>NC_139344.1:248137532-248634085 GCF_055883805.1 Amblyomma maculatum
AAGGCATTTCTTGCATGTCGATATCGGTTCAGTTTTGTCAATAATCATCTTGCTTCCTCCTCACCTGTTTTGTTCGGTGTTCCCCGGGGAAGTGTTCTGGGACCTTTACTTTTTCTAATCTTCACGAATGACTTACCCACTTGCGTATCATCCAAAATCAGATTATTCGCTGATGATTGTGTTATATACCGTAACATCACTAATGACTCTGACCGTCAATCTTTGCAAACTAACTTAGATTCTATTAGCAACTGGTGTTCATCTTGGTTAATGACCACTTAATTCTTCTAAAATAAAACTTGTCTCTCTCACTCGCAAGTCATGCTGCATCGAGACATTTTACACTCTCCTTAATAGCCCGGTTGAACTTTCTACTTCCTACAAGTATTTGGGACTACATCTTCAGTCTAATGGAATTGCCATCTTAACCAAACTCTGGCAGCTGCTAACCACTCATTTGGTCTTCTAAACCGTAACCTTAAACAAGCACCTTTTCAACTAAAAAAACTAGCATACGTTACCTTAATACGGCCTAAAATTGAATATGCGTCGGCCATCTGGGACCCAGATCAAGCCCACCTTATAGATGAGTTGGAATCATTGCAAAAACGTGCTGTTAGATTCATCTTTTCGGATTATTCTCGTCCATACTAGCATCGCCGCACTAAAGGCTCGCGCCGAACTTGATATGTTATCACATCCTCGCAAACTAACCCGCTTGGCTCTTTTCCATAAAGTTTACCACCATGTTTTGCTGCATGATGATTTTTTTCAATCACCTGAATAATTTTTTCCACGTCGCGACCATCCGCTGAAAATTAAAATGCCATATCATGCTACACTTCCTTTGCGAACTTTTTCATACCTCGTGCTACTGTCGACTGGAATATCTACCATCACATATCGCTTCAGAAAGGAACCAACAAGTTTCAGGACCTACTAACCCAAATGTCTGTCTAGCATTACTCATTGATTGTACTACATGCTGCATTCAGCTGTTTTGTTATTTTGTTTTGTTCCAGCAGTTATAGTAAGCCTCTAATGCACTTTCTTTCTCTTTTCGTGTGAATTATAATGTATATTACAGGTTACTTTTTGTTTTCTACATGTGTTTTGTTTTGTATTTATGTATTGCACCTTGGTGCTTGCACATTTTTGTCTGCATTCTTGTGTGTTATGCTCCTCCCTATGTAATGCCCTCGACTAAGGGCTTTTAGGGGTTTATTGAATAAATAAATAAATAAGTAACAGCAACAGCAGCAATCTTGTGCAATGTTTAAAGTAATGAAACCATAACCTCATACCCTGTTAAAATAATGCTAGATCTTGTTTCTGAAAGTCAACTATTTTTTGTTTATTTTGCTGCTCCTACTACTTGCCAATTCACACTTTTCAATGTATGCTATACACACAGGTGCCTTTAAATTACAAACCTCAACCACTCTTCAGAAAAGTAACCACTATATATGGAGAAGGTCTAGTGCCAGTGATCTTGCCGACATTTTTTTATTACCGCTTCCTTCCAAAATGTAGGCTCAAATGTTTGTAAGCCACAATAATACCCTGGTCAGCATGCCTTCAAAAATATAGAGGCTTTTAAAAACTTCCAAAATGGGCAACATTAACCGGCCAGTCCAATGACTGCTAGGGTCCTTTCCAGGATTCACAATAAACCATCAAGTATCGCACACACATGCTGCAAAACAAACGTTTGAATAGTGAGTATCTCTAGGAAGCAACAAATGCTGGTTTACCGTTGGAGGCGGAGCTGCGGGGGTTGGTGCAGCAAACTGGGCCGGAAATGTGTACGGCGGCGGATATTGAGGTGGGAAGCTGAGAATGCCACCTGGCGGCGGCAAGAATGGGCCAGTCATCTGTGTTGGCGCAGCCAGAACTGGAGAAGTCTGATTAGGGGGTGGCATTACGGCTGATGCCTGGGCTGGAAGCACTGCAGTAAACAAACAGCCACATCAGCAAATCTCTGCAGGTGACTACTGCAGACATGGAAGGCAGTTTGTTGAGATACACCCAACGAATACCTCTTCAAATGTCACGTACATTACACTTGTAATGAGCGATATTGTGGGAGAAAGTGTGTATGTAGTCTCAAGGAAGAAACCTGCCTACTGCCCTTGCATAACACGCAAGATGAGCTGGAATATCGAAGTGTGCTCTGCACTAGTGTGGCGTCACCACCAACAACTCTGCTTTCTGCATGCTGTCTAGCTGTACTTGATCCATGCTAAAAGCTTTCCTCTTTTTTTTTTTTTTTTTTTTTTTTTTAGTGGTTGGCATGCATTTTTTTTTGTTCTTTTCCTGGGGGCCTAGGTAGGACAACAATGGTACTATGTGAATCATGTAGCCCACGCCCCTATTTGCACCCATACTTTAGGCAAAATTGCACAATGAAGTGATAAAATGCATAATAGCCATGCCCTATTAGAACCTCGGTATTTCTTTGAGAAGACTTTCAGTACGTTCCAAGATTTGGAAGCTTTCTTCTTGAGGGTGTTTTTGAGAGGCATGAATGAGTTTTCTGTTGAGAAAGTTACCAGAAATTTATTACAGGCAGCACAGTTTTGTTTAGATGCAGGATGGGGTCGATATGCAAGCCTTTTTTCAGTCAGGAAAGAACAGCTACTTTTTTTTGTGGACAGAACTTGTGGACAGTAGAACCTCACTGATACATTCCCGGTTCATATGATTGACCGTTTTTTAAATTCTCAAAATCGCTAGCAGTAAAAAAAATCTCATAGAGAGCTATACTACTTTTCTCCCGGTTAATATGTCCCCAGATGATACGATTTCCAGGTCACTACGTTAGAAATTTTGACAAACTGTGGGCGTGCAATATGCTTTGTGATCAATTGGACATGTGTTAACGAGCGCTCCCAATATGAAAAACTGATCAGCGGCGTTTATCCGCCACAGTTGCTTTCCTGCAGTGCCTAGGTGCAAAGGGGCAAAGAATCAAAGAAAGCCAACAAACCAACACACAAGACGCCCTTCCTGCAGAAACATGACTTCATGAGGGGAAACGCACTTGCTTTTTTGCGGGCACAAGGGTGAACCGTTTGATAACTACAACTGTGCATTTGCATAGGAGCGGGCCGAGTCTAGATGTAACATGAGCAAACACACTGCGACTGTAAGCCATCGCAATGGCTTCTCCACATGCCACTGGTGTAGGGGGACGAAGCATCCGGAAGCAACCAAGAAAGCAATTCTGGCTCATCATTGCCTTCTGCGAACCAAATTTGTCACTAAATCTCTCCCATGCTTAAGACAGTGTAAAACTAAAAACAGACTCAATTTCGAGAGAGCTAAAGAAAGGAGCTGTTCATGGTTAATGTCTATATGCTAATTAGACTTTTATGTAGTGAAAGTTTCAATTCTATATGCCTTTGTACCCCATTCATCAGTTAAATTTTTCAAACTTAGGCAGTTCAGATGATACATTTTCTCAGATATGTTCTTTTCCCCGAATTTTTCCTAGAGATATCAAAAAGGTTTTACTGCATCTAGTCCTGTGTGCCCAAATTACTAGTTTGTTTAATGTCAGTTGTGTCTGTCTCCCACATGTTGATATGCTGGAGGATATAATTGAGATTTAGAGGTCGTCGACAGAGAGTGTATTTATTCTTTTACCCACAGCGCCACATGTGGCATTACAGTGGGAGGGTACAGTTCTACAAAGCATAAGAAAAAAACAGTTACACAGACGATGCAAACACTTCATTGCCAGACACATGAACGCAGGATGAAGACAGGGCGTTCTATTCTAGAACAGTGTGTGGAAAAAAACGACGATTTAAACAAGTCGGTTCTCTCTCTGAATTCGCGCACTTTATAATCGTGATCAATTCTCTCAGATCTATAGTGCAGACAGAAAATGTACTTGTCTCTAAATAATTCTAGCTCCAGTTTTCTTCTCAATTCAAGTGGTTCCCATTTAATTTGTTTTACTATGGTCTTGCTAGTTTGCTTACTATAATTTCCTGAAACATAGGACTTTGGTATTATTTGAGCTAAGAAGTTCATTTTTACTGTGAAGACAGAAGTGCTTAAAATACATCCTCGAGGTACACCCTTCTCCTGAACCATGTTCTTTGAGTGCGGTAATAACTGCACTGGTGGGTGTCAAGATGTTTGTGAGATTCGCGAGTAAACCTTAACATCACTTCAGGACACTTTCAAAGGATTTGGAGAGACTATGTGAGCGCACTGACCTATAACTACTAGGGGGTCTACAAATTCCCAGGTTTGAAGAATGCTACTATTACAGATTTCACAACGTGCCATTTCTCTCCGTTGTGCGGGCCACCGGATATGTGCCCTCTGTGCATGCGGTTACTTTCAGATGGCTGTCCTCGCAAGACCTTCGACTGCGGACTGGAGCGATGGCTCTTTTTATTATAAATACGAGCCGAGCTTGGAATCAGACTCTCAAGAAGTATCGAGAAGTTTTTTCGTATATTATCCTCATTTGTCTAATTTGTTATTGGGCTGATGATGATGATGAGGACGTTAATTAACAATACCTGCAGAACACTGAAATGCGCATATTCCTTTGACTATGTTATTTGTATAACAATCAAAAATAAATCGCTATGCTCGTTCCCTGAAACCAAGCCAACACTGGGGATGCGTTCCGGCCAGAAACGCCCGACAGCGAGAGGGTTAAACTGAAGGTAGCCATTTCCCCACTGCTTTATCTTGCAACTCTGGCCTATGGCCTTAGTTAAAGTTCTGTAACAATAAATCACTAAACAAGCCATGTTGTTATCTGCATGTTCACTGTGAATCACGTAGAAATGTGAAGTTCTTCCTGATCTTCATAAAAAAAATGGCCTCATTTCGGTGGCCCCCTTTTTGGAGGGTGGTTGAGCAAAAAGGAAAATTTAGAAGACAAAAAATATCTGACCTTGGCCATAGTGCCAGTACCCCATCAAGAAGCCCAATGAAGGGGCAAAAAAGAAAACATTCAAGAAACCAGTTGCAAGTATTTCACGGTCAATAGCCATTTTATGTGTATCTGGTCTAAAGCTTGCTGCTGAGGCTACTAAATGAGCTATGGTGCCAGATTTAATGTTCACGCTCCAAATGTTCTTGTTTTGGCTGATTTAGTAAGGGTTCTTCGTGCTAGTTTCTGCATTCTGAACGAATAGCTAACCTTTTGATCAAAATTGTCCTTGAGTAATGTAACTCATCACCTATAAACTTTGAAGATACTATTACATCACATCAACCCCGTCGGGGTGGCGCAGTGGTTAGGGCGCTCAACTACCATACCCAAAGATGCGCGATCGAATCCTAGCCTCGGCGGCCGCTTTTTCGTTGGAGGGGACAAGCAAGGTGCCCAAGTGCTGTGCTATGTCAGGAGCCCTCCACAACGGTATCTCTCGTAGCCTGAGCCGCGTTGGAATATTAAATTCCCAAAACCAACAAGCCAACAACCTGTTACATACCATCATCAATTTAATTTAACCAACTAACTTTACAGTCTGCCACCGCACCACAATTACTTCTAGACATAAAGGCTCGTGGCATTCAAATCCATGAAATAAATTTGATGTTTGGAAAGGTTGAGGGTCACCGGAGAAGGAGTAGGCAGCGAATGCGATGGTTAGATGGCATCCTCGAGGCGCTGCAGATGAAATTATGTGATATTAGGAAGATAGTGAGAGACTGGAAAGCGTGACGTGATATGGTCGATAGGGTCACGAAGATTCGGACACGACTGAACGACTGAACTGAGAACATAAGAGCAGCTTGGTTAAGTGCACAGTATTTGTCACCTGTAATCAACTGTATATGCGTCTCATAGCCCGAGTTGCTTTGGGACGTTGCACCCTGCAAACCAAACCAACTGTATATATGATGGGCTTACAAGCCTCGGGTGCTAATCAAGAAAACCATTCTCAATATGAACAGCTCTCAAAGGTTCTTGCCTCCCTCCTTCACCTACACTGATTCGTGTCATTTCGTACAGCACTACAAACTTCGCACTTCTCAAGCACGGCAATCTCTTTCTGTCATATGCCCTCTGCATGCGCATCCTAAAGAGGTGCTTTAGAGAAGCAAATGGCATTGCTGCCTTCGCAAAAAATAGTGGGAATCTTCTGCGAGTGACGACCGTGTGCAGAGGGGGGCAAAACACAAGAAAGCCCTTTCACATTACAAAGGAGACTGTCCTTTGTCACCCGTATCTTCCTTCCATGCGTGTGGGTGGTAGCCTCTACTCCGCTGAATCGCCTACTCTTCATCACCATGTAGAGTGCAAGCGCATGATGAGCGACTTCCTGCAGACTGAGAATGCTGATTCCACTAATATTTGGTTCCCTTGGGAGCTTCAGCGTTTTCTCCCCCAAAAACAAACTTTCAAGGTGGCGGAAACAATGCTGAAGGTTGGGAAAGATGATCGGGCATGTATACAGAAGGTTTGGCAGGCAGGATGTGATTCAACCAGATTGAGCTCAGAGACTACCAGATGGGAATCTAACAGCAGTCCCAAGATTAGCCCTGACCAAGAGAAAGCTGACCTAGCAGCACACCTGAACTGGTCCATGACTTCCATTAGGGGAGGGGGGTTAAAGGGTCAACTTTTGAACTGTTGCACCAATTTTTCAGATAAGGCTTATCTCAGTCTTATTAGAATATAATTTAAGTTTCATCACCTTAGCGCAAACAGAAAAAAAGCAGTAGGTATAAGAAAACTATCATTTCAAAAACAATGAAGACATACTAAATGACTAACGGTTTGTGCTTAGATAATTTCTAGGTATAGTTCACTGTGCAGGATAAGACCAACTGCGGTTTCTCTCTGGCATTTGGTAAAAATCTGCACATTTTAAAAGCGAACTTCATTTTTCCTGTTGTCATGTCACATATTTGATACCTTTTTTTTTTTTTTTTTCTTAGAGAATAATTAGGAATCCAAAAAGGACTTTATCTTGTTCCCAACAAAATTTTAGTCCAGAAACCACCTTGAACCACCTTTGGAAAAAGAGTTTGAAAATGTTAGTTTTCCTAATGTCATTTGTGCTCTTGCAAAAATTGCAACCGTATTCAAAGATTTCAGAACGTGCTATTCAAATTTAGATTCTAAATTAATAAATCAGAGTGGCCTGGTGCATATGTTTGGTTACCCATTTCAACAAGACACTGCTTTGGGGCAATTCCGTTGAGCAGCCTTTTTTTTTTTTTTTTTTGAAGCTTTACAGCTGTCCAGCGCCCTTGTCTACGCTGATAAAATGCTTTCCTTGGTTGTTTCCTGGGCGTGCCTTTCCGACTAGGCTCCATATTACCTCCAGCTTATTGCCAAGCTCCCAGTGGTGTGAAAACAGCATACGAAGGTTATGTGCTGCGTTTTAGTCAATCCAAGCTTCTATTTTGGTTTACTAGCCAATCCGCTGTTACCAAGGGCCGAAATTGGCCTTTTCTTCCTGTTGTTCTTTTTTGAGTCTGCTATTCGCTCGATAGCAAGTCCTTTTTGGCTAAAGAGCACGATAAATAAGCATCCTACTCAACCCATTTTGGCTGAATAGTAGTCTTTGGGTCCTCCTTCTGAGGGAGTGACACATGCGATGTGGCCTTGTGATCAATCTTGAATTTAAAAAAGACTGGGGCCAAAGGTACATCGAACAGAAACTGCACTTGCTTGTTTTACAGGATACATTGGGCAGATTCATGTCACTACTTGATTATGATTATAGAATTATAATTAGTTTTGGTCTAGAAAGAAAAGAACAAGTTAGAGTTTTGACTGCAAAAGAGGGAGACACCTGTGCTCAGTGTACTCTAACTGCTGTTATAATGAGCTGTCAAAATCCACTGGCACAACTCAAGTTTCGGTAGAAAAACAGGCAAAAACACCACAGGTTTAGAACAGGTTCCTGCCATTGAAAAAACCAGTAGCTTGCCAACAGCCAAGAAATGGCCTGCATGGGTAAACACAGACACCATGATGGCAGGCAGAAGCAGGTGGTTACCATCGTATAACAGAAATATGCCCGTCTTTATTGTGCTCCAGTCCACGAACATCTAGTGCAACACCATGGTTACGCCAGCAGCACAGACGCATCAAGTAGCAATGGCAGAGTTCATTAGATTTTGATGCCAAACGTCTAAGTGTCCATTCATCATAAACAAAATTACAATGTAAAATATTCTTTCCACAACAGACAATAGTATGTACTGAACTCAAGCTAGATGAGTGAAAAAAAAATCCTGCAACAGAAACAGCCAGCAGCATAGCCTACAGCTAGAATCGCCTAGAAACAAAAAGCACTCACTGTACTCATCAGGATATGGCGCGTACGGGCCTTGGAAATGGGCCGGTGTGAGTATAGCTGGCTGAGTCTGACTAGGCCCTGGTGGTGGAGCCTGTGCGTTGACCAGCTGCGATGATCCAACAGCCGCCTCACCATAGGGCACCGCCTGGTAAGAAAGGGCCTTTTTAAGTTAATTAAATTAGTTAAAAAGGAACACCAAAAAAGACACCTACTGCAAGGATTCTGAATTGTTTTAGTCTTAGGGAACATGAACAGCTCTCAAAGAGCGGTGCAGAGCCATGTGTTTTTCGGCATGCGACACATCATACCTAATATACATGCAGAAAAGGCCGTGCACTGACTAGCTGTGTAATGAAACAGCCAGCTGTGAGCATGATTCACCTCAAGCTAAATTGGGTAAAAGGAAAGTAGGGGTTGAGGCACACATGAATATGGTTGTTGTTGTTGTGTTGCGTTTTTTGGCACATAGCAACTAAGGCCATCATGCGCTAAACACGAGGTTGCTGAGCTTCTTTACGAGTGAAAATGAAAAGTGTTTAGAAAATCACAGCTGATTTAGAATTGTATCAGATTAGTACAAAAAAGCCTGATAAATAAATGGAAGAAAAAATGGAATAATGAAGAGCAAAATAAGCTATACACAGTAAAACCCATAGTAGAAGAATGGAAATCATGTACACAGAAGGAACGCTTCAGTGAGGTGATTTTGTGCAGTCTTCGAATTGGACATACACACTTGACACACAATTTCTTACTGAGAAAAGAGCAAAAACCATTATGCAAAAAATGTGGAGCTTTAAGAAAACTAAAAACAGATGAAATTTCAACAAGTGGATTGTCTCCTAATAGTAAACAGGGGTGGAATGGGATGCGTTCATTATAGAATGGAGTAAAATATTTTTTTTCTTAACTGTTCAAGTTCTGTGCACGAGACCAAAATGTGGTTCCCGGTGAGCTCACCTCCACATTTTTCGCATAATGGTTTTTGCTCTTTTCTCAGTAAGAAATTGTGTGTCACGTGTGTATGTCCAATTAAAAGACTGCACAAAATCACCTCACTGAAGCGTTCCTTCTGCGTACATGATTTCCATTCTCCTACTATGGGTTTTACTGTGTGTAGCTTATTTTGCTCTTCATTATTCCATTTTTTCTTCCATTTATCTATCAGGTTTCTTTGTACTAATCTGATACAATCCTTGTAGAGGATTGGTATTTTCTTTATTTCCTTATTTCGAGCTTGTGCAGCACGAGTCGGCAGCACACATGAATATGGATGCTTGGGAACCCATTAAGCACAAGAAACTCCGAGGGTGCACAAAACCCAATTCCTAACTAACTTGTACCCGGATGCTGTATACAATGATAAGTGAGCATGATAGTGGTTGAATACCAGCAAAGTTGGGAAATTAAAAAGAAATGCACCCCAGTGGAAAGAAAAAAAAATCAGGCTGTCCCCTCCACATGTTCTTTCAGGATCTGTGCATCATTTTTATGCCAATAATAGGCATGCTTACATTCCCTCTTATGTATACTCATACAAAAGCACTGATGCACACCAGCCTTAACCACACAGCATAAAGGTCGCGCTGCTTTTAAGCATAAGCTCTCTTCCCATTGCAAGCTGTCATGACATGCGCTTAAATAAAACATAATCCTTAAAGGTGGAGCTGAAGAAATTACATGTTATGAGATGTAATTATCCATGTTTTTCACTCGAAATCCATATGAAATAATGTACAAAAACTACCTGTCTGACAACACAGCGATGCCGCCAAAAGGCTAAAACTGAATATAATTTCTTTCGAGCTGCCCAATAATGAATTCTTGTGAAAACATCATGCCTTGCATTGCTGGCGCTCTCTGCCATTCATGATCCTGATGAGTGAAAGCTACTGGAACCGGAATCATACAAGTGATAGGCCCACAGTACTCCCCCTAGGCTTTTCTTGCTATGTCCTGTTATTTTTTTATGCTTACGAGCACGAAATGCTATAGTGCCACATAGTATGAAGTTCCAAAAGCAAAAGCAGTGGAGACCACTGCGTTTGCCGAAGAGATGCCCGAGCAGTACTGCAGCACAGCACACACTACCAGCAGCAGTCACTCGTTGAAATCACTGCTGTCGTGTCAGTTTGAGATCACGAATCTCATGTGGCCCAGCCAAATTTAAAGTGAACAGACAGTCAGTGTAGCGAGTTCGCTGCATCAAGATCACCCACCGCAACATCATTGTTACAAGAATTCTCAAGCACGTACACTTCAATGAGGGCACCAATGGGGAATTCGGACACCATGCAATATGTTGAGGAATACACTACACGGATGTTTATTACATCTGTCTGAACCCTTGCATGACATCACATTTTAGGCATTTGCGTTAAACCTATCTTTTTAATAACCCCAGCAGATATTACATAAGGTTTACCTTAAAAGGAATCAACTGCATTTGACTTCAACAAGCCCATTCTTCACAGCATCTTGCCATTCAGGCATTAAAAAGAACAAAGGACTTCTGAAAAAGCTAGAGTTGCGAAGACTGGAACGAACCCACTGCTTCAGGACCACTTAACTATACAATGCCTTTCTGACTTTTATATCAGACATATGCAAACAAGGCAAATGGTTCAGTAAGACCTTAACAAATGCAGAAAGCAAACACATGAATGAACAGGTGCAAGCAATAACAGTATGCCCACAACAGTTTTGCTACAAGCTTTTCTGTAGTGAACTTATTTTTTAGTAGAGTAGGCAACAACAAAAACAAACCCTGCCCTTTTTCTAGTGATTAATACTTTGCCATACCTCTGCGAGCGGCCTCTGGCGCAAGGATGAATAACGACGTGGCTTGCCTGCCACTTCAGCACCTCCGACTGGACCTCCTCGTGGAGCTACTGTAGCAGCCGAACTCTTCGAACACTCCACTGCATCATCATCTGCATATGGCATTTGAATCGGAAAAGAACACAAGTTCATGTAAGTGCTGCACTGACAGGTTTTACGTTTTACAAAAGTGAAGAAAACAGGATACAATTAACACTGCAGGGCTTTTTAAAGAACAGCTCGGGGGTCTTTAATGGTTACTACATTTTATTGAAACTAATTACTGATTACTTCTACCAAGTTTGGCAACCATGAGAAACATCTGGCACAAATAGATTTCGAATTGCCCCCTTTCTGTGGCCTCAGTTCAAATAATCTACAAACAACACTGCAGTTTCACCATCTCCAACACTCCTCGCTCCCCACTAAAGTAACAAAATTTTTTAGGCTTATGTTAGGCCACCTCAGGCATTTTCTGAAAGGACAGTCACTACTTGAGCCATTCAATGCAAGCAGAAGTTTTCAAACCATTGCGTAAAACATCATCCCTGCCCATGGAACGAGTTTTTCTTTCGGTATGCCGTTTGTGCTGTCTAAAAATGGTTCCCCTCAGTATTTTGAAAAATTATTTGCTGTGGTGGAGACAGGGGACCCTAAAGATATGTGATGCAACTATCAAATCAAAATGTTCGGGAAACCCCCGAAGCTGCCAGTCAATACATAGCTCTATTTACCAATAGAAGCTGACCAGAGGGAAACAAAAAAATCTTACATTTTCTCCTTTTAGTAGTAAAAAATTGTTTCAATTTCAAACCTAGACTTAAACCCTGCTGAACAGAATAACTTAATATGAACAATATACATGCGAAATATCATAAACAAGCACATTAATGCTCCCTTGGTTTAACCATGGCTGAAGCAAGAACAATAGTTCAGATTTGCATGGTTTAGCATTTGCTTAGCTGGAGACTTTGTACAAAGGTAAATGCATTTATTCGTCCCTGGTTTGCTTGGATATTTCGACCCCCTAGGACTCTTTAATGCAAAGTGGTGTCGACAAAGGCGCCTTCTGCATTCTGCCTCTATCAAAACGCCAGCTGGTATTTCATCCCGCGTCCTTAGGTTGGCATGGTTTTGTTATCAGGTGAGCACTGAGACTTGTGCAGAGTTTGGTTGCATCATAATTTTGATACAAAATCGAGCGATATTTTTGGCCCAGCTATGCAGCTTATACTCTTGGCCACGCTTGAGGCTGAGCTGAAGGTCATACGAACACAGTCCACTGGTGCTTGACTTTAGCATCGAGTTCAGATTATCACTTCAAAATAAGTACGGGACTACTCTCATCACCCATTTTCACTAATGAAATGCAATGATGACAAGGCCAAGAGTTTCGAAAAGTCATGTAAACAAAACTTCAGAAAGACGTTTTTGAAGTGAAAGGTTGGAACAGTACTGAGGAGGTTACTGCTTTTGCCTTCCACAGGAAGTCCTTGTTGAACACCTGATTGTGACAAACTCAAGACTCCCTGCATTTGACAATAAACAGTTGTTCTAGGCCCTTTTTTGACATGGAGGAGCAAAGCCTGGTGCACGTCCTCTTGACTTTGCTAACCACCCTTTCACATTCTGCGTTACTGCGCGGGAGAGTCAGAATGCCCAATGTAACTTTTGAGAGCTTACCATATTTGAAAGTATGATCAATGTCCTGACGACTGACAACAGAGTGCCTTGCTCGTCTATGCACTCCTAAATGGTTACTTCTACTCAATCAGAAAAGCCATGAAGAGACACTCGACTTGAATAGTGGCTTGGTCCACTTCAAAACTAAAATATCCACTAATCTCGTTTGTGTCAACGATACTCGCTGAATCCTTATTTTTCTTTGTACTGAGATGGAGCGGAATTTCTCGACGACCAGCATGCGCAATATTCACATCAAGCAGCAGTAGGTGCAGAAGGCGTACCTTTCGCCTTTGTTATATTTTTTGCATGCACAAAAATATAACAAAGGCCTTGGCTAGCCAAAAAGTCAAAAATTGTGATGACGATGTAGCCGTACTTTATTGAACGGGCATGATCTGATTGGAGTAGAGGCACCGACAATGTATGTGGCAAACAAATAAGATGCGCCGCGGAGTACACAGCCCGCCATGAGACGGCGCATGCGGCACAAAACCAGCTGGGTTCGCGTTTTCGCACGTCTACTCGGTACTTGACAAGAAAACAACCTGACCATAGTGAATACTCAACAGCACAAGAGGCGCCTGTACACATGGACTTCACGGGACGGTCTGTACAGGAATAAGATCGATTATATTCTTCGCCGGCAGAGATGGAGAAGTGCTATACAAGCAGTAAAAACAAAGCCTGGGGCCGATTGTGGCACCGATCTTCAGCTTCTTGTTGCCAAATTTAAGCTTCGATTGATGAAAACGCAGAAAACCAGAAGACCTTTCAGGTATGATCTGGATTAAATTCCATCAGAATATGCTGTGGAAGTGAGGAATCGATTTCAAGAATTAGATCTACAAGACAGAGAGCCTGAAGAGATGTGGACTGATGTTCGTGATATAATACAAGAAGTTGCTACTAAGGTAGTTCCAAAGCAAAAGAAATGCAAGAAAGCAAACTGGTTATCTGAAGAAAGGAGGACGGCAAAAGTTATGGGAGAAAGAGAAAGATACAAGGTTCTCAATGTGGATTTTCAGAAAATAGCAAGGAGAGATAAGAATGCCTTCCTAAACACAGTGCCAAGCAGCTGAGGATAACAGCCAATTAAGGAACACAAAGACATTCAAAGATATCAAAGGAAGCTTCTGTGCTAAGCTGGGCGTGATAAAGGACAAACGAGGCAGGGACCTCACTCAAGCCTCAGAGATAAAGAAGAGGTGGCAGGAATACACAGAAGAACTGTACAAGAAGGACTTGGATGTGCAAACCCAACATAAGACGAATATGATTACTGATCTCGAGCCGGGCATCCTGAAGAGTGAAGTTGAATGGGCCTTAGCCAGCCTTGCTAAGAACAAAGCTCAACCACGATGCTGTTAACTTTCTGCATACATTATGTCAGAAGATTTGGACAACCCTGCAGTGGCCACAGGATTGGAGGAGGTCAGTTTACATCACCATTCCAATGAAAGGCAGTGCCAAAAATTGTTCCAACTACCGCACGATCGCGCTTATTTTGCATGCTAGCAAAGTGATGCTGAAAATCCTCCAAGGTAGGCTGCAGCATTATGTGGATTGGGAGCTTCCGGACGTGCAAGCTGAGTTTCGCAAGGGCAGAGGAACTAGAGACCAGATTGCCAACCTTCGCTGGATCATGAAAAAACCAAGAGAGTTCCAGAGACCCATCTACTTCAGCTTTAATGATTATGTGAAAGCGTTTGACTGCGTAGATCACAGCAGATTGCGGCAAGCTCTCCACGAGATGGGAGTTCCAATTCACCTCATCTGTCTCCTCAGGAACCTGTATGAAGGGCAAGAGGCCACAGTTAGAAGTGGGCACGGTCTTACTGATTGGTTTCTGATTGAGAAAGGAGTGAGAAAGGCTGCATACTGTCGCCCTGCCTATTTAACCTATATGCTGAGTGCATCATGAGGAAGGCCAGTCTGGACGAGTCTTCAGCTGGAGTGAAGATTGCTGGAAAACGTATCAACAACCTTAAATATGCGGATGATACCACTTTAATGGCAGAAAGTGAAGTGGAACTCAAGAGACTTCTGATGAACGTACAAGAAGAGAGTGAGTGAGAAGTTTGGGCTTAAACTGAACATTAAAAAGACAAAGATCATCATGGCGTCTTGCCCTGTCAAGTCCTGGAGCATCAAGGGACAAGAAGTGGAAGCTGCGACAGATTTCTCTTCTTGGGCTCCAAGACTGCACCGGAAGGAGATTGCAGCCATGAAATTAGGAGATGCCTGCTTCTGGGAAAGAGAGCCATGGTTAGCCTTGACCGCCTAGTAAAGAGCAGTAATCTGCCAACCAAGATCCGTATTACTTGTGCTATGGTCTTTCCAGTTGTGATGTATGGATGCGAGAGTTGGATTGTGAAGAAGGCTGACCGCCGAAGAATTGACGCGTTTGAATTGTGGTGCTGGCGGAAACTCTTGAGAGTTCCTTGGACTGCCAGAAGATCAAATCAGTCAATACTGTCGGCCATAAACCCTGATTGCTCATTAGAAGGTCAAATTCTAAAGTTAAAGCTCAGCTACTTTGGTCGTCTGATGAGAAGAGAGGAGTCACTGGAGAAAGATTTGATGTTGGGAAAGGTTGAGTGTCGCCGGAGAAGGGGTAGGCAGCGAACGCGATGGTTAGATGGCATCCTCGAGGCGCTGCAGATGAAGTTATGTGATGTTAGGAAGATAGTGAGAGACCGGAAAGCGTGGCGTGATATGGTGCATAGGGTCACGAAGAGTCGGACACGACTGAACTGAACTGAAGTCGGTATAACCCTGCTAACTTTTTTTTAGTCAACACAAAAATAAAGAAAAATCATAAAATGAGAGTGGGCACTACAATACTCGTAAGAAAGCACTGAAAATCAGGCACTTTACGATAAAATCTCGAAACTTGGCAGGTAAGTTCAAGGCTAGGCCAAATAGTGAACATGTAGTTGCTTTTAGCCTTGATGAGCTTGAATCAAATGGTAGGATAACTTTCCAAATTTTCTCAGCGATAAATATTTTGCTACCTAACAAAGATGGCCACGAACACAGAGTCAAACGTCTCATTGTCACCAAGAACAAGAATTTTCCAGAATTGTCTGCCTTAAGGTGCAATCGAAGTGTTTAGTAGCTTTCGTCTCAAAAGAGAAATTTGTGTATCCGTTTTGCTATGGGTACATGCATTAAGCAAAAATTTTCATCAATAACAGAACTTCTAGGCAACTGCACATTACAAAAAGAGAAACAGCGATGCTCCTCACCTTCCTGAAGCTCAGCTTTCTGAACAATTTTCTCACGTAGCTCTACATTTCTTTTGCTTCGTTCTTGTTCCGTAAGGAGATGGCGTATAGTGCGGGGTTTGTTAGCGAAAGAATTTTGAGAAGATTCAACAGTCTTCAATGTTGATTGTGCTACAACTTGACTGGTCTGCTGACCAGAAGGCATGTTTTCTTTGACTTCTTCTTTCTTTTTGGAAAAAGTATCTGTTAGTCTCCTGGGAGGTTGCGAAGCCCGCTTGCCCCAACCCCGTCTCACCACTCCAGAATTTCGGCCTACGTGATCCCATTCATCTTGCTGTGAACTGTCTGAAGTCCCAAGGTCACAATTTTTGGATGCCACAGGTTTGGTTGGCAAGTTTGGATCCACTTTGGATTGGTGCATAGTGGCACAGCTTTCAGATTCTGAATGCTTGGTGTTCAGGTCGGGGAAATCATCATCACGGAATGGAGGGTTCCCAACCTGACCACCCCCTCTAGGTCTACGACCACCTCGTGTGCCCGAACCACGTCCTGAACCCGACCGGGGGGTGTACGCCTCCTCATCTTCCCAACTTCGCTGATATTTGTTGGGGCCACGGCCATAACGGCGCCGCCTACGGGCTCGGGGGGGCATAGTTTCCGTACGAATGTCATATCCATAAATGCTTATCAGTTCCTCTGTGGTTTTGGGGCCCTGTTCTTCCTCACGGTACAGGTCATGGCTCCAAATTCCTTCATCCTGCCAAAGTTTCTTGGATTTTCTCCCTCCTCTGTCAGAGAAAAGAAAGGCACAACAGTTTACACAATGCTTCAAGATGTACCGTCTTTGCCAAAAGTAACTGGGCAGCATGATTTGCTTTTTGCTGGTATTCTAAAGCCAACATGAACTTCCAGAGAATCACAGCTTGCTAAGAAGTGAGGACAGGAGCTAGCCTTTGTTTTGCACTAATGTACAGCTTCAGAAGTGGTACAAATTCTCTGCTACCCAGCTGAGAAGCGGAACACGCAGCCTGGTTACTTTTGGCAAAGACAGTAGTTCGAAACTAAAAAGTAAAGCAGAAACACACTAAAGACACCCAAGTATGTTATCATAAATGGCATTTCGTGACATTGTTGCAGCATATCCGGTAGTAAAAAATCGAATCGTTGCAGAGATATTGCGATAAGAAGTTGAGAAGTTTTTTTTCTTCCCGCCGGTTGAATTCAAACTGGTTTTCTCCTACTACGTAATAGGGTAGAACAGCGCCCACTATGACGCAAGAGGGGACTCCATGATTGCTGGCGTGCGGGGAGCGGAGAATACTTCGCAGGTGTGCACCGAGCATGGAGGAAGAAAAAACTAGGAGGGAGCGTGCACAGCCTCCGCAAGCCAACCTCCTCTGAAGCCGCCCCCTTCTCTCTCCTGCGCGCAATGATTCTTGGGAATTTAGCCAGCACAGTTGCCAGACTCAAAAGCAGCGGGTACCTGGTATTCTATAGTGACTGTGGATGCCCAAGCGGAAGGCCTACCGGAGTGGACTACCGAAAGTTGGGCGTCTCGTCGTAACACATAAGCTACTTTGTTTACAAATGTTGCATTATACTCAGTGTTTATAGGCACACTGGTGAGAACTGCAGGTAGGTTTTTCAACCACGGGTTCCTCAGGAAGACTACTGATTCGAAATAATGTACGTTGCATGCTGGCTGCAGCAGTATTTGAGATCTGCGTTTCATAAATGAAGCAGACGATTTTCTTCTCAAACAATACATGCACATACCCTAACAAGCAAACGTCTCGTTTCTCGAGGAGTGCGCATAACAGGATACTCATCGTTCGAGTCACATCCCTGGGCGGTATATCCGTCTAGCATCCTGGCACGCAGCATTTTATATGGCAGCTTTTGTTGTTGGACTAGTTGGTTTGATTCCATGCTTGCGAGACTCAGCGCACAAAGGCAAAGCACAATAACAAGAAGGACAAAGTGCGAAACAAAAGAACATGAAGGACGACTGGACGAAGCCGATCAGTACTTCGTCCTTTTTGTTCTTGACTTCGTGCGCAGAGCCCCGCACGTCGCGAAATATACGCATGTACTGTGGCAGCGGCAGTTCCTCGGGCATCGGCCCGTCTAAAGGTCCAAATTTCCATCCATCGTCTGCGGTCAGCATGTGCCTCAGATTTCTAGTGCAGGCATCGCGTAGCGAAGGCATTCCTCCAGAGCAGAGCGTGCGAAATGGCGACCGTAACCAGCTACTGTTTACTGCTTGCCGTATCACCTGAAGACTAAATTCCCATGATGCTTTCCATTATATTTTTTATGACCAGGCTTCCCCCTCAGCCCGTGGCGCTCCCTCCTAGTTTTTTTCTTCCTACATGGTGCAGAGTCATGATCTTCCTTCGATAAGCACTTACCCCCGTATTCACGAACCAACCTTTACCTTCCCTTTCGAGGTTCTCACCTTTGCAGCTCCTTATCGCGTTTCAGAAACCAGCCTTCCCTTTAAACTACACCTTTAGCCGGCCTTTCGGCCTCGGAAAGGGAGCGTTCGCTAAGGTAGCGTCTGACCTACCTTCAGCAGCTCCTTTATACCACGGTACTGCTTCGGTGATCGGTAGAACGAAGCTGCATTTACAAATATCATAATTTATAACGTGGTTTCGGGAGTACCGGAGCGCTGTCCGACGAGGCGTCAACAGCGCTGTCAAACACCCCACGATGGCAGCACCCCCTCGACCACCGTAAACACCGCCGTGGTAGCCCCTCCTCCCGCAAACCATGCGCGAACGACACGGCGGATCGCTAGCGCCGATGTCCGAAATAAAGCGTGATAAATTTGTTGGCGTCTGGAATACTGAGCCGAATATCAAGAATGAAGCACTCGTGAGGATCGTTGACCAGCAGCAAATTGCTGGTATGAGCGATAGCCGCGATACAAGCAAGTTCCTGCTCAAGCCAGCTGCCGCCGGTGCATTGCGGTTCATTCGATCTGCTTGTACTAGCTCTGCGATTAATGCGTCGCCAGGCATAATCCTATCATTCTTTTACTATGGCAGAACAGGTTAAAAATAAGGCAGTTTTATAAGTAAACGATTTACGATAGCGTTGATCAGTTCCAAAGCGCCGACCGCCGCGGCTTCTAAGCGAAACAATTTAGGCCTAGCGACGACTAGGGACGGTCATGCACGGCGCCGTCGTGCGCCGCGCTCTCGGTAAGTGTAACGTAGCTCAGCCTTCTCGCTGCATCCCGTGCTGAAAGCGTTGCAAACTCGTGTACTTTCATGATAGAGCTAAGGCCGCACATTTTTTGACGTTCCGTTCAGCAACAAGCCGTTCAAATGATACTGGAGGCAGGACGGGGCTTCAGTACGCAGGCGCTGCGCTGTCGGCCGTAACCGAAGACGTCGGGCGGTAGAGTAGACACCGCCTGTTTTATGCATCGATCTTTAAACGTGATGAAGTTGGAAAATGAATAACATTGTGAAGCAGACCCGCTCGTACGCTTCGCGCACTCGGGCGCCGACGATCGAGTAGCCTCCGTCAACAGACGCCTCGCAGTTAACGACGCAAACCGAGGTCGGCAAGCTCGGTTTGCGATAACCGCGGAACCACGGTTTGGTCCGCCGTAGCATGGTTTCGCGTAACCGCGGTTAACCCTGCCCGTCCGCTCCTGTGATTGCTGATCGCCCTGTGCTTCTGTGGTGCAGGGACATTTCAAGTTGCGACAGGTGATCCCGTGCTGTATGCCGTACCATCTGCGTACTGGTGATCTCGCTGCGTGGTTTGCCGTCTGCATGCCCCTGTCGACTTATTCTCAAGGGAACATGCAGACAATAAAATAAAAACGATACTTGCGGAGCTTTATCTTAAATTCTTCTTTAAAAAAAAAAGGTTGGCGTTCGCGCAATGATAACCACGATTCCACTTGAACTACGTTTTCCGGCTAGCAGACGACGCGCGCACTGTCTTGTAGTACTGTTGACAAGGTCTACTAGAACGCCACGCTCATTCTCCGTAAATGAGCATCTTTTTTTTTTTTTGTTCCCATTTTGAGACACCACACACACACACACAAAAAAAAAAAAAAAAAAACGAACGCTCACACAATGCAGCACGAAGCACATGGCAGCTCTTGTATATATTTAACTGCAATTTCTAGGACAAAAACAAGCTACGCAAACATATGCTGCTGATTGAAACATTACTATTTGTTTAGCCTCGCTACCATATCGCTTACAACCGCGCTAAGGCGCCCCTTCCGGAAGGCTGCCCGAAGGTGGGTCTTTGAAACGCGGCTTGGCCTTTGCGTTACCATCCCCTTTCCGTTACCTTTATGAAGGTCGCCTTTGCAGTTGCAGGAAGGTAAAGGTTAGGCCGGTTTGTGAATACGGAGGTTAGAGCAGGCACATCTGCTGCTCCGAGCTCGTATTTCAGGCGCCGCAGGTCCAGAACGAAACTATCCGAGCACGCACGAAGTGCCTGAGCCGGAACATAACCGAAACTGAAGTGGGAAATAGAAGTATATTTTCATATTTGCCTTGCAACAATTATGTTGTCGCTTTGCCGTCGTTTACATGTGATAAAAGTATGTTATGTTCGAGACAAACTACTGCATTCAAACAAGCAACGTAATTCGCATTTGTCAGCCTCCAGGATCCCTTGCGCGTCAAGCGATTTTTAGTAAAGAGTCTCTACTGTTTCGGCTGTGGCGGCGATACATGTATTTCTGTTCTTTCTCTTTACTACTCTATAACAGCTCTGTTTTCAGTAAGAGTGGTTTTTTTGTAATCAGGAACTGGCATTCTATCGATGCAAGCCCTCATCAGAAAACCTTGATAGACAAAATAGAATACAGAACAGAGCAGCAAGGTTCGTTCCTGGGCGGTACAATCGAGGTGAGAGCTGCACTGAAATGAAAAGAGAACTGGAATGGGAAGCGCTGTCGACTTGCCGAAGGAAATTGCACTTGAAAATGTTTTTTAGAATTTATAACAGGACTGGCATTAATAAAGATATTTATTTTAAACAACTGCATTACGTATCTAGAAGAACTGATCATGACCTAAAATTCGCGAATACCCGTCTAGAACGAACCTTTATGCTAACTCATTTTTTGTCAGAACCATATCAGAGTGGAATGATTTGTCTCGTGACCATGTGTGCTGTACTAATGAAGATTTGTTCGTTTCCAAGTTGTAACCCCCCTGCTTGTACGCCCTTAAGCAAAGCGGGGTATCCCTGAATAAATAAATAAATAAAATAAAATATACTTAAGTGCCCCCCCCCCCCCCTTTCCAGATTAAAAAAAAAAAAAAGCATCCCAAGTCTGTACACATGCTGCATGAAAAAAATGAATAAAATGGCCTTGCAGGAAAAGGGCAACTGCAAATACAGTATGTAATGCACTATGCATAAGGTGAGCTGAATAATGAGGGCATAAAATAAGGTCATATTATCCTAACTAAAACAGCACAGGTAAGGTTCAGTTTTTTTTAAACTGTCTCTTTCTTTTCTCCACAGCAATGACTGTTTTAACACGAGAATGTTGAAGGCCCTTTTCCGAGAAAATCTGGCATTGGCACCATGCAAGAAAAAACCATAGGCATGACTAAGGCAGGTGGCAACTAGGTGACACGGTCTGGTACTGATTGGCTAAAGCGGGGGTTTATATCTATATCGGATGGTCATTCACACGTAGTAGCTTAGGACAGTACGCTAATGAGTATATAAGAGGTAACAGAGGCACAAATTAAGGGATTACTGATTAAGCAAGGGGAGTGAGCAGACAGAGGGCATTAATGCTATCGTGTTATACCCTTAAAGGCACGCTTAATGCCCTCCATATTTTAAATTTTATTTCGCTTCCCCTCTAGCCCCGAACGGTTGGGTAGGCACGTCCTCCTTTTAACATGGTGCAGCTGTTTCATCTCCATGAGAAGGTGCATCATGCATGTTTCTGTCCACCGGTGGCAATGCATGTATGGTGCCAATATCTAGCCATTTCTGCATTGTACTGAGAAGCCTCAAGAGGCAAAAATTTGGCACCCAAATTTTAGGCCAGTTTTCACTCAATGTTGTCGTGCTTTGAGCACAAGGAAGCCTGCATGCTGGCTTAGCCTGCGCATTGTATTTGTTCATCTCTCAAAATTCCAGCATGTCAACTTTGCCATTCTTGTCATATCTCTGTTTAACCTTAATAAAAAAAGGGCCACATATGTGCTTCTTGCATGAGGCGGATTTATGTTTGTCCGATGGCATAACGAATCACTGACCCCCAAGAGCAATTTTTTTGGTCCACGACCCCTTTCCCAAGCACTTCAGCCCAAAGCGCCGAGCACCAGACTGGGGAAAGCTTGTAACCGATTAAGACTACTAGTGGGTACCCAACAGCACCAAGGATCGAACCTGATACCTCCCGAACGCAAGGTGGATGCTCTACCACAAGGCCATCACTCAGGGGTGGAAGCAGGCTCGAGTATTTTGGAGCAGCTTTGGGAGCAGTAATAGAGCCATTTTGGAGCATCTGAATTATGTTTTGGAGCACGGTTCTAAGGTCAAACGCCGTTGATAATTGCCGTCTTTGTTTTCTGAACTACAAAATCTACAATCTGATTCCTTTTTATGCACATTCAAAGCCTCTGCAACTTCACACTCATCTCTGACAAGACAAACGGCCAAGCATGTAAAGATTATATATATATATATATACATACATAACACAGGCTGACCTAGGGAGCCACCTGGAACAGACCAGCAGCAAATGGAACGCTTGCTAGTGCACTTCATAACTGAACACCTAGTCTGACCTAATGCATTTACTTACTTAGACTTGATGGATTCTCTACGACTTCGATGCGCTTGAGCAGTGATACTGAGTCCAGATGAATGGGCATGACATTTCCGCTTAATATCTTGTGCATATCTACCTTTTTTATTTAGAATACAGCTCAAAGCCCCCAAATACAGAGTATTACATGATCCTTTGTCTGGCCTTATCTGATAAATTCCTAAGAATTGGTAATTTGGTCTGCCAAAAAAGGCGCCTTCAGACCACAATAATGCGGCTTGATAAGCTTGGTGCCAGTACTGCTCCCAACTTTTTGCCTATCGTGGGATGACAGATGCCTGCAGCGCCACCTATATCACCTTGTTTGTAAACATGGAGGAGGTCTGCATAGGTGGAAGCGGCTCGAGCATTTTGGAGCAGCATATGGACATAGACAAATGGCAATGAAGGGCATATCATCATTCTGCTTTACTTCACTGGCTCCTGCCAATAGTTTATCAGTCTTTGCTTGAGCAATGCTGGGGCTCATTTTTAATATCTTGGCAGTAGGCCATATGCCTTTTCAACACTCTTTGGAAGCTTCCCAGTGACTGACAACTTTAGCGTTCCAACCCATAACGCTTCAAGTATGATGTTATCTAACGTAGACCTGACATGCTTCTCAGGGACATAAGAGCTCGATGTAGAAGTATTGGCTTGTTTTCATAGTACAAAGACGTGTATTTTTGCAGCCGGACAAGTTTCCAAACAGCTCGCGGTAGTCTACGCTATCTGCTTCGTTTGCTACTCTCGCTACTCCTCCACTGGCGATTCAAAAGGCTAGAAGGAGGTCCTACATCACATGCATAGCGCTATCTCCAGCCGCCTGTGGCTCATACTAAATTTACTTGTGAACAAATATTTATTATTCTCTATGCTTCCTTCCCTTAGAAAAATTTCATTTGTATTCGGTCCAGTGCAAGATGTGTTAAATCTTTGCCCCTGGCGCTGTGACATTGTTCCCGAGTTCTGCTAAATTTGATGGCAGAAAATCGAAGCAGCCAGTTTGGAGCAGTTTTGGAGCATATTGCATTTTGAGCAGGATGAAGCAGGCAAAGCAGTTTGGAGCAAAATGGAGCAATCAGAGCAGCGCTTCCACCCCTGATCACTTCAGTAAAAATCACACTGAATGCAGCCCCCAGTTCAAATTATCTGGTAAAATTTATGCAAGAAATTAGGCACCCCAGCAGCTTCGAATGATCTCGGATTTAAAATTAAACAAGTTTAAATTGCTGAGGTTTTATTGTTAATTTTATATTGCTAGATCAGCCGTAAACACTGACTCGCAAGGCACAATGAGGCCTACTGTAGCTGACGTGCAATGGTTGATATCAGTTTGGAGCAGATGGTAGAATCCTCAAAAGACTGTCACTAGGGGCAGTTGTTTTGAGATATGGAAGAATGTATGCAACATTCTGCATTTTCAGTCTATACGGCAATTTTCAAAAGCAACACAAAGTACACTGAACTAGTTCAACAAGTTAAGGGTGACATACCTCCATCACCTCTAGACAGGCTATACTGCCTGCCAATAACACAATACAAACAAAGTAGTATACAAAATGACTGAACAGCTATGTGAAAAATAACTAGAGCACATTACTTACTTGTCATCGTCATTCTTTTCTTCTGGGATTTCAGACTCATCCCCATCACCTACCAGCCTGTCATCGTGCTGGTAAAATGCACCCTTTTTGGGGATGTACTGAGGGTTACGCTTGTCTTCGTCGAAATCTAATACTTTATCCTGAAGGTCAGAAGGATCATTGCTTTCCTGAAAAGAACCAGTGCCCAACAATAAGCAAAACTTAATTTAAGAATTAGCTCATCTGCTGCAATGAAAGTGGCATTAACAGCACTTGCTACTGATGTCAGTGAGCCTAGCCCATGGCAAGGGATAGGCGCACTTCCGCAATGAGAGGATGGTGTTTAAATTGATGCACAAATCAAGAGAAGGCGCACCGAACTAAGGCCTGCATGCCACTGCACGCCCTCCTGTTGCTCCTACAACTGGTTATTGGATGAATAGCATTTCTTAATTTGATGCTCTCCCCCTGCCTTGATGCAGCAGTGTCATGGGGAAGTCCTTTGTGCCGTATTGTAAGACGGGCTACAAGGCTGAGAAGTTGTCACTTTTCAAGATAGCAAATGGAAACGCCACGCTGGAAGCATGGCAAAGAGCCATACTGCGAAAAGACTGCGTGCTGCAGCAGACAGACCATGTACGTGAAAAGCATTTTGCTCCTCATTTTGTTCCCCAGGTCATGATTGTCCGAAATACATGGCCATGTCCGTATGTCAGGAAAGAGGAGAACCAGCCTGACGAAAGATGCTGTGCCTTCAATTTTTGATTGAGCGCAAAGTTACCTTTCGAAACAAAAAAAGAGGCCCCCCCCCCCCCCAAAAAAAAAAAGAAGCGTATAGAGGAACCTATGGCAAGGTCAAAGCGTTCCCTGGACTGCACCAGCAATTCTGGGGCCGGCAGTTCATCGTACGGGGCGCAAGACCACCGCAATAAACTTTGAAAATGAAAACAGCTGTGACACTGCAGCTCCGAATCGTTCTTCATTTGATCAATTCTTCGAATCACCATTAAACACGTGCCTATTAAGGTCGTCGTGGGCAGTGCCTCGAATCGACATGAAGCGATTAAAGACGTTTTGATCAGTGAGGCGCATATTTCCCCCTTTGACGAAAGTTGCTCTATATTCAACAAGAGGTATGTGCCTACATTTCCTTTCTGTCTCAACAACATCTGAAGTGGAAAGTACGGTGACAGCTTTCGATAATGTGAATGTTTGCTGCAGCGGGCCAAGTCTCTTTCCATATGTACTGCCGGAATGTCAAGAATCACAAGAAATGGAGAAATGACAAGTGTCCGCTAATATTGCCTGCAGGTGGCATACGTCATTCATGTAATGGTCTCAGCAATAATTTGAGACTGCATGCTAACCGCCACACGGCAAGGGCGAAGCAGAAGAGACCGCTCCAGACAGTTGGGCTGCTTGCTTTGTGGATAGGTGCACCGCCAGTCAACTAGAAAGAATCCGTTTGTTGCATTGTGCAAAAAGACAGTCAACAAGAATTTGCAAAGACGAAAGAAGAAGGAATAGCAGAAAGGCTGGAAAGTGTTTATTTACCAGCACCACAGCTGCTTGTAAAGGAGTGCATTGCTACAACTGAGAGCATGACAAAGCACAACAGAAGGAACACTGATGACAGGCTGCTGACGTGTCTTTTGCTTAACATGAGAAGCCCTGCAACATACTTTTTTCTGCGCAGCAATCACATATTGCCCCTGCCATGCGTTTCCACCACCAGAAAGTACATAAGGTTAGCTGGCGTGAAATGCGGCTTTGGCAAAGCCTTTTTTAAGCCTCTTAAAATAAAAGTTGCCCAGAAACCAGCATTGCAGTGCAAAGAGATGCTCATTCTCGACGAGACTCAAGTAGGGAAGGAGTTGAAAGCAAATTCCCTAACAATGACATATGCCGGCTTAGTTGATTTTGGTGCAACGAACAACCAAAGTAATGAGCAACCTGATCACGGGCTGGTTTTCGCCTTCATACTTTTGGCGAAAAATATTTGCAGCCTGTAAGTGTGTTTGCCTCCTAGGGACCTATTAAAGGGACTCTTCTAACACAACTACTACTTCAGTGCATTGTGCACTTGGAAGAAGCGGGCCTTCTTGTTGACGGAGCTGTTCGCAATGGCGCATCTACCAATACAGCAATGTGGATAGAGCTCGGAATAAACGGTGCTCTGGGACATGTATAAGTGCCTTTGAGCCCGGCTGGATAAATCAAGTGTATGTCTTTGCAGATGCTCCTCCTCTCTTCAAGTGCATACACAATCGTCTGTATGACAAGAAAATTTTGAAGAAAGGTGAGAGTTTATCAAATGGTCTTGCTACAATGCCATTTGTGGCCAACATCAACAACACTACTAAGCTGAAGGTATGCCCGAAATTGACTTATAGCCATGTTAATCCTTCTAATATGCTTAAGATGAGGGTAAAATTGGCAACAAAGATCTTTAGTAATGAAAGGAATTTCGTTTTATGCATGCAGAGGAGCCCCATGGTTTTTGATGCCAAGCCCAAAATCAAGTTCACAGTCTTAATAACTTATTTGATGTCTTGAACCACCACTTTCTGGCACAAGGCCAGACTTCAAACTGCAATGACTTCAGAGTTCTTGAGAGCGCACCTCAGTGGCTTGACGAATGGGAGGAATTATTATTAGACAAGCAGGTGGCCAAGACGAGCATCCCACATTTTCAGCGTTCTTACAACTGTACTCTGTGCCCTCTCCATACTGCCTGCTGAAGCCACCACGGTTTGGCAGCTGTTCAGCTTCTGAGAGGGAACAGTATGGTGTTGTGACTTTGGCGACTTCAAGAATATGTATAACAGCTTAGCTATACAGGGAATGAACAAGCTAGACCAAGCTTGACGAGCTAACCGATCAAGGAAGCTGAGAGGGCAATGAAGTGTGAGTATAATGACAATGGTGCAAGTGTTATTGAGTGTATAATTTGCTATGTGAACGGGTTTGTATCCAGAAAGATTTTCAACAAGACCGCCTGCACTATGTGCAAGAAAGCAGGAGCAGAAAGGCATTTCAAAGGTGCCCAAACCAGAGCTTTTCAATTGCAAAATAAGAGGCAGACTCACACCCCCCATCATGCACCCCTTAGCTCTTTAGGGAAGCTGAAAAGCATTTCTCTAAATATGCACATCTGAGAAATGCCTATGACAAAACAACTGATACTACACTGAAAAACTTCACTTTTACCTTCCCTTGCAATATTCATAAAGAAAACATGTTCGCCAAGCTACTGCAATACTATACAAGCCTTTGCATGCGACGGTACTGCAGGCAAACACACTGAAAAAAGCCAGGACATGTGTAAAAAGTGCAAGCTTGTTTGAGCGCAAGCAACTGAGACGACTGCAATGTTTGTTATTTTAAATGCACATGTGGCAGTGAAACTGCAATGCTTCCCGTGTAATTTAGGATTTAAAGGCTTATGTATGGAATAAATCCATCATATATGCTACTCAAGTAGTATGTTTCACTGGGCTGGGAAAAACTCCCAAACAGTCATCATCCTCGTAGAAACAGCATGCAGTTTTAATAAAGTATGTGGTGAGAAGAATGACTCTAGGATTTACCCTTCTCTAGAATCGCGCAAGCACCAAATGAAATGCAGTCGCTTTAACACATGGAAGGTTATTGTACCTTGTATTGTTATTGTATTGTACCTTCGGACTGTAGATGCCAGTGGCTTCAAACTGAACCGGACATTTGGCCTGATGCATCCTTCCACCTCATTCCCGTATAACGCATAAGCTCACTTGATTTTAAGAAGCAAAGTTCTATACCACATGCAATGTTGGCTTGGTCTGCGGTCAGCCAACTGTCAGCCAACTGCAGACTTATTTTTCAAATAATTTTGCGCTAATTACTACGTGGTGCTTGTTTTGTGGGATAATGTTAAGCTATTACATCACGGCATCGCAGAAGGCTTTAAGGATGCAAACGATAACCGCCAAGTTTTCATTGCACTGCACCTGGCAAACCGTGATGGGCAACAGTCAGAAGTGCCAACTGTCAACGCGGTATGAAAGCACAATATTAAAGGCTTTTAGTTTAGCGATACCACTGACCGCCACCATCTACCGCTACCGCGCGAGCGTCTGTACACACGTGCAGATCACCCTGATGATGAAAGATGGCACCACGTCCCCATCAAATGCCAGCGGACTCTGCACACAGGGACCAATCGGCGCGCAGTAGCGGTAGACGGCCGCGGTAAACTAGAAGTGTTATTGCGCCAGGGTTGCAGGTGGAGTCCGCTCACTTAAATTTGTTCTTTCACCGTGGCCTAGCCTATGCACCCTTGAAGCCTCTAAACTTCCCATCACAGTAGCAATGCCAGCAAACACCTGTCAGATGAGCAAGCTTAGTGTCACTTAAGGTGAGTGACGCTCGCCTTTAGTGTCATTCGCATCGTGTCACGCAATGAACCTTAATGATTCTCACCGCTGAACGCATTCGGCGCGAAGTGAGTTTGGCGAGCTCACTACATTTTGTTCGGCAGGCGAGTGTGTAGTCTCAACAGCAGGACACTCGCATATTACCTATAAGCTTTGAGATTTACAATATTTTGAAATGTTTATCCTAATTTCATGAGCGTGTCTTTCAATAGGCACCAGACTTCCTTCAATGGGCACCAATAGGCGCCGACTAAAAACAAAGCGCACATTTGAACAGCCACTCTCTCCTTCAGCATATGCGCTAAGGCGAAGACGTTCGTCTGCTGCTGCGCTTCGATGGCTTCTGCATGACATACTTAAGGCTCAATCTCAAGCAGCATCAATGAAGTCGGCGTTATTATAAGTCTATGTCTAGAAAGTCGTCAGACAACACGGCAACAGTTTGCTCAAGCGCTGGCCGGAGACAGGACTGCTTTCCCTCCTGCAAGCCGCCTGCGCCAAGCCCCGCTATCAGCGGCGTCAAAAAAGCGTGCTAAAATTAGTCTTTCCCACAAATAATAAACCCTGGAGTATAGTAGTCAGGAATAAATCCTTCTTGGGGATTGCTGACCCATACAGAGTGGCTATAGTAGGAGTAACAGCTATGATACTAGCAAATTTGTGCTCGCAACTTCATAGCTCACCCGGACAGCTTAAAGCCCCTCATTAAGCTAAAAGTAGTAGTAGTATATAGTTGTTATAGTAGTAGTACAAGTAGTTATTAGCCTATAAATCATTAGTCAGGTCCAAACTAGAATCTGCATCGCCCATTTGGAATCCTCATCAAGCTTACCTCATTAGTGCCCTCGAATCTATTCAAAATCGCACCGCTCGTTTTATTCATTCATCATATTCTCATGGCCATCAGAGTTTCCTCCTTAAAAACAGCATCCGCATTATCCCCCTTATCGCTCCGTCAGTGCATTGCCAGCCTATCTTTATTTCACAAACTTTTTCACAGCCCTATGCGCATCGCACCTTATATTCTTCCCCCCGCACGCATATCTCATCGCACCAGCCATCAGCTACAAGTTGACTGACCACGTTCACGTACCATCAAATTTTCAAATTCCTTTTTTCCTCATACAGCTGCAGACTGGAACGGCCTTCCAGACAACATTGCTCTCATCAAAAATTTCAAAACTTTCCTGTTATTGTGATTATGTATATTTACTCTTGCCACCCCTTATGTAACACCCCTTTTTAGGGGACCTCAAGGTAATAAAATGAAATGAAATTAAAACATGTGAAGATTGCTGCCCGCCTCCTCTCCAGTGCTTTCCTTCGGCGTTCGACCCTCCCATTGGCCAAACGCCGTCACGTGCTTTCATGTGCTTTTTTCTTGCTTGTGTTGGCTGCCTCCGTGGTGCCAAACAATGCGTGCGCGGCACACTTCACCGTATGTTTTGCTAAGGCTTGCACCTATTTCGCGCTGTTTTTTCTTCTTAATTACTTTAGTCAAAAGGCCATGCTGCTGCACTTTAGGGTGCAGCACAGCACATGTGAGAATGATGCCAATGGCTGTTTAGAATACCGTTTAGAATACATTCTCTAAATGGCTGACATTAGGCTATTTATTGCCTACCCTGAAAATATTTTGAGCACCTTATATTCGTTGAAATCCATGCCGTAGCACAACCGAAAGCTGTGGGTCTATATTGATTGCATGCATTTGGTAGTAGACACTAGAGATCTCTACTGTCCAGCTGAAGCCTGGAAGAAACCCACTACTCAGTCGCACTGTAAAAAAGGGCCGCAGAGGCCCCGATGTTTGGAAGCAATTCTCAGACACTCCCGACAGTATGTGCAGAATAAAGCCCTTGATGAAACAGTGAAAAATCCTCGTTGTCTCTACTATGGAGACAATCATAATCTAGAATTTTATTACATAAGATCGCTGTGGTGCCAACGGCTACAAGAGGACCAGGTGGTGTCATGGCACGCATGATCTCATACTAGTTAGTGCTAGTCAATGAAGCTCTAAACTGCTACCGGCCGGACTATACCCACTGCAGGGTGAGAGCCTCTCCCATACTTCTCCATTAACCTGATACTGTGCTAGCTGCATCCACTTTACCCCAGCAAACTTCTTAACCTCATCAACCCACGTAACCTTCTGCGCCCCCTACTACGCTTTCCTTTCCTTGGAATCCAATTTGTTACCCTTATCGACCATCTGTTATCTTGATCGAGTTATTTCTTTGATCCACAAAGTATCGGGATCAGATAAACACTATGTGTGTCCATGGAAGGAGTGAGAGGTGATGCCTAAACCTTCAACAGCCCCTCATGACTATCTTCCTAAAGCCAGGTCCCTGAAGGTCATTATCGAGAATGTTCTCTCTGAAGGCCGCGCAACAGCGAGAGTGCAGGAAAACGCCAGTATGAGACTGCAGCAGCCACTCCCTCCCTTGTGTCACTTGTGCCAAAGAAAAAAAAACTGCAATGTCCCACATGGGATAGCGCAACGAGCAAGTAGAGTGGGGCATATACAGAAACCCATCCAGATACTGATGCTCCGTGTGTTTCCGCCTGTGGTTTCAACGCAACCTAAGGCCCCTAAAGCCACAGCATTTTCACTGCAACTTCCCTGCACTGTATAAACAAGAAACTATAGTAGCATAGCACAGCCCACAGTAAACTGGCCTGAGCTGAGCTTAGAACTGCCTGCTTTTTTGTACACATTACAATGTGCCTTTGACATCTCTCATGCTGAGGCCATGCACTCAACCACAGTGCACCCTTCTGTGAATGGTGCTGCACTTACACCACATGATTTTGCTAGATATCACTTGAGTGACACTCCCCATGCATTCACATAACCTATGTGCTTGAAAGAGTTATAATTCAATCATGTATCCAGACTAAATGCAAGCATATGGAAGTTCCACTGCATGCCTGAGTTTGCCACATTTACACACACATTTTCTGTGCTTTGGGTTGTGTCAGCCTCTTCTTTCCGTCCTGTCTAGTGTTCTCAATATACCTTATACCACTGTCACACGGGCATTTCAAAGGCCCTCGAACCGACTGTCTATCACCACGAAGGCCTTCGAAAGCTGCCACACAGGTGTTTTCAATGGCCATGTCGCGTTTTCAATGGCGGTGTCGCATGGAACTATTTCCTTAACCCGTGACGTCACGGGTGAGTTGACTGTCAAGGCTTGCTAGAAGCTGCCATTTGCTACGGCCACTGCAGCCATGATGTCACGGACACACTTCCAGTAGCTGCGAAAGTCGTCTGCTTGTGCGCTGCTCGAAGACTGTGCGGGCTGTTACACAGCTCGCCGCCCTTATCGGTTAGGCGGCCATTGCCCATCAAGTACAACAACCGAAGCGACGCAGTGATCGGCGGAACGAAGCTGCATTTACAAATATCTTATTTATATAACGTGGTTTCAGGAGTACTGGAGTGTCGTCCGACGAGGCGTCAACAGTACGGTCAAGCACCGCACGATGGCAGCATCTCCTCGACCGCCGTAAACACCGCCGCTGTGGCCCCTCCTCCCGCATACCGTATGCGAACGACACGGCGGATCGTTAGCACCGATGTCCGAAATAAAGCGTGCTAAAATTTGTTGGCGTCTGGAATACTGAGCCGAATATCAAGCATGAAGCCCTCGTGAGGATCGCTGACCAGCAGCAAATTGCTGGTAAGAGCGATAGCCGTGATACAAGCAAGTTCCTGCTCAAGCCAGCTGCCGCTGGTGCATTTCGGCTAATCCGATCTGCTCGTACTAGCTCTGCGGTTAATGCGTCACCAGAGTTAATCCTATAATTATTTTACTACGGCAGGATAGGATGCACTATAAGGCAGTTTCATAAGTAGAAGATGTACGACAGCGTTGATCAGTTCCAAAGCAGCTTCCGCGGCTTCGAAGCGAAACAATTTAGGCCTAGCGATGACTAGGGACGGTCACGCACGGCGCCGTCATTCGCCGCGCTCGCGCGCCCCACCCCCGCGGTAATTGTGTAACGTACCTCAGCCTGCTCACGGCATCCAGTGCTGCAAGCGTTGCAAACTCGTGTACTTTCATAGCGTCACGCACACACGTCCACAGCATGTTTACGATACAAAAACGTCCACAAACGTTATTATTCTATATATCTTTATTTATGCGGTAAAATATTATATTCCGTAATAATTTTAAAATAGCATCGCTCTTTTTTAAGGCGTATTATTTATGTACTCTCTACCACCTTAACATGCGCCGCCGAGAAAAGCAAGCACAATGAAAAACACAGCCGTATGAACGTCAATGTGTTTAAAAAAAACAAAACAAAACAAAAACAAAGTTGTCCTTGAATAACAACTAAACACCTGCAATTACTAAAAAAAAAGTTAACAGTTATATTTTATTTCGCATCAAAACCAAAAGCAACGATAGCGGCCCCACAAAAGTTTGTCGCTAAAGACCAGAACTATTTCAACAGCCTTCCGAGTTTTGCCATGTAGCAATGGCCCAACTCTTTAGAGTTCAATCGCGATTGAAAGCCTCGAAGGCTATCGACTTAATTGCCTTTGAAAATGACCGTGTGACTATGGTATTATACCGCTGTCACATGGGCATTTCGAAGGCCCTCGAATTGATTGTCTATCAACTCGAAGGCCTTCAAACGCTGCTACATGGGCGTTTTTAATGGCCATTGAGTCTATAGTCTATCGAGTCAACGGAACAGCTCAGAACTCTATCGAGATCTCGAAGGCCTTCGAACGTCAAGCAAGGTTGTCAGCGTTGGCCCGAGGAGCACCACCGGCACTCTCATACACAGCGTGTTTACGACACAAAAACACAAACGAGCGTAATAATTTTAAAATAAAATTTTTCTTTTCTAAGGCGCATTATTTTTGTACTCTCTACCACTGTAACCTGCGCCGTCGAGAAAAACAAAAATGGAAAGCATAGCCGTATAATGGAATTGCGTTAAAAAGAAAAACAATATTAAAACAACCGAAAACCTGCAGTTACTAAAAAGTTGTTATATTTTATTTTGCATTTATAGAAAGATTTTAGTTCATTAAGCAAAACGGAAAGCAATGACAGTGGCGCCACAAAAGTTTGGCTCCAAACACTAGAACTATTTCAACAGCCTTCGAGTTTTGCCATGTAACAGCGACACAACTCCTTTGAGTTCAATTGCAATTGAAAATCTCGAAGGCTATCGACTCAATCGCCTTTAATGACCGTGTGACAGGGGTACTAAACCAATTAGCCCAACTCTAATCTGTTGTAACAATGCCTTGCCTAGAGAAGGTATGCAAAGCACAAAAGAAGTTTATTGGCTTGGTTTGGGGGTTTAACGTCCCAAAGCGACTCAGGCTATGAGAGATGCCGTAGTGGAGGACTCCAGAAATTTTGACCACCTGGGGTTCCTTAACGGGCACTGATATTGCACAGCACACGGGCGCCATGCTTTTCCCCTCCATCGAAAAGCGGCTGCCGAGGCCGGGATTCAATCCAGCATCCTTGGGCATAGTAGTCGAGCACCCTAACCACTGCACCACCCAGACGAGGCAGTGAAGTTTATAGTGGATGAAGTTTTATAATGCTCCGAAGCGACGCAAGCTACGAGGGACACCATGTAGGAAGGCTCTGAATGATTTGAACTGATGGTGCTTTTAACATGCACTACCACCTTGCATTTCGTCTCTATCGAAAAGTGGCCACTGCAGCTCAGCCAAAAAGGTTACAACTTTAGCTGCATTTGCTAAAGTTCGAGATAGTGCACTGAGGCTAAGTTGGTTCATATCAGTTACATGCAGGCAAGATGGATTGCACAAAATAAGCATAAGAAAGAGCAGTATTGGATGGGCACAACTTGTTTTGCTTAATCCATTTACAATAACTTTTAGGGACAACATGTTCAGTAACTGAATGCTGGCTGGAAAGTAGAACTAGATACATCAAAATGGAATTTGTACCTGGGTATACTTCCCATCGTTGCCAATTCATTTCGTGTTCTCAGAGCACCAACTGAACAGCCAGTTCCTCAAGACAGTTGAGCACCTGCCGTTTCATAAAGCCTCAGCATACTCTAAACAGCCCAAAGACACACACTCGCGTTAAAGTGGCACTACCTTCATTCTAAGCACAAAAAACACAGCCTTTTTTCAAGCATGCAGGGACTATTTGTTCCACTACAGCACTTTCACATAATAATCTCTCCTTAAGTTGTAAACTCAGCTCCAGCTGCAGCCAAATAAAGCAAGATATGAAAATATAAGACTATTATATCAACCCTTCTGAACACAATAATTTGAGGCAAATGCAGTGCACATAACCACAGAAAAGTCTCAATGTGCTTCCCATCTGCATTCAGAGGTTGTTATGGGCTCCAGACACAACTGCAGGATGCCTCTGCCAATAACTAATGTGTCAACATGCATGCAAGGCTAACAAGTGCATGTACCCACACATACCAAGAGACCAGAATGTGTAACACTGTGCAGGCAAGCATGCCATCTTATGCTCACCTGACCGTCTCCTTGTTCTCGTTCTTCTTTGAGGCAATACTCTTCTTCCTCGTCCAAGTCTTTTTTGAGATCATCTTCAAAACCTCGCGTGGCTTCTTCTGAGCCTTCACCAGGATCGGGTTGAAGCTCTACTCCAATATCCTCAAATGAGCCAGCCTGAGCAACAACTGATGTTCCATCACTGCTACACGCTTCCTAAGGATGAAATGAAAAGCATAGGTCAAAAAAGTTTAGAAGACGTTATTACTGAAGAACTCGCAGAAATGCAGAAACAAGTGTTCAAAAATGCACCTGAAACCTTTTCAATGTCTGTGAAATGCAGGTGAACAAATGGTTCGGTCAGGAAAATTTTCAACCAGACATCAGGCACATTCTCAGCTAAAGAGGCTGCCCTTAGTCTGATTGCCTACTCTGAATTTTTTTTATTTTTCCATTTTAGAGGTATGTAGCAGTAAGAAATAAACAACATACAACACAATCCTTCCACCCTGCTTTTCTTAACCATTAGCCACTTTGCTACCATCACTAAAAAAAAAATAAAAAATTTAAGCAGAGTTGCTAAAAATGTAGGAACCCATACCACTGATAAAAAAAAAGAAAAAAAAGAAAAAAAAATTCCATGGCAGCGTTTCTTCAGCTATCGGCGTCGGCGGAGGCGCAATTCTGCCCCTTGAAATTAAGCCCCTTGAAGCGAGGCAACGCTGAAAGACACAGGTATCTGGCAGTGCCAGATCTCAGCTTCGATGCCGGAAATGATTCGCAGGCGGGGACCAATGACAAGCCACGCATCGGCAGTTACAGCACCCACCCCCACAAGAGCAACTCCTTCCCGCGGAAGCGAGAGCTCCTCTTTTGTCCGCTCGCACGCCTGCGCCTTTGTTCCCCTTGCCTCCCCAGTAAGTTCCCATCGTTGCTGAATAGGACGATTTTAGCCACGGACGGGGGACAATTGTTCGCCGCCCTCTCCGGAGCACGCCGAGCGACGACGTCGTAGACGAGGCGCTGATGCCGAAAAAAAAAACGCTGCCATGTGGTCGGGCCTTCAGGTGCGCTAGCCCTTATCCATATTGGCCATCTTGGTTCCGCCGGCTGCAGCTGGCACGAAACCGCTGTCCCTATCATTACCCATTCAACTGACGACACTGAGGGTTCACCTGGATATAAGAGCTGTTTCGCAGCGACACTTCGCAGATAGATTTTATAAGGCGTAACCTAGACTGCAAAAGAATGCCTACAGCACTAAAAAATGGCCCAGCACCAAACAACCCCAGGAGGACGAAATTTCCGGAGCCCTTCACTAAGGATCTCATAGCCCGAGTTGCTTTGGGAAATCAAACCCCAGAAACCACACCAAACCGTGTTTTAAGAATGTCTGCCTACCTCGTGGTCGATGTCGCTTGGCGAAAGCCTAAGCCTAATTGTCCATGAGACGAAGTCCATTTTAGAATAATTCGAGAGCACCTGAATAGGGACCGGGCGCCCGTTGTATGGCGCCCCCGTCGCCTTGGGGGAACAGCGCCGCCCGCGGCGGAATGCCGAAACAGCGAAATGGCGAGGCAGCTGAGCGGCGCAGTCGTTTCCGTTCTGCGAGGCGTTTTTGAGCATGTCCCTACCCGTCGTTTTGCGGTGTGGCTTTGAGAGCTTTTGAGCTGCTTTAAGTAATCGCAAGGAGTATTTTTTGACGGGGAAATCTTGAAAATGAAAAGGGCCGTTCTCGGCAGGGCGTGCGCGTTTTTTTTTTTTTTTTTTTTGAAACCGCCTGGCGCATGGTATTTCTGTTATATACTCGAAAATGCCGCTTGCGTGATTTATTTCACCATGCGCTAGGAACACCTTCGTTAGGCACTTGTTAAGGCGACTTCGAAGACGGGAATTGCGCGTGCACTGCGCGTCTATCTTATATCAGGTCTAGTCGAAATTGCCTGAAGATCAAATACCGCAGAGCCGTGTAGCCGTGGCGCCGTAGTAGTGGTAGTTGTAATGGTCAGCGTTCATGTAAAATGAAAAGGATGCTGCACCTGTCTTTTCTGGTAATAGCTAGGCTCAAACGATTCAGAGTAGAATAATAGCAAATGACATTCCAGTTTCAACCTTGCAACGAGAGCTGTAAAAGGAGAAAAATAAACAAGCAAGACAAAAGTAGGATCCTATTTATGGTTAGAATAGCAAACACACATATACTTCCAGGACTTCCTGCACAATTACGCTACAATAGCTAACTAAACCCGGCCTTGAGATCATCAAACTTAATCATAATATAAGCCAAATGAGTAATACCACCTCAGCATCATTTTTACATATACGGCAATGCTCTTGTTGAACACGTCGGAGCTGCTACATATAATTGACTTAGAAAATATTATACTAAGCATGCCTTTCTCCCGACATGCTGCGGAGGTTGTGAAAAGAAAAAAAATAATTTCCTGTTAGCGTTCTCTCAGCGCAGGAAGTTTAATGTGATTGACCGCACCTGCCTTGGACATCTGAAGGCAATAAATAGTCCCTCTGATGGCTTGTTCGCTAAGGTGGTCTACTTTCTCAGCGTACCACGAACTTGCGGGGCCGATACATATAGCTGACCTCGATACCTGATGAGAGTGAGGGGACACGACCATGTATGTAGTTGTCTATTTGCACGTAAAGGAATCCGGATAACTGAAAGCCATTCCTTTTATAACTTTGTCACTGCACCGGACTGCTGCTAAATCTGTTTACATTGGCCATAGAAGCAATTTCTGAGAGAGGTAAAACGGTCTTGTCATACTAAGCCACAATCAGGAAATCTCACGTTCCCTAAAACGCCGATGAGAAACACATGTATTTAGGCGGGCCAGGAAATGGACACTGCTGAGAAAATACGTAAAGCCGTGTCAGGTGCAACGTGAATGCGAAAAAAAAAAAAAAAAACCTGCTACACGGCCTTCGAAATTTAAAAAAAATGCTCCGTTTATGCTCGTTTCCACAAATTAAATTGTATTTATTTTTCTTGTTCGACTTTTATATGAAGCCGATAGCAGATTTTGTGACCATGCAGTATTGATTAAGCTGTGAAATGAGCGACTTATTAGGCGAAATGGACATGCCACAAACAAATGTTAACAAATTCTAAGAGTATCAACGCAGAGCTCTCAGCGCATTTTCATTGGTTGACAAACGAAGAGGAAAAATGACAAGATCATGGTAATAGGAATTGTTCATGTCTCCTATCTGCTCTTTCTGTTAAGAGAAAATTTGACTATGTCAGTGAAAGTATCCGCACAAACATTGTCTCTGCCCATCACTGAAGATCGTAACGCAGCCCGAAAGACGATGGTGGAGCTGTCTTTTCTTTTTCCGTGCTGGGGTTTTCTTGTACACAGGCGGGGAAATGCTAGCGTTGTAACTTACGCTGTTGGGTTACTTCGATTTGCAGTTGTCAATAAAGTGACTACAGATGAAGGAGTGCGGCTTCGGCTCCGAGACTCTCGTGCCGTCACTCCTGGGGAACAGAAGGCACAGAGCATCCGGAAGCAAGCGGAATTTTAAAAATTCGGCACTTTCCATGACCACACAGTAACCAAATACGTAGATTCGTGCCTTTGCCTTTCAAAGAACTATGCTTAGGTCACCCGCCACTCATGCTTCTGTGGGAACCCGTAGAAATGAATAGACAAAAACCTCCGACGAGTTTGCGTAGCTGCCAGTGGAGCCAACAACGCACCACGTTTCGCCAGCCTTGTTCGGCCAGACTTCATTTCACTGGACATATTCACACAACTAGCCCAACTTTCTGTTCTCTTGAGAATATATTGTCACCTGGTGTCCCCATGTTCTTGCTGCGCCTGGAAGAAGAGGACACTGAAGTTGACTCTCGCGTGCTGTGCGCCGAACTTTGCCTGCTGGTACAGCTTCGTCCCGTCGTTTTAGTCAAGTCTAGCCCTGTTGTCCGTGACATATTTTGGTGTCGGCGCAGGGTATCGATCCCAGTATATGTCCCGCACTCCTCTGCATACCCAGGATTCAGGTCCTGTGCCAATCGACACTCCTGTTCACCGCGCTAGCCGGAGGAACCTAGGCCTACCACCTGAGCACGGGCCGTTGGAATTCACCACCGCAGCCGCCCCTCGACCTGTCATGCAAACTCCAACGCATTACACTCTACAGAGCCCACGACTGCCTAAGGCTTTCCACGGCTTTCAGACGGAAGACGTCGAAGACTGGCTCGCCCAGTTTGAACGGGTCGCCGCATTTAATCAGTGGGACGACGCCGCAAAGCTCAGGAACGTCTTCTTTAGCCTGGAAGATGGCGCTCGTACTTGGTACGAGAATCGCGAAGGCGCCCTAACATCGTGGCGCGAGTTCTGCCGCTGCATCCTGGACACCTACACCAGCCCGGATCGCAGAGAACGAGCGGAAAGAGCTTTATGCTCTCGCATACAGATGCCGAACGAGACCATAACCATGTACGTGGAGGACATGACTAGGCTGTTCCGACGATCAGACCCGGCCATGCCCGAAGAGAAAAAGGTGCGCCATCTCATGCACGGCGTTAAGGAACAACTGTTCGCTGGGCTCGTGCGCAACCCGCCGAGCACAGTTGCCGAGTTTCTTTCGGAAGCAATCACGATGGAAAGGATGCTCCAGCAGCGTTCTACGACCTACGACAGGCCGGTACTCGCCACTTCGCTCACGGAGCCGCATTCGGCCTTCGGGGATAGTCCGGATCTTCGCAAAATTATCCGCTCCATTTTGCGTGAAGAGCTCCAGAAGCTTTTTGGTGCTCCCCAGCCAACGGTCGGCTCTGTCGCTAGTATTGTCCGAGAAGAACTCCAGCAAGCACTTCGGCCTTCGGTACCATCTGCTAACCCGCCATCCTTTTCCACCGAGTCCTGTCGGTCAACGTATGCGGACATCTTGCGACGTCTCCCAACTGATTCCACACAATTACTGCCACCCGACCAAGGCTCACTGTATTCAGCCCACCCCGAGCCGTACATCGACAACCGCCGACCACCCCACCGAAAGGCAGACCTGTGGCGTGCCCCAAATCGGCAGCGCCTATGCTTCCACTGCGGAGAACCTGGTCACCTGTATCGACAGTGCCCATATCGACAACTGGGACTGAAGGGTTTCCCCATCGACATGCGTAGCCCTCCTTTAGGCCAACGACCCCGGGATATTGAGGACTACGTAGCCCAGCAGCGCATGGCGCCAACTTTTAGACGACAGTCACGATCTCCGTCTCCACACCGACTATCCTCGCAGCCTAGCTCCTCCGGGATGGCGCAGCGACGGTCGCCTAGTCCAAGCCAGGAAAACTAAAGACAGCGACCTCAGGGGGTGAGGCCACTTCAAATCGATGCGACGAAGACCCCCCGACAACGCGACCTGTGAGCGACCGCAACTTGACAGCCCCGACGACAGTTCGTACAAGTGAAGATAGACTCTCGCTGGATATACCCGTGCTCCTCGACGGCTATAAGGTTAGCGCATTGGTAGACACTGGTGCTGATTTTTCGATTTTAAGCAGGAAGCTAGCGGCGCTTCTAAAAAAGGTGATGACGCTATGGTCTGGCACGCAGATTCGAACCGCTGGCGGACATGTCGTAACTCCGAGCGGTCAGTGCACGGCGAGAGTTCAAATTCGCAACTTCACGTTTGTTGTCAGCTGCCTTGTGATACCTGACTGCTCCCGCGACTGTATCCTTGGTGTCGATTTTCTCCGGGAGTATGGGGCCATTATCGATCTCCGGAAGCGTACCGTGACCTTTTCGACCGAGAAAGCTGATGATACTGACACCGCAGACTGCCAAAGCCGTGCGCCTCTTCGAATTTCTGCCGAGAGCGTTTCTATTCCGCCACGTTCTAGTGTTTTTGTGACTGTTAACTGCGATGAACTATGTGACGGAACGGCGGTCGCTGAGGGCAACCAGTCTCTTTTGCTCATCCACGGCATCACCTTGGCGCGGAGTCTCATTCATCTGCGTAACGGCCGATCTAAGCTCCTGGTGACTAACTTCACGAACGAACCCCGCCATCTTTTCCGCGCTACCGCAATCGCATTCGCCGACGCCTTAGCGGACGATTCTGAATGTTTTACGTTCGGAGAAGTTGAAAATGTCCCTTGGCCCATCCCTTGATCGTCTGGATATTAGTACAGATCTCTCGGAAACATAGCAGCACGATCTGTGTTCTCTCCTTCTAAAATACAGTGCTTGTTTCGCGACGTCATCGAAAATTCGGCAGACGCCTCTCGTGAAGCACCGTATAATTACTACTGACGATGCCCGCCCTATATGCCAGCAGCCGTACCGCATCTCAAGGACGGAACGTGAAGCGATTCAGACACAGGTTCAGGAGATGCATCGTGATGGTGTCATCTAACCCTTCCAACAGTCCGTGGTTGTCCCCTGTCGTGCCGGTGAAAAAAAAGGATGGCACCCTTCGCTTCTGTGTTGATTATCGAAAGTTGAACGACATCACTAAAAAAGACGTCTACCCATTGCCCCGTATCGACTATTCACTCGACAAGCTTCGTCGCGCCCAGTACTTCTACTCCACTGACTTGAAGAGCGGGTACTGGCAGATTGAGGTCGATGAGCGGGACCGCGAAAAAACAGCTTTTGTCACCCCAGATGGACTGTATGAGTTTAAAGTGCTGCCATTCAGCCTATGTTCAGGTGCCGGCTACTTTTCAGCGCATGATGGACACCGTTCTCGCCGGCCTCAAATGGCAAATCTGTTTAGTTTATCTCGACGACGTTGTCGTGTTCTCTGAAACCTTTGGAGAACACCTCGAACGCCTTCGCGCAGTGTTAGATGCCCTCCGGTCAGCTGACTTGATGCTCAAGCCCGAGAAGTGCCACTTTGGCTACAAAGAGTTGAAGTTTCTCGGTCATCTTGTGAGTGCCGCAGGCCAGACCCCAACAAAACTGCCGCTGTCGCCAAATTTCCCGTTCCTGCCACGAAGAGGAGTTTAAAACGTTTCCTGGGTTTGTGTGCGTACTACCGCCGCTTCATCGCCGACTTTTCCAAGATAGCCGCACCCCTGACCCGCCTCACGCGGGATGATACACAGTTCGTGTGGGCCGCCAAGCAACAGGAGGCTTTTGCGGAGCTGCGCAGACGACTGCAAACTACCCCTGTTCTTGCGCACTTTGATGAAGACGCTGCCACCGAAGTCCACACCGACGCCAGCAACATCGGCCTTGGCGCTGTACTCGTTCAACACCAAGCTGGCGTGGAAAGGGTCATTGCGTATGCCAGCCACACGCTCTCCCGCGCTGAAACAAATTATTCCACTACGGAAAAGGAATGCCTCGCAGTTGTGTGGGCAACTATGAAATTTAGGCCTTACCTCTATGGCCGTGCGTTTAAAGTCGTTACTGACCACCATTCTTTGTGCTGGCTGGCCAATCTCCGTGACCCATCGGGGCGCCTAGCACGATGGAGCCTTCGCCTCCAAGAATTTGATTACTCCATTGTGTACAAATCTGGTCAGAAGCACGAAGATGCTGACACGCTCTCCCGGGCACCCGTCGGATTTGTCGATAACGTCATGGATGACAGAGGTTTTCTTGGACTAGTGAATGCCTCAGACATAATGACCCAATAGCGAGCTGACTCAGAACTTCGACCTGTCATTGACCACCTGGAGGGTCGCGCTGCTGACGTCCCCCGCCAGTTTGGAAGGCACCTGTCTGCATTCTGTCTTCGGAATGGCGTTTTATTCAAGAAAAACTCCAGCACTGTTGATCGAGCGCACCTCCTTGTCGTGCCGGCCGACCTTCGCGACGATATCCTTTTTGCTTGCCACGATGAGCCCACCTCCGGCCACTTGGGCTTTGCACGCACACTCGCTCGAGTTTGTCAAGCCTATTATTGGCCTAAACTTTCTCACGCCGTCCATCGCTACGTCAGAGGCTGCCGCGAGTGTCAACGTTGAAAGGTGCCTCCTCTCAAACCCGCGGGTTTGCTCCAACCTATTATTCCACCTGGGACGCCATTTGACCAAGTCGGCATCGACCTACTGGGCCCATTTCCGCTGTCATCGATGGGTAACAAATGGATTATAGTCGCGACCGACTATCTCACACGTTATGCGGAAACCAAGGCAGTGCAGCGGGGCACATCAATTGAGATCGCCCAATTCTTTATGCAGCAAATCGTGTTGCGTCATGGCGCACCGTCCCTAGTTGTAACCGATCGAGGCACCGCGTTTACGGCACAGCTCATGCACGACGTGCTCGAGCTTAGTCATACCAGCCACCGAAAAACTACTGCATATCACCCGCAGACGAATGGCCTCACAGAGAGACTCAACAAAACCATCGCCGACATGATCGCAATGTACATAGACTCTCAGCACAAAAACTGGGATGAAATTCTCCCCTACATCACATATGCCTACAACACGGCCACCCAAGAGACGACGCGTTTTACACCATTTCGCCTAGTCTACGGACGTGACGTTCAGACGATGTTGGATGCCATGCTTCCGAGCTGCACAGATGATCATTCACTCACGCCAGACGCCGAGCAGTTTGCTCAGCGCGCTGAGGAAGCACGTCAACTTGCCCACATTCACATTCAACAATAGCAGGGCACGGATGCACGCCACTACAACCTCCGTCGTCGACACGTCGCATATCATCCTGAAGAGAAAGTTTGGGTGTGGACCCCGGTGCGTCGGCCCGGCTTGTGTGACAAACTGATTTCCCATTACTTCGGACCTTATGAAGTTCTGCGCCGAGTCACGGAAGTGACTTACGAAGTTCTTCCAGTGGGTACTGTGCAGCCCTCGCGTCGGCAACCACGCTCCGAGGTCGTGCACGTTGTCCGCATGAAGCCCTATTTCACGCGGTAATGCGCTATGCACTTGTTTCGTTGTCGTATAGGACACCTTACCCCGCCTCCATTATCTATGCTGTCCATGTGCTGATCTTTTTTTTCGCTTACATTAGCCATCGCTCGCGCTCCATCCCTTATTTCTTTTTTTAAGAGGAGGAGTAATGCCACCTGGTGTCCCAATGTTCTTGCTGCGCCTGGAAGAAGAGGACACTGAAGTTGATTCTCGTGTGCTGGGTGCCGAACTTTGCCTGCTGGTACAGCTTCGTCCCGTCGTTTTAGCCAAGTCTAGCCCTGTTGTCCGTGACAATATTCACGCACAACGTCATCTAAACCTTAGGATTTCCAATTTCCACGCAAACCAACGACAAACAGTACCCTCCAATGCGCTGGCAATGCGCCGGCAGCGATTGAGCGATGCGCCGAGAGGCGGCACCACCCGTTCAGCTGTCCGGTCCCTATAGGGAACCCAAGCTCAAGTTTCGCCGCGCGATGGCAGCGCCGCATTCCTGGCATGGTGGCGAAATGTGAAACGATGGGACGTCGCCGGAGCAGACACTCCGCTAGCTTCCTGTGCACGTGCGGCGATCGAGTTGCGCCTGGCGGTTATTTGGAGATACAAAAACGCTTCCGCTGATGCGAAACAGAGGTACCACAATAGTAGGCGAAGCGCCAAAAGACGAGGCTCACGTGTGGAACTTTGCAGATTTCATTGGAAGCGTTTCCACAAGACTTGTTTTCCAACCGCATGAAGCATTCTGGGAAGTCTCGCGTTCTTTGTGGAAACGAAAAGGGCCAATTTTCCCCCTTCTCCATAAACTCAGAAATGTTCGACAGTTGACAAAGACGTCTTAAGGCCCGTTCACACTTGCGACTAGCAGCGGTCGCGCGACCATTTTGGTCGAAAAGCGACGGTCGCAAATGGTTGCATCGGTCGAAAAGCGACTGCCGCGGGCCGATCGGGCACTGCTCGAATTTTCAGTCGCGCGACTAATAGTCGCAAACCATTTCACCAATCAGCGAGGTCCCATAGTACACGATCGAGCACCTTCTCAACACAATTAAAGATACCCCTACCTTTTCAACAAACGGCACCCGGAATTCAATAGCAGGGAGAAGAAATATATGGCCTGGGAGGAGATTGGAAAGATATTGACTATCCGGTAAGTACCATGAACTTTTGAGAAATGGATTTTTCACGCAGGCGCAACATTTTATATTGACACCACGGTGATTGACACCGTCTATTCATCGTCGGCGTTCTCCTGGAAACACGAGAGTGCGGCATGCGCACCGCGGCTCGCCTGAAAAAGCTGAAGCGTCTGTAAAGCGATTGCTACCGACGTTCGCTGTCATCACCCAGTAGCTCTCCTACTCCCAACTCGTTCGGAACGAGAACAGAATGAGAAGGCGACTGTCGCAAGTGTGAACATCGGTAGTGGCGAGCTCCTCTCCTCTGGTCGCGCGTCCTCATCTAGTCACAAGTGTGAATAGGAGGCGCCAAAGAGTACAATGGTTTAACACCATGTATACGAAGTGAAAGGGGTGGAGGATTATTCTGCTCTTCGCTCCGCACGTGTCTTGCTTTGCCGATTTTCTGTGCTCTCTCCCTGCCTGGCGAGTGCTCTGAAAGCAACCAAATCAACAGATATCCAGCATGCGACGTCCTCGATCGACAATGATGTGTGAATGTGCCCTAGGAACGAGGCCTTTCTTTTGTGAGGAGGGGGGGGGGGGGGGGGCGAATCATACTTGGCTGAGCCGCTTTTACAGATTTCCACAAATTGGCCAATAAATGAACCAACATTATTATTATTCATAACAAAAATATGTTGGAAGTGCAATACAAAAGCGATCCTAGTTATGGCTCGACTGACACTAGTCGCACGGAGCTCCCTATTCGCGTCACAGGTTTTGTAAATGCAAACCAAATATAAATGAAGCACAACCTTTTAGTAAGAACCGAAATAAAGCACGATTGTAGTACAAGCTTGGATTTCACCTTTCTTCCGAGCCAGCGAGCCGGTTATGTTGCGTGCAGCGCGCGGAGCACACATGTGCTTTTGAGACTGCTAGCGTACGTGCCTTTGAAGAAACATCTCCTTCGGACTATAGCTTATTCTTCTACTGTAAGATTTGCTTTAGTAACGTGGTAATAATAAAAACAAAACCGTATATAGATCTCATGCCACAGGCCAAAATGATGATCAACAAGCGAGCAGCTTTATTTCAGAGTACTGATAATACTTCTGCAGTTTTTAAACATATTATAATGTAGCGTGTGCAACAGCAGCCGCTAGGCAGCTGCTCATCGAGAGTATCGTGCGCGGACTCGAAGAAGTGGCCCCGTGGCGTTCCATGAGAAGAAGCTGAAGTCGGCTGCTGCCACTCGGTGCTCTGGACCTGCTCTCCTGTGCCTGCTAGATCAACCCCCTATTAAAAACCAACCTTCTTCTGGTTACGGGCCTAAACGGCTACGTGACAATATACGACAATATAGTTAGATAGCTGACTTACCTCAAGATAAACTTCCTATGTTTTCGCTAACATGCGAAACGCATTCACAATCAATATTTACTCATCGCCGTCTGTCGTGTACTCTACAGTGCAGACGTGAATAAACATTTTCTCACCTATAATTACGTTTCCTCCATGGAAATACGCGGCAGGTTGTCCAATCATCAAGACAGAATGCAGGCGGCATGTCGCGATGCGCCTGCGGGGGCGCGTGCTCGTTCGAGAGAAAGCGCACGTAGCGAAGGCAGCGAGCCGAGCCGGCGCGTCCCAGTGTATGTTTTTCTGCCACAGATGGCGTTGCCGATCAGGAGCCGCTAAAGCCCCTCTATCTCTGGAAAGTAGCGAAATTGTAAGATCTTTGCCGCCGTTTCCCTCTCCCGGCGCTTTCCTCCTCGCTCCTCTACGCTCCCCTCTCCAAAGAGAGAATGAGGGCGGGTTTTCTGGTTTGTCGTTGGCTGCCGGGCCCCCTGACGTGACAAACACGTCACCATACGTCATCAGCGCGCACAAAATCTTGTTTTGCTTGTTTTTTATTTTCTTGCTGCCGCCATTAAACTGCCTCGTCGTACCGTTCCTGTGGCTTGCGCGCGTGCAGTTTCGTGCACGCGATGCTGTGTTGCTGCGCGTTTCAGTGTTCAAGTAGAACAGAAACAGAACATAGAATAGTAGAACAGAACGACTGCCGTGCTTCGCTGATTACCAACACGGCACCGGCAAGGTTAATTGAGTTGAAGAACTTTTCACAGTCTCACATGTCACTGACGAACCCATCGCCAGCCGTAATCGAAACTGTAAAAATTGCTGAGAACTTTTTCCGCAGTAACAGAGAGGGTCTCCTCAAAAATTCAATCAGCACTGCACAACTGCAGGCCCGGATAAAAGATAGCATTTCATTGGTATCTTGCTTCCCAGCCTGCCACGATGTTGTAAAAGAGATTGTGAGTGTTTTCGTGGAAGTATGGATCCAGATTTTTGTCCGAGATGAAGCCTCCAAAATATCTCCAGTGACTAGTAGTAAATGCGGTAGCAAAAGCGTAGGCATGCGGGTCGCTGCAGCTCAGATTCGGTGACAGTATGCATTCGTAATTTCATGTTTTATTAATTTGAAACATTTGTGAAAGTTGTGGTTTGAAAACCTGCATACAATTAATATTTTGCCTGTCGCCTGAATGAATCTGTAAATTGTCCAAATTTCTGGTAACTGCTTGCATTTTTTAAAGATATTCTCGTGCATATATGAAGCTTATAATAATCGAAATTAAAATTGGATTGTAGCGTGTGTGAAAAATGTCTCTACGAAAATTATTTGCTTGCACTTCGTTTTCATATCTTTTCATTTCGTTAAGGTTTCTCATCATCTTCCAATTGTCTAACAGTGTTTTTCTGTGCATTTATTTTTATTTGAAAATGTGTGTTTTCAATTAATGTGCCTGCGCCAGTCTTAGGACCCTTTTCAAAGCGACCTGTGCTGTGTCAGTAAAATCAAAGATGCTACTTGGTTCCAATGTGCAACAGTGTTTATCGCTACATTTCTTCTGTATTTGGAACTGTGTATTTTGTATGCGCCACATCTTACGACCTTTAAAGCAAACCAGTATTGTGACAATAAAATAAGACCCTATTTTGCCCGAGTCACTTTGCCGATCAATTGATTTTGCGAAGAAATAAAAGCCACTTTTTTCACCTACACTGCCTCTGATTAGCAGCTGCAGGAACACTGCTTCGTTTTCTTACAGATGTGATTTGAAAATGAAAGCATACAACAATCGACGTTTTTGCTTATAGGTTAGCCAGAAGCGAACGATGTTAGAATTCGCCGGTTTGCCGCTCACGCGCAAAGATGCACAAGATTTCTGAAGGGGCCATTGGCTCTCATTCAGGGTCATCTATCCGTCACCCAACACAGATGACACCATAATTGCCTGCTCAGTTTATTACCCGTTCTTGATGCTTCAGAGTACCCGAGCGCGATGCTGAGTGCAAACATTTCTTGCCGTTTTGAGCGTGTCTTCTCCTTCCTTCTTTGTTATTGCGAACAATATGTGCCGCTAAAACCAAACATAACATTTTCAAATCCATTAGTAGTTACCTGTGCAAAGCAGATTTAAAAGAACGCTTTAAAAGGCAGCACAAAAAGCCCCCGCCATTCACTATCATTGAAACTTCCGCGGCGCCCCTCGAGCGCAGGCAGGTTCAGCGTGCCGTGCGCAGCGCTCCCGCCGGTGGGAGAGTGAAATTAGAGGAGAATTGAGGAGGAAAGCAGCCGAAGGGAGGAGAGTTTCGCTACTTTCCAGATAGAGGGGCTTTAGGAGCCTCAGCGCCGCCCAACGATGCTTTGGGAGCCTATAACAGTGGCCAACGTTAAATAATCTACACTCGCTACTGTTGGAGCTTAAAATACACCATCTCCAGCGCAACATTCGCCACCACGTCACCATGTGCATGGTCGCGGTAGCTGCAGCAGTTACGATTCGTGGACTGGACGTTGTTGTAGCGTTGGGTTTAATGGCGCATAAGCAACTAAGGCTATCATGCGCCAAACACGAGATGTGTTATGTTTATGTTAGGAATACAAACCACAGACATCAGACATTACAACTTGCTTGGGAGCATTGTCTTTCGCATTTTGTCGGTGATTATTTCTGAGTGTGCCACAGGAAACCGCGTAAGTGTGTGGAATACGGCCGTGGACTGCGTGGGACAAAAACAACGGAACTGGTAAAAGGTTTGGTTTGGTTTGTGGGGTTTAACGTCTCAAAGCGACTCAGGCTATGAGAGACGCCTTAGTGGAGGACTCCGGAAATTTCGACCACCTGGGGTTCTTTAACGTGTACTGACACCGCACAGCACACGGGCGCCTTGCTTTTCGCCTCCATCGAAAAGCGGCCGCCGAGGCTGGGATTCGATCCCGCGTCTTTGGGAACAGTAGTCGAGCGCCGTAACCACTGCACCACATCGGCTCGTACAGTACGACTGCGCAAACTGCGTCGTGGTGTGCTACATTGGTTACTGGTTTGCGACCAGCAGTCAGAAAGCTGGAAGATCGAGCTGTGCTTAAGCGGCCTGTAACTGTCGCTTTTTGAATAAAACGGTCGCACAATCTCCGCGAGTCGCAAGTGTGAACGGGTCTGCTGTACAGAACCACTGCCTCCCGTTGAATTCACCAATATCGCAGTCTGCCTTGTGAAATGCGGCTCAAGTTTTGCGACACGTAAAGAAATTAAAACGTAAATATTCCACAAAAACGTTAAATTGTGACATGCGGGCGAGGCTAGAACGGCCGGCGCACCGTTTTTATAGGTGAGTAAATTTCGACATGTCTATTCGCTGCGTTACAACCGCAGCTAGGTTGCATCGCTATCACGTTGCAGCGGGCCTTCCACGTATATTCCAAGCAACGCTACATTGGCGCAACTAGACTGCAAAACGTTCTTGCTGGTTTGCCTATGTTGCGAGCGCGTGACAATATTTGCTCGAGTGTTCTGTAATCCAGAATAAACAGCCAAGGTGCTTCGCTTTACTGCTTGAACAGCGCCTGTGAAAGCTGCGGCAGTTTGCAGACTACCACCACTAGAAACGTGCATTCCGGCGGCGCCAGGTTTGGAACTGGCAGCTAATAACGCGCTGTCTCTTCATGTGCCCTACGTCAATAACAGCTAACGGATAACTTCAGTGTACAGAGAACTGGAAGATGGTCAAACTATCCATTATCGTCAGCCATGGGACGGGAACTGAATGCAGCGAGGATTCAGTGTCAATCAGCAAGTTGCCGTGGAACACCCGAAAATTGTTTTGTATACCCCAGTTGTTAGTGTATGATGCTGGGGACAGGTGCAGGTGGCACTTTTAACATCACAAAGGACGTCCGTGACTTCTGCTAGGCAGCGCTACTATGCTCTTCTGGGAGCTAAAGTTAAAAACAAAGTCGAAAGCACAAAGCAGCAGTTGAATAAAAAGTACCCTCATGGCGACTTGGTGAAGGAATGGGGCTAAAAGCAGCTGATGCTGAGTTGAATGCTGGAGCAGACACATTGAGAAAGCACAAGCTACTGATGACATCACGTGTCTTAATAAAAAAAAAGGCAAAGGACATTGTTAATATCAATACTGGGCATGAAAAAACAAGAGAGACTCAGCTTCCATGATAGGTGAAACTGAAAATTCTTTTTTGTGCAACAAAAATTACATAAGTGAGGTGCAGAAAATGTTCTGGCAAACACTTCGTTTCTTCGAAAAAAAAAAAAAAAAAAAAAAAGACATTCCTTGACTCTTGAAAATCCTTGAATGACGCACTGAAAGCTGGCATGAACTCCAAATACCCATAGGATCAGAGGCCGTTGAAGAGACCAAAAAAAAAAAAATTTTTGATTAGCACCGCAAGCAGGACTTATGCAGAAATAACAGCCTACATAAACAAAGCACTAGTTCATTTTGATAGGTACATTCTTGGTCTGTTAAAATTTCTATCTGGCATTTAGCCATGAGATAAGCGGGTTAGCTTTCTCTTTCGCTTACATGCAGCACGTGCCCGCATGCACGAGAGTTCTCGTGACGTCGACATACAAAACGCTAAAATGATACAAGCCCTAAACACTCACCACATGGTTTCCACCTTCAAGGCTGCACTTAGTACCACTGCTTTCTTCGCTTTCCTTAGCGACATCCAGAGATGGTTTTTCATCTTTTGGTGCAGCAACAGTTGCATCACAGTGTGTTGTGACCGAGGGTTCTGGAGATGCACAAGACTCTCCGGGAGATTCTGGTGAGGAAGAACACAATACCTGTGCTAGCTGTGCTGGCACTGTTTTACCCTCCACTTCATCAGTAACAAGAGGCCCGGTGCCATTCTCATTACTCATTTCCTCGCTCAAATTAGCAGTTGCCTCCCGAGGCTTGGCGGGAGGAGTTTCGCCACTCGCTTTGCCAAAACCAACTTCTGTGTTTGGCGCAACAATATCGACGGCGCTCGGTGGGAATGAGTCAAGTTTTTGAGTTCCAGTTTCACTTTCCTTGGCACCAGACAAGGCATCCAGTTCTTGAACCTTTAACTCATCTGAGCTTTCCTCAACAGAGTCTTCGTATGAATTTTTATCCGAGTGTGCAACTTCCTTTTCTTCCGTATCTTGACATGACTTGTTCACAGCTTCAAGGTAGTCCTTGCCCACACCTTCTGTGGGGATATCGGGGCTAGTCTGAGAGCGATTCATCACTTCTGTTTTTGATCCCTTGCAGTTAGCCTCAGTTGTGCATACTGAATTTGAATCTTCCCTATCACCAGGACTAGCATAAGTCACGTGGCCCGCATCTTCAGATGGGCTACTCGTATCACGTAGTAAGTCGGGGCATGAATCTGGAGGCTTTGTCTCTGCACTTTCCTGAAATAAAACAGAAATCAACTTTTAACCAGTCCCTCAGCATCATGAAAGCTGCAACTTTTGGTTGCTTAGCTCAAGCTAAACTCCACGCACAAAAAGGTTACAATGAAAACATCTGCTCATTCTGCTAATCACCATACTGAAAACAGTGCTCTCGAGAGAAAAACAATTGCTCCAGTGGGCAATGCAAAGAAGTGCTGATTTAAAGACACAAGTATGCAAAATCAGCAAATTTCTGACATACAGCCAGACAGCATTACATCAGATTCAACCAGTTTTCCAACAACCTAATTTAAAGCCCCTTTTATATACAATGCCAATTATGTTATAGAATAATTTTCGTTTTCCAACAAAATGCCAAAAGTTTTGGCACTTCAACAGATACCGAGAACTAAGTGAACTTGGCGCCCATCTATTTATTATTCCACTCCAATGACAAAGGGCCCAATGATCCAGCTATCAGTACTACAGGTTATTTTCACAAGCAACCAAGCACCTGTTTTGTTTGCAGACATTTCTGTTCAATTTCAGGCAGGGATCATGGCCTCTTTACTGTTGACATCATCCACCAAGGAGTGTAGTACTTTGAGTGGCTAGTTGGTAAGGCATGAACTTAGAACGAAAACAGTGCAGAGGATGAAACACAGGGAAGAATTGGACAGGACGGGCACGGATTTCCAACTATTTATTGAATCCTTCCTAAATCCTTCACTGACAATATTGTGCACGTGCACTAAGCTTCACTGATTTAAAGAATTTCAATTCTTTATTATACAGAAGGATTGAAGCCTCGTTCACAAACTTTTCTAGCTTATATCTATCTGCACCGCTTCAAAGGTTTTAAGTTCAGGAAAGTAGTAGCCCTTGGTGCATGTGTGCAATGTTGTCGATGAAGAATTTAGGCTGTGCTTCAATAAACAGTTGCAAGTCCGCACCAATCCTGTCCACTTCTTCCCAGTGTTTCGGGCGGTTTCCCTTCTAAGTGCATCACCCATCAACACCACAAATCTAAATCAAGTGGTGAGAAAGGTGTTAAGTTTTAAGAACATAATTCTTAAGCAAAAAGTGACAAAACGGCAATCATGTCAAATTGTTATCATATCCAAGAACAAAAATTAGGTGCGGCTGTCCTCAACATCCATTTAAAGGAGCTTGACACCTTTCTACACCAAATTTTTCAGCCCCCCCCCCCCCTTTTCCACTAGCACTGCACAATGTTTTGGATCAGGTTTCCGTGGGGTGTGATATCAAAGGTGAGCACACAGAACCTCTATACGCTCAAAAAGAAAAAAAAAAGCTGCGAACACACGCAAGTATGGTGGTTCTGCGATTCACAGCAGATGAAAAGCAGCGAAGGCATCACTTCTCTGTGAATGCATATGACATGTGGCATATATGTGTACTGAACCTGTTTGCCACAGACCATGAGAAAAACCTAGCGTCAAGAGATTATTTACATCGTATGACAGGATCACACTAATATAACATTCTCACGAGTTCCTTTGTTATCAGCAATGTTTTGCCTGTTGTATTTCTTTTGTCGTGAATTATTGTACAAACATATGTACCTACCATCCACTGTCTTGTTCTTCAAGACAGTAATAATTATAAGTAAACAAAACTTGCACACCTTGGAAATCAAAGAAAATTATTGTGATTATTCACAACGGAAAATACACAAACATGTACATGCATATATGTGTTCTTTTGTCCCTTGTGTCTAAATAAGTGCTAGCAAATATGATTTCAAATGTTTTAAAAACAACCAAGTTTCCACCTTAAACATGACAGCATGTGCGTTCTGGTTTATATGGATTGTCGCATTTAATTTGAATATTAAATATGAAACCGGCAGGGTGGCAGATTGAACTAGCTCGCGAAAATGAAACCAGAGACAAGCATTATCAAACAAGGGTAAAACCAAAATCTGCCTTTTACACTGCCATGCCTTCCTGGTATGGTCGGTTGGCAAGTAACTCGGCTCTGCGCGTTAAATTCTTACTGCAATCCTCACAGATTTTGTGTGCGAGGTCATGATTGCACAAGCATATGAAAATAATTTTCACAATCTTAGAAATAACTACGAATTTGTGAGAAATCGTGGCGATATCACACAACGATCACATCACAAACCTGTCACAATTTGGTCAATTAGCCCTGCTCCTATTCGTCGATTCTGCCCGGTAGACTTGTCGACCAATATAAGCAGGGGCTGACAGGTTTGCGACAGTTTTTGCACGTCCCAATTGCACAACGATCACATCACAAAAATTGTCACAAACCTGTTAAATAGCCCCCCCTCTTTTGGTCGATCCTGACCGGCGGTCATATCGACCTATAAGAGTGAGGCTAACTGAGGCGACAATTTCTATACGATCTTGCATAATTCGGCGGTGATGTGAGCGTTGCGTAATAATAGCAGACGTTAACGCGGTCCGCTAAAAACTAGAGTTGTAAGAAGAGTTCCACATTTGTGTCGTCACTGATTACACAATAATCTATGCTAACTGAACCTAAGCGTATACAGCATACCAGGCGCTAACGTTTTTATATACGAAGTGTCTAAAGGTACGTCCGACGGATCCATTCGATTCTCGTAAAGATACGGCGGACGTCGATATACAGGCTCATGGCTATATGCACGTCGAACGCGGCCCCATTCCGCTTGCTACGCGTGAATGGATCTCATCCTCTATGATATCAGCTAGCCGCGACTCTCGATGAGGTGCTACGAAGAGTGAATCCGTTCTAACATAGATCACGGTCTTCACTTAGGGTTGTGTACGGCAAACATCGCTGTCAAGCACATAGCTGCAGGCGATATGCTACGTACTGCACCAGCTCCACCAGCTGGCATCGAGATACGCACATTCACGAGCAGCTTTCGCTTCGCACTAAACTATCACCCCGATCTGCCCGTAATGCGAGCGAGCTATTCCTAGCATTTACGCTGTCTTAGGTCCTGCATCGACCTCTGAAGATCTAGCGCCGGCACAACACACACACACCTCGTCGTGCAGCTGAACATTCGGCAGTCCAAAGTATGTATGTGAAATGGCATTGTGCTCGTTCCTCACATGCAGACCGAGGAAACAGGATGTTTTTAGCTAAATTCTTCGTTTAAATTCTACCTCAGAGCCGTGGCAGAAGACATGCCGAATCTACTAGAGGCCTGCACATCGACTCGTCGAGGCGAAGACCTACTGCACCGCACCGCAAGAGTGCACAACCGGAAAGCCGGAAGCGTGAATGATCCGAATTCCCTGTGAACAGCAATGTTCTTTGGTATATAGGGGATTACTAGACTAAAGTGCTTAGGCTGCATCTTTTTCTTGTCGTTGAAGTTTGCGTACATGTAGTTTAAACCCCCGCATGCTCGAGGTTAGCGTGACCCGACTGAACGGCCGCGCAGCTTTGAAACGATCGGGATCGATATGCATGCATCGCCGGGCTTAGGTACGCGGTAGAAAATGTGCGCTGCACATTTCGTTGAAGAAGCTGACTCTTGGAATTTTGCAGAGTGTGCCATGCAAGCGATCGTTGCTACAACCACGCATCCATGTTCCCACGGCTGGCCTACCCCGAGGCGCATAAATGTTCAACCGTGGACGTATCAATGATCGAAGAGAGGACAGATTTTCACAATATTGGGCGCGAAATCGATAGCTACCAGTGCTCAGTGTTAGAGAAATTCTGCCTTGATCATGCGCAATTCAGTGTTTCAGGTGTGGTCAGTAGCTATATAAGTTTGAACAGTTCGCCTTTCAAGTCAGCGGCGCCAGCGATGGATCGGCGGAGCGATTTTCCACGCTACACCGCTGTCTTGCTAGAAAGCCTATCTAGGCGGCGTTTGACATTCATCTGCTTTTTGTTGGCCCCGTAATTGAAAGCAACGCCTTCAGAAACGCGTTAAGTGTTCAAAAATGTATTCTCTTCAACAGTTTCACTCCAGGCTGTCAAAGCAGGCGGACGTTGATAAAACAGTTGAGCACTCCAGTCTTTAGAAATCTGTACAATCACCTTCAGTTTGTAAAAGTATTGGAATAGGTCACTTTCCGATCGCTGGGACATAGACCCTCATGACAGCGCTGTCACGTGAATAAGGACCACACCAGGCCGAAAGCTTGTCTCATATAACATAGCTAACCAAGGTACACCTTACTACAGCATTGTGTTGATTTTTATGGTGCCTAAGCGACTAATGCTGCCATGCACCAAGAACAAAATTTAATGTATTTATTTTGTGTGTAATGACTAAAATGTTCTTTAGGATGTAGCTTGTTTAGGAACATTTTAGGAAACCAAAAATGCAGGAAATTTGCACGTCTCTCCTAGGATCATGCTGGGATGGAAATGGATCTGTTGGAAATTGTACAAAATGTTTCCTCTTTTCTCGACTCTGGCGCATGTGTAAGATATGGTTTATTGTTAGTTCATCTCCACACTCCTTGCATATTGGTTTGTCCTCTTTCATAAGCATGAAGCTGTGTGTGAGGTTTGGGTATGTGTTTTGTGAAGATGACCTAAAATGTCCTCCATGTTGTGTTTTTGATTACTGCATGATTTCCATTCCTTAATGACAGGTTTGACAAGTATGGTTTGTAGTTTATTTCAATGTTTCAAAAATCCTGCCATTTCACTCTCACTTTTCTTTGTACAAGCTTCTTGGTATCTTCATGCAGCATATTCACCCTCTGTAATTTAGCATTGCGTCAAGGTAACCTGGTTATTTCTTTTCACCTTTCAAGACTGCTGTCCCGATTTCATAAAGTTTCTGATGACAGGAACTCCTTGGAAGTCATAGAAATAAATGAGATCCACAATCATGAGCTATCTAGGGTATGCATATACATGTCCATCGCTCAGTGGAATGGCGTCAGCACGCTGTTAGAACAGGTCTTGAGATAACAACAACCATTGTCTGAGGTGGTCCTTTAATGGGCATTGAAATGCTATGTAACTGCAGGTACTGATAGAACTCTTGATCATGTTATGTGATGATGCGATCCTTGCATGAATATAGGTATACATTTCAGAATCTGCAGTGCACCACTTGACCATTTGCCACCAGTTTGTGTGAAAATGTATTTTTCATGCATGTTAACCAGTGTTTAACAGATGACCCCTGTGCACAAGCCAAAAGTGCCACGAGCCAAATGTCACGAGGCCACACGACATGGCAGGAGCTGTTAAGCCAAGCTTACAAAGTTATATTTGAAATATTTCATCTTCAACGTTTCAGCTCCAATTAAGAAAGGTTGAGGCTTACAGAGGTCTATGCCAGGTTGTCTATCACCTAACAGGGCAGCCTACGACCGTATGCTAATGAGTATATCTGAGATAACAGACATGAATTAAGGAATTAGTAGTAATGTTTGTAGCAAAGGGCATGTAAATTAACGAGAATCCACAGTGGGATCTGCAGACAAGAACCATTAACGCTGGCACACCATACCCTTACAGGTGGAGATTAGGAGTCTCCCTAATTTTTTGTCTGCTCAAAGCTTGTCATTTCCTTCGTTCTTCCAGATGAGGAAGATGTGAAAATGATAGCATCTAAAATGCCAGAGACCATCGTTAACAAGGATGCTGATCCCAACAGCGTAAAAAGGAATTTCAGAAAAGATGGGTGACTAGTAATGCTGGCAACAGTTGAAACTAAGTGGAAAGGCATGAAATTGAAATGCAACATATGCAGAGATATGTTGCGAGACGACCAGTCTGTGGTGTGCGACATCTGTCTCCGTTAGTTCCATCAAGTGATTGGCCAAAGCAGATGGGGCTTGTGGTTTTGTGATAAGTGCAGTGTAGTAGCATAGATGCAACCTTGCCCATTAATAATTCGAGTGGAGTAAGTGCATTGTTTTGTTTTGTTCATGGTTTCCATGAAAACATTATGAGAAATTTTTTCCTAGAGAATGTTTGCTGAAATGTGAATATAATGTGCAATAAAACTAGTGTTTTCTTGCTGTTTACTTTTCCTTGTATACATTAGTTCTGTGAAGAAAACCACAGGCTAGAAAGAAATGTAATGGCATGCATTTTGATACTTGGCCCCGTTGTGCTGGCTCAGTAGTTAGAGTGCTTGGCTGCTGAACCCAAAGATGCAGATTTGGTTCCAGCCACAGCAGGGACATTTTAATAGAGGCGAAACAATAGGCCGTCATGCACCGTGCGGTGTCAGTGCATGTAAAAGAACCCCAGATGGTCGAAATTATACCGGAGCCCTCAACTATTGTGTTCCTCATAGCCGTAGTTATTTTGGGATGCTAAACCAGATATATATCACATCATACTCTGAGTAAGATGCTATTCATGGTCAGTTAATCATACACTAAATGATCAATTTTTTTTCTGCATGGTACAGCAGCTGTTGTACAATTTTACTTTAGCCTTCATGAAGAATATCACACTGGCTCCATATGGCCTTCTGTTGACCCTTGATATGCGTCACAATCACACACCCGAGTATGTATTTGTCTAAAGGCACCTATGCATGCAAGGAGGGGACCGTTACTTTCCACTTGTCAGAACTGAAATGCATGATCCACATCATTTCTGTAATTCAACTGCTTGCTATTTGAACTGCCCAGCATTGATGCAAGTTTCAAAGAACTGCAATTAGCAAATTAATCTAAGCAGCAAACCATGCCAAGAACTGCTTCGGTTTCATCTTTAGCAACTGTTTGGGAACTAAAATTAGCCAAATGTTGCAAAACATAGATGAGAGGTTACAAAATCTAAAAAACAATGCAGCCTACCTGTGGCATGTAGGGTTTCACATCCTAAAGTGACATATGTAGCTATGAAGAATACCGTAGTGGAGAGCTCCAGACTAATTTGACTGCCTGGGCTTTGTACTTTGAATTGACATCTTGCAGAAAACAGAAGCATTTGCATTTCACCTGCACCAAAGTGCGACTGCCATCACTGGTATTAAACATCACGACCTTGGGGCAAGTAGCCTAACGTGCCACTAAGATGTCGCAGCGTGTACGTACATGCTATACATATCAACCTTTCTAGCATTAAAGCTGTCACATGCATGGCAGATATTCATGTTCAGCTTTGGACTGACAAGTTTAAAAGTGTACTATTTGTGTTTGTCTAGCATGAAAAACAAAGGAAACTAAGGAAAAACGAAAAAAAAAAAATGAACATAATATGTTGAAAAAGCATTAGTCATTAACACATAAAGCATATTCGTTCCTTTATTAATGATAAAGTGGCCTTCAACAATAGTACAAAGCCTGAACATTTAGAAAGGTGCTGTGCCAGGCAGCTATTTTACAGAAACCTGAACCATTTCACCTGTAGTAATACGCATCCCGGCGGTGTGGGCTGGGCACTTATTTTTCGGTCCACTCCAACATGCGAAAACTGCATCGTGCATTCCCATTTTCCGAGTTTTGAGCTCTGTAGTACAGGCTAACAAATTGTCGATGACTTATTTTCGTCTGATTGTTGCACAGCGCGTGTAAATAAATTACCACTGCACCTAATAAACACTGACATGCACGTGCAACATCGCCGATCATAAACGGACACACTGATGTCCGTCCGGACATCGGCGCACTCATCACAGCACTCTTCGTAGTCTCACACAGCACTCTAGTAGGACGTAATCCGTAATCACAGCATCTCACGGTAAGCACAAACCACACCTCCAGTTGTACAACAAACACGAATGACGCGATGCTTGGGCTAGAGACACGCCGGCGGTGCCCAGCTTTTTCAGCGCCGCTTGTACTACGTAGAACTTGCAGCACCAAACCTGAATGCGAGCAGAAGGCGATGCGTTACGTGACGCATCTCATCACAGATGGAAGTGAGGAAACTTTGAAGAATCAAAACTACATAATTACATAACGACCGTCGTAGACGTTAATCCACATAATAACGAGGACCAAATGAGCGGGCGTGCGGGCCGCGGGCTGGCCGTCAACACCGCGATTACATGCGCTTGCGCTCTGGTCGTGCTTGCCACCCTGCCGCGGTCCAACTCACGTAAACCTATCATCATGCCATCACGTAGTATATCACCCATTCTAGGCACTATTCTTGCCACTGTACTATTCTTTGTAATTTCACATTTCACGCATGCAGTATGTAGTACATACTTCTTACACCTCGCACGTAGTACACCTCATACCAACTTCGATTTGGCTACATATGGCTACCATGTTGTTGCTACAACCACATCTGAGTCCGGCTTTCCCGACGGATCCCAAGGCCCATATCGGAGAAAAATGCGTTGGGTCCGTCGGAAGAACCCTACCGATCGGGTCCGTCCGCCGTACCTCTGAAAAATATTTCCCGGATCCGTCGGACGGATCCCGAAGAAAAACGCACCGGGTCCGTCGGACGTACCTTTAAGACCATTGATCGGGTCCGTCCGACGTACCTTTAGCCACAGCCTTTTATATAATGCGCATCGAAAAAAAAAAATAAAAATAGCGTATCCACAAGCAACCACGGGCACAACACCTATATTTTACCATTTTACAGGTCTCCTGTTCTACGCAGCTTTCAAGAGAACGAAGACAGGAATAGCTGCCCCCGCCGATTATCCTAAATAACCACAACTGTATTAGATAACCAAAACAACTGACAACAAGCCGCGGAAGCCCCTAACAGATGACAAACTAGTGTTCTCAAACTTGTGTTCGATAATGCGAATGCCACAACAGCATTCCGCGTGGCAAGCCGAACATGAACAGTAGTACACAATTTATGGCATTTTTTTTTTTTCTACAGTGCCGGAAGCATTACTGCAGTACAGACTATGAAATGTCATCTACCATCCTAGCATTCTAGAACGCATGAACGAGCCAGATTTGGATACTGATTCAATACGTAAGCCTTGCGACCGCTTGGCCTGCCTTACCAATGACGCTATTAAAAGACAAACGGCGTTTTTTCTTACCTCGTAAACAGCAGCTACCTTTTCTTGGCCGGTATTGTGAACTTCTGCCATGGTTAGATTACTTCTAACTGCTTCAGAAATGCCGCACTCGAAGATTAGAACACTCCATGCAGACACAAATTCCGACCGCCGTCCCGAACGTTGTCTGTTCCAAAGCGACGTCAGACGACGTTCTAAAACGTTGCTGATTCAGCTGCACGTGCAGCTAACAGCCGCGAGGCCGCACCCGCACGTTCGGCGTAAGTAAGCTTTCTTTCTACTTTCTAGATGACTAACAACTTCACGCAAGCTATTTTCATTTTTATATCAAAAGTAACTTTCTGTAATCAGTACTACTCATGAGTACTTTTCACATTTTTCACGTCTATGACATCCGTCCCAAGGAGGTTATATAACCTCCTTGATCCGTCCTACATGGTGGCTGGTAGCGCCGGTGAGCCGACGCTTGTCATCATCATCGTTAGGCGCGCAGCGCGCGCGAACTTCTGGCGCGAGCTGGTTGCTGTACCAATAGGGTCGTGCCACAGTGCCACTTTGCTTTACGTTGCTGCCTTCGTGGCTGGAAGAGAAAAAAGTATTTGCTTTTGCCTTGAACTTCGAAGTTTAAGGTATCAAGCTAGTGATCCGAGCAACGAGCCAGTCCTTCACCATCATGGCACCCACAAGCGCTGTTTACAGTCCAGAGCTATTGGATGATTTCTTGCCGTTGTACTACGGAAAATTGTTTCCAATTGACGCATTTCACAAATGGATCACGTACGCTGGTACGGTATTTTGTAGAGCAAGGAAATCTTGCGCTGTGATCGCTGTCTCTATCCCATTGACGTATGTTTCATTCTCTTGACAGATAAGAATAAGGGTCCTCGCCGCGAGGTGTCTTTTACGTTGCGGGACGATGTTTACATAAGGTTCCAGTCGTTTGCGGACAAACAAGAACTGGAGAAAGCCCTGAAGGACAAACGCCCGCACAAGATCGATATTGGTGCAGTGTACAACTACAACGTAAGCTTCTGTTCTTTTTAGTTATCAGTATTTGTAAGCCGAATGAGAACAATTCGGGCAGATGTAACGTTCTTTGCGACTGTTCTATGCAGCCGAAGAACCATCACGAGCCCTCGTTTGGACCTGTGGAAAGGGAACTAGTGCTTGACATCGACATGACGGATTATGACGATGTGCGCACGTGCTGTAAAGGAGCTGACATCTGCAAAAGTTGCTGGGCCTTCATGACTTTAGCGATGCAGATCTTGGACAGAGTGTTAAGAGGTAACGCATGAGCGCGAGTTGCCAGCACCAGTGAATGCTAATATTTTTCTTAGCTTGTTATTGTCAAGCGTCATTCTGCTTCGTGATCAGTTTCACGCACTGTGATAGTCACTGCTGAAAATACTGATAAAAGCGGCGTTTCAGAAAACTTGCATTTTTTGCGTTGACGGGATAAAAACAATACTGTGTTATCAATAACGCGCAATACCTTTTCACACCCACCCTGTTTTGTTTGGGTGCAGAATTACGGAGTCTGAAATAGCTGGCTTGTAAAGAAATATGAGCTGGCAGTGTGGTCTAGGACACAAGCATTAACTGCTAACACTCGGTTGTATCGAAATGTAGAGAAACAAGGTTGACCAAAATAGTGCGGTACATATGCTCCTCAGTGGGCATATCGTTGCTTGTTAGCCATGGGGCTCTTATCTTGGCACTGGACAGGCACTAAAGAATGCCGGCCTTTAGTATGTGGCTGTTGAAGAACATTGCAAACATCAAAATGCATTAAGAACATGATAATGGCACTAGCACCATCATGACTTCTGAAATGCTCATAGTTATGTGCACATTAAATGAAACAAGCATTTTGTAGAGCATTATAATTCTCTGCATAACTGAAGCTTGAGAGTAGTTACCTGCAGCATTATCTTGTCAATGTCATAACAGTAGTCTGGTACAGGCTACGTGTGACATTTGGTACTTTTAAAGAAATCAGTTATTCGGTTCTACTCAAGAAACTAACTGAGATAAGTAGAGACATTTCATAGCATCTACCAAACTTAATGCTTGCATCAATATGTTTGTTTTATTAAAGGACCATAGACACCAAATTTTGGTTGCAACGTTACTGTATATGGATCACCATGTAGTTCACCTACAGTTGAATTTGAATTCTATTGTATCACCAGTCTTGGTTTCAGTTTCAAGAGCCAAAGCGATGGTTATGACAACAAAGTGGAGTCCAGATCACTTGAGAGATGACAAAACTGTGATGTAATTGCTGATTCTTTACTTGCGATTCCTGTTCTCGAGGCAGGCTGGCTTTAGCAATGTGCTTATTAAAACAGCCAAGGAGCGATTGTATCGCAATTTTTGCTTCCCTCATGAGACTTAGACTCCACTTTGTCACAGCAATTGCTCAGCTGTTGAAAGCAAAACTGGAACAGGTGAGAAAAAAAACTCTATCATAAATTATTTAGTAGCCTTTGGCAAATAGCATGTGATGATTCATATATAGCAGGGGTTTCAAACTCGTATCACCTCGCCACAGTGATGCAGTGGTTAGGACAATCTACTTCTGTGCCCAAGGAAGGGGGATCGAATCCCAGCCACAGTAGCCGCTTTTCGGTGGAGGTTAGAAACAAGGCACCCATGTGCTATGTGTTGTCAGTGCACGTAAAAGAACCCCAGGTGGTTGAAATTTCCGGAGCCATTCACCACAGCGTCTCTCATTGCCGTAGTCGCTTTGGGATGAACCCCATTAAACAACCAGTCAAATTCCTATCACTATGCAGGTCACGTTGAGAAAGTATCTTTTCTGTACCAGGAGTTGGAAAATAACAGTAAAAACAATAAATAAGCATAAAGAATACTGAAATGAAGTAAATAAATGTCAGTCAAACCATTTCATTCCCAGACCACACTATCCAAATAGTAGCATGAATAAACAGCGCTACAGACTAGGACGGAGGTCAAGAACAAACAGGACGGGCGCTGGCTCTCAACTGAAGTTTATTGAAAACACGCAGTATAAATATCCCAGCCAAGCAGCACCAAACCACAGATTAAACAAAAACCAAATCATGATGGCCCCACACACACACCACATTCAAGAAACCCAACCTCATTATCTGTTTAATACCGTCTCTTGGGCTAGTTGGTTCATATTTCTATTGTGAAAAACTGCGCCGAAATAAACACACCACAAGACAGAGGACGGGACAAAGCGCCTTTGTCCCGTCCTCTGTCTTGTGGTGTGTTTATTTCGGCGCAGTTTTTCACAATAGAAATCATTATCTGTTAAAGCGATTGATGGTTCACTAACAAATTTTTCACCTAATCGCATGTTATGCCTGGCCTCAATGATTTCCCAGTTAATCTGTGCCGGATGGGCATCCAAAATACCTTTCTGTGTTAAAAAAGGATGACAGCCATCACACCCCTTACAGTGTACAACCAGATTAGATCCTCTGCCAATCTCTAATGATCTCTCGTGCTCTGTTCGGTTACGAGAGCACAATGAGGGTTCACTAGCCAATAAGTGCACATTATCTTTTTGTTGCAGGGATACAAATGATGTGCTGGTTCATTTATCCAGCTTTATGAATGTGAAGTCGTCTGTAGATTTTGCTGCTCTTGTGGCTTCTGCCATTTGGTTGGGAGGCCGCTTTCTTCAGCAAGGGGTGTTCCCAAGCTAACAGTCACGGCAGCTGTGTGTTTGTGTGTTGCAACCAAACAGTAAACCAATGGTCCACTGTTGCTGCACCTTCCCACAGTGTCTCGATGATTAAAGTGCTCGACCGCCAAACATGAGAATGTGGGTTCTAAGTGCTGCGCAGCTGGGTTTTAATGGAGGCGTAATGTTTTACAAGGTGCCCATGTCCTGTGCGATGTCAGCCCACGTTATATAATCCCAGGTAGTCAAAAGTTTCCGGAGCCTCCCACTACAATGCCTTCATAACCAATGTCACTTTTGGACATTAAAGAGACCATGAAAAGTTAACCCCCTAGTGGACTAGTACAAGCCAGGCTTGTCACAAACCGGCTGTTATTTCTGGTTCCTGACAGGTCCAGCACATCCTGTATTGTGTGGCATGCTGTGTCCTGTTTGCAGCGAGTAGGGTTCGTCTTGTGCAAACTTTAGTTGAGCCGACAGATGCTGGTACGGGCACTAAAAGATCATTTGGTTGAAATTTTATTAAAATATTATCTGTAAGGGGGTTAACTAAAACTATAACATACGCACAAATTGACACTCCTTTAGTCCTCAGAGTCACGCATAAATTTTAAGCTCTCTTCACTAACACTGAAGATATTAGGAGTCAGAAATGGTGCTCCTCCTCTCTCCCACTCAACTCTGTGCGAGCCAGAACACAAGGAATGCCTGTATCACTTGGTAGCACCGAAGGAGAAAGCAAAGGGCCCAGTTAATGTCAGAAGGACGGGGCAGCTACGAACACTCGTTGAGATGTTGCCCCAAACAGTTTCGAGTGGTTGCCGAGCACACTCTTCTATAATTATATATGTAAATAATAGGGTTCATGCAGAGCTCCTAAATTTGGCTCAAATACTCGCAAATACCACCTCTGTGAATTTGTTGCATTAAAATATTATCATAATTAACACTATATAAACCAATCGGTGCTTTTCATAGGGTCATCTTGTTTTTTGGCCTGTTTATAAATTCCTGCAAAACATGCTGCTGGTTGAGTTGGTTTTGCATAATTTCGAATAGTCTAGTGCAAAGATCATGGCGTCTTGCCCTATCAAGTCCTGGAGCATCAAGGGACAAGAAGTGGAAGCTGTGACAGATTTTCTCTTCTTGGGCTCCAAGATTACCCCGGAAGGAGACTGCAACCATGAAATTAGGAGACGCCTGCTTCTGGGAAAGAGAGCCATGGTTAGCCTTGACCCTCTAGTAAAGAGCAGAGACATTAGTCTGTCAACCAAGATCCGTATAACTCGTGCTATGGTCTTTCCAGTTGTGATGTATGGATGCGAGAGTTGGACTGTGAAGAAGGCTGACCGCCGAAGAATTGACGCGTTTGAATTGTGGTGCTGGCGGAGACTCTTGAGAGTTCCTTGGACTGCCAGAAGGTCAAATCAGTCGATATTGTAGACCATAAACCCTGACTGCTCATTGGAGGGTCAAATTCTAAAGTTAAAGCTCAGATACTTTGGTCATGTGATGAGAAAAGAGGAGTCGCTGGAGAAAGATTTGATGTTGGGAAAGGTTGAGGGTCGCCGAAGAAGGGGTAGGCAGCGAACGCGATGGTTAGATGGCATCCTCGAGGCGCTGCAGATGAAGTTATGTGATGTTAGGAAGATAGTGAGAGACAGGAAAGCGTGGCATGACATGGTCTATAGGGTCACGAAGAGTCGGACACGACTGAACTGAACTGAAGTGCAACGGTGACAAAGACGAGGGATGTTCACATGCGCCCATAAAGTGCCTGTGTCTTCAGTCGCCGTTCTGCCTGAGATGTCGATGTCTAATTATGCTGTCAAAGTGGTTGCTATTTGCAAGAGGCACAAGTTGGCCTAAGTAAGCTTGCTATTCGTAAAATACTTCTGTTGTCACTGTTGCAGAGGATTTTGGCTTCAGCCACTTGTTATGGGTCTACTCGGGTCGTCGTGGTGTGCATTGTTGGGTGTGTGATCCAAGAGCAAGGAGACTTCGAGCCGGAGCGCGTGCATCCATTGCCAGCTATATCTGTCTCTTAAAGGTTTGTTTTGCTTGGTATCATTGTCATTATGGGGCCTACAGGCCTGCAAACTATGCGGTTGAAATACTTCAAGTGCAAATACTGATATAGTGCTTATTGTCATTATAGGGCCTACAGGTCTGCAAACTGTGCGGTTGAAATACTTCAGGTGCAAATACTGGTAGTACTTATTAATTCGTTACATCAATAAGCACGACGTTTACCAGCTTAGCATGACCATTATTAGAGCGCAAGACTGGTTGTAATTGTACATAATTTTGTGGCGAGTTTATATCAGTGGATAGCATTAAAGTGTAATGATTCGCTTTATGAATATTCTACCTCACTTAAAGAAAAAACAAACTTGTAGAGAGTAAGTTAGCTGCTTTTTGTAGAGCATATAGACAAGCGTCAGCCCGTGACGTCAGTGGTGATGCGGCAGTTCTGGATACAGCAGTGACTTTCGGGGTGTAGGTAAAAACCCCAGCCATCTGCATTGGATGCGCGGCGCTTGCTGTATTTTCGAGCATAATTCCTGATATTCCTACAAGCTGTGGTGCGGTTGGTTGCGCCACGAAGCGCAAAAAAGAAAATGACAGCTGTTTTCACGTGTTTCTTGCGGTCGGATAAAAATGAGCGCAACGGGTAGATCCTTCGGCGATGGATTGCCTTCGCGGCTAGCGTGAGTTGCACTTCTGCCCTGAAACTTGGTCAGTTAGCAACTTTTTTGATGGCTGCTTTTCGGCCGCACGACAAAGAGCGCAATAGCAAATGCTTGCAGCTTGTGCACGTTTTGTTGTATACACTATCATGTCATAAGAAGTTTTTGACGCGATATTCCGTGTGCGTGTGATCTTAATCGAAGGCAGGAAAGCCGCACTGTGACATCCCATTCACCTGCAGTACTGCAGTTCGTACATAAAGAGACACAAAAGCTGCCGCGAAGATAATTGCAGTTAACTTGAGTGGTCACTCCAGCGCGATATTGCCGAAACAGGCCAGTCTTGTGAAGTAGGTTTTTTATTTTCACTTTCGCGCGTTTCAACGAGTGACTCTTCATGACCGGTCCTAGAAAGCGGGTAAACATCATTAGGATCCCGGCAAAGTCATGCAGCATTATTTTTTTGATTAATGAATTTCCTTTTGAAGGTCATTAGGAACCTGACAAAAGAATTAAATATTCACATACAACCTAGCTATGATTGAGCAGGATATTTAAGTATGGTACATATTGTATATGGTGTTTAATGTCCCAAAGTGGATTCGGCTATGAGGGGTGCAAAATGAGCGGTATAAAATGACGCCCATTTGAATAAAAATGTTGCAAGTACAGTTAAATCTTAATACATGAGACACTGTTACAAGAGACATCTGAAAATGGTTTGGTTGGTTTCCCTATGTCTGCATTGCATACAAGAGACATGGTTACAAGAGATACTCGGTAACTAAGGACAACGTTTTCAGGTGCCTAGGGTAAATTCTTTACTATTTAGAAGAGACATAACCTAGGTTTGTACATGATGCATTTCAGATTCCCTTAGCTAGATTCTGTTCCATATCAGCATCCTTTTTTGTGTCAATATGTCAGGAACTAAGAAGTGCTTCCCCATGATTGGAAAACCAAAACAACCCCGTTGTTCCAGCCACTGGCATCACATTACTGTCACCTACGAAGATCAAAATGCATGAATGACATCCAGCATTTTTAACTCCTCGTTGTTAAAATTTGATCACAAGATGAAAGCTCAGAATCCTGATGTCTTTCTCATTGTGAACAATGCTTCTAGCAGCACGAAAGTTCTCGTACTCAAAGCCACCAAAGTTATTTTTTCCCTCCAAACTCCACACACTACCTTCAACTAATATACAAAGGCATTATGCACTCTGTCAAGTTGCTGTACAAAACAAGGTTGGCAGAACGCCTGTTGCTCGACAGGTAGCAAGACAGTACAATAGTAATTGATGCAAAGTTTGCTGTTCAGGTGATTTCAGGTGTCTGGAATGGCCTGAGATGTGAAGCTGGGAAAAACTGTTTCAAACAAGCAGGCTTTAAATGTGGTGACAGTATGTAAGAGGGCTCATATACGAATACTGTGGAAAGCTTCCTTGAAAATGAAGCTTGGGCGAGCATCCAAGAGACCGCCGAGGTACCAGAATCTTTTGAGGAATTCGTATCTACAGATGTGGATCTTGTGTGCTTCTGAAGAGCTTACAGGCTGTGCAATTCTCGCGCAAGTAAATGGCACATATGCCACAGAGGACATTTCAGAGGAAAAGTGTCAGCACCTGAGGGTGACGAGCATGTAAGAGTGCTTGAAAGCTATTAGAGCAACAGGAAGGCTTGCAAAGTGAAGTGCTTTACCTCCAAAATTTGGGAAGGAATATACTCTGCACTCACAAAAATACATGCTAGTATGAATAACTTCTTTCCTGAACAATACCCTGTTAATGCATGTGAATGCATTTATATGCTGATGTGCAGTAAACTGATCAACACAGTGCTTTTAGAATGTTTGCTTACAAGAGAACTTTTTCGGGTTCCTTGAGTGTCTCTTGTAACGAGGTTTGACTGTATATCAAAAAAAAAAAAGATCAGCATATCGCTTACATTTCGCTGCGTGGAGAACATTGCATTTGGGCTCATGCGCCTCTCCTATAGAGCGAAGAGAACAAATTGAGAGCATTCTTAAAAGCCTTCATGTATATATTAACCTGTGAATGACCTTGACGCATCTATACGATAAAATGTGATTTTTTTTTTTTTTTTTTTATCAGCCACAAGTTGGCAGCACACTATAAGTGAATATTACAAAGAACTATACAATGAAATTCTGTCACTTAAGTTGCAGGTACAGTGAGCTAGAAATAGGATTTCTAGTTCTCTGTAGTTGCCAGTAATAATTGTTCTTTAGAGTCAAGGTGCTCAGAGCAGCGGAAAGCCCATCAAAAGAGTCATCTTATGGAAAACACACTTCCAGTCATTCATATAATTGTCCTCCTTTCGTGTGCTAGCTATAGGTCCGGGAGTTGAACAGTGTTGACTGTTAGTTTTTCTTATACTTTGAACTTTCTCGTTTTCATTTAATATAACCAAAGTCACTACAGCCACCCACCGTAGCCGCGCGCTGTTAAGGCCACAGCGAAGGAAACCAATGCAGCTCTTCGCCGGGTAATTCCAGCAGAAATCGGCTCCAAAAGTGCTGAACTACTCTCCAGGCGTAAACCAAACCATTTCTATGCACAAGCGAAGCTTACGTTTCAGAATATTCGCAAGTGCGAACTAGTTTCGAAGGCAGCGTCGCTTGGCGCTGTGTAGGCACGCTACGTTTTCGCCTACAGCTACACCCCATGGTGTTGCCGATCCCAGCGCCACCTTTGTTTATAAACATGATGCTTCTGTATACAAGCTTTTAAGCTGGGCATCAGCATTAAGCATGAGAAACCTTTGAGGGTGTATGAAAGAGAACTGAACAAGGATAAAGGGAGGGCCTCAGTTCGCCAGCCGAGTCAATGCTTCGACAATGAGACTTGTCTTTGGGCCTTTACAAATCCTTTTGTTGAAATGTTGGCTCTGCTTGCGAACTGAGGTGTCCACTTAACCCTTGTTCATCTTCTTCCACTCGTTTTACCCTGGATCCTCTTAGGGTGTAGCACGATACTAAAGAAGGTGCATATTGGTGCAGTTTTAGAGTAGAGCATAGAAGCATATATTCAGTTCTTGAGAATTTAGTAATTGCTGTCCTTTATCCAGACAGGCTGCAGCCACAAAGCGGATTTCATTGGTCACTAAATAGCTTGCAGCGTCTAGTATCGCACTGCTAGGCAAGCTACGCTTGGTAATACATTTGGAGTGGAGGGCTAAGCAAACCAAGTCTCTGTAAAGAAACCTTGTGGTTGGCGCATGATAATCTCAGCTGGTTACGCGCCACTAAACCCAATACAACACAACACTCAGTAAAGTAGGTGGTATTTTAAATGCAAGTTGTTCAAAGCTGTTTAAATGGTTCACAGTCTTGCAAAATCCCTAGGCAGTAAGTGCGAGATGATGCTGGGCAACTCAGTGCACTTCATTGCAGAAGCATCACTTCTCTGGCAATGAAGCTGCAGCCACCTGTCAGTGGCAGTCCCCCCAACGGTTGCTACTGTTGCAGCACTTACTTTGTCGAGCACTTCTTGTCCTCGGCTGTCACAAACTGCACTATGAATTAAAAACAAGCAAAAAACAGAGGCATAGTGCATGATGAAAAATGCTGGTGGTTTGTTTAAATCGTTCAGTCTATGGAGCAGTAATGTTGACATGAAAAATTTAGCTTAGTCTGCAGTTTATAAAATATAACAGAAAGGTTTTCTTTGTGTTAAGTTTCTAACATACCCCCCCAACCCCCCTCCTCATTTTGTTTCTCCCAAATTTGTAGTATTGGTGCTCTCAAGGGCTCCTGAAATTTCTGTGGCCATTTGGAAACTTCCACTTAGTGCCGGGCCCCTATTCTAGACAATTCGCCATTTTGTTCAAATCGTGACGTACGCGGGACGTATGCAGTAGGACAGTGCCAGGCTGCGTAAGTGCACAATCGGGTTGTGCGTTCTGAAGTAAAAGAGAGAAAAAAATATGTATAAAAAAAAAGTGACTTAGTCTGCTACTATGTATGAATGCTAAGTATGAAAAAGATGATGCAGCGACCAGGAGAGTTTATTGTAGTTTGTTAGTTGTTTAACAGTCTTTTCTTCTTCTTGGCTTATAATCTTATGTTAGTTCCTCTCTCCTCTCCTGGCTTGGTCATTGCTGCACTGGTTTGGCTGATTTGGTCCCGGTCTGTTCTTAACAGTAAGAACCTAATAGGAATGTGTAACAGTTCTTTACTGAAACAGATTGGATATAACCTGCCAGATGCTGTCATATTAGTGTGACAGCACTAATCCTAATCTGGTGGCTACTACCCCAAGCGAATTCTTCTCTTACTTATGGAGCCATGCTCATGATGACTAGGGTCAATCATGACTTCACCTTTGACCATGCCCATTGACAAATCAAAATCTCTTTGGATGCTAGTTTCGAGGCAACGGCAAGTCCCGCATTATGGTGTTGCAGTCGCACAGCCATTTGATTTGGTGACAAATGTGTGTCTTATCTCAGCCAGCTGCACAAAACTAGGTGACAGAAGAGCAAAACCTGTGCAACACCTTTCTTGCATGATAATAAAATTTTAGACAGAATTCTCTGCATCTTTCTATTGATCAAAGAGGGTAGTGTAGTATGGTTAAGCCATATTTCTCTGGGACTGGAGTGGGAAAGAACTGAATGTGTGAAGGCACTACTAGAAGCATATCTTATCAAACAAATGGGAAAAAAAGGATGACCAGAATTATATATATATATATATATGAAAGAAAGAAGCCAACAGTATGTATTATAACGAGCACCCTCATTTCCCCCTATATATATATATATATATATATATATATATATATATATATATATATATTTGGTTTTTGGGATTTAGAGGGCAGCAAAGTAAAAGTAAAATATAGGAGGTAGTGCATTTCCAAAAAAAAAACAAAAACAAAAAAAAACATGCATGATGTGTTCAGTGCATTTTGTTGCTGTATGCTGTGATTGCATGCAGTTTTTTTTTAATTTTTTTTTAGTATAAATTTTATTTGGGCAACGTACCCATTCCATCTTTTTTTTTTGTTTGTTTGTTTCTTTCTTCTTTTTTTTTATTTGTTATTAGTGTGCCCCTCTGCAATCATAATCTCATGTTGGTTTGCATGCTCTTACTTGAATTAGTGCCACTTCATGTTGCAACTCATTACATTCCTCCTGTCCTCCGCCTTTTTATTTCCTTGTTTTAGTCTCAAGCCCATACTTCCAAGAAAGTGTCCTTGTTCAAAAGCTTGCATCCAAGTGTAAGGTAAGCTGTTGCAAGGGCAGTCTCTCCTCTCTTTCTGACATTTTTTCTTTCTTTCTGGCATTCTTTTTCAGGGAGACATTGAAGTTCGTGAAAGAGTACTTTCCCGTGCTTGCTCTCCAGAACCAAAAGGTGCTTGAGGGAGACAAGTTCTGGCACGAGCTTATTAGTACTTCTTCTGATACTTGTATCCTTTGGATATAATTGAGTGTTAACAACCAGTGCACTAGTATTGTTGAATATATGCAGTTAAACCTCGATGCAATGGAAGTCTGTAAAATCTGTCATTTACTTTGTTAAATTGAAATTTCGCAACATGAAATATTGTCATCTTGCAGGCAGAGAACCCTCCAGAACATTTGAGACACTTCAGTAACATTCTGTAAGGTTTGAACAAAAAGGCAATTTCGCTTTTTGCTGTCTGCGTTATCAGTTTCCATATGCACTGTGTAAGCTTATTCCCTTTTACACAGACTTAGTATTTCAATAATCTGTAATAATCGTTTAGCTATGTGCATCATATGTAGTACCAAATTGGTTTTTCGGGGCACTTCATTGGGACCATGGAAGAAATAGGTTAATTACAGAGGAGCCTTGGAAAATGTTCTTTAATAAATTAAGTATGCTGTAACATATGCAAAAATGTAGCTGTTTAAGTGTTTTCATACAATGCCTTTTTTCGTTCTTTTGAAAATATGGCTGCCTTGTCTCTGCATTGTTTTGTTGTTTTTTTTTCTCTCTCTCTTTTGGGGCTGCTGAAAAAGCAGGTGACTGAGAAGGACCTTCAAACAAAATTTTATGAAATCTAAGGCTAAAATATGTCTTATATGGTCTTTCAAGCCCATAAAAAATATTTTGTTTAAACATGGCTCATAAAATGAAAAAATCACTGCAAACTTGCTGAAGAAAAAAAACAAAGCAGTCAAAGAAGGCATGGCTATCATTATAAAAACTGCAATAAATTTAATTCAGAATGTACAAAATGCATTACACTACTACTGCTTTTCTTAGTTGTGAAAATTTGGCACGCCTGTCTGAAAGTTTTCGTGCGTGTGGGGAGGTTAGTGTGACCGCCTTCGCGAAACTCTGCATGCATTGATCACGAGCGCATGCGCAGTTCTGCGGAGGCAGATGCGGTAGTTTTCGCGGTCACGCTGTGCACGGTACACTCAAAATAAATCTTAAGCGTGCAGCGGGCTTAGTGGGTTGCATTTTGTTCACTGAATCACGGCCGGTCTCGAGGGAGAGCGCGCTTCTCTTCTCTTACGGCCTCTCCAATAGGTCTGTTTCCACCGCCCTCCGCGCCTCGGGGGGGGGTCGCCACCGCCCCACTGCTGCTCCTCCGCCACAGCTGTTCACGCGCAAGGGAAACGCGCGCTTGCTTTTAGCTTCGTCCGCGTCAGTTGCAACCGGCAGGTCCTGACATTTCGCTCCTTATGATTTATACAAAGGCCATAATCAGCATCGGACATTTATCATGTACAAGGAATAAAATACCGTCAACAATCCACTCACGCGCGCGCGCGCCTTCGTCAGTGCGGCCGTGCACGGTCGAATGATGCTTCGGGTACACTTCAACATTTTTTGCCCCTAAGTTTTATACAAAAATAAATTTACCAGGCTATGCAATGTGCCTTTGAATGTTTTAAGCAGGTGTAGCGCGACCTGACGTGAGTGCATGGTTAACTGTTGGGTGGAGATTCTGTCAACCGCTACCGTTTTCGTTTAGATCTAAAGAGGCACCGGCGAAAGATCATGGCGCATCTCAGATTCAGAGTAAAGAACAAAAATTTACTCATATAGTAAAAATGTCCCTTGTCTAGTGGAGTGGGCTGTTCTAGCTTCGTTCAAAACATATCAATCGGTCGAAAGACCGAAGATGTATATGTATTCTCTCGACTACTTTTAATCAAGGAAAGGTGCATAAACAGTTAAGCAGAATCGAAAAGAGCGGCAAAAAATAAAAAAATTGTCCTTTAAAGTTACACAGTGCACTACATATTCATCAATTCATCAAAATTCGACCTGCGTCTAGAAAATTCAGTCTCAAAATCTTCCTGTCTGGCTTGTGCACATAAGGAGTTGGCATCTCTGTCTTCTCTCACTTTTATTGTATAATTAATTGAGAAGAAGAATTTTGATAAATTTTTCAAATATCAAAGAAGCGGACCTAATAACATAGCTGTTGTCAATTCCTTTCGGGCAACGCAGTGTTGAATTCTCACATGCTGACTGAATCAGGATCTTAAGTACTTCGAGAACATTTGTGTGTAGTAGGAGCACGGCAGCTTTTTCTAAAAAAAAAAAGAAAAAAGCTTGTTCAATAGGGCAACAAGCTCTGGTTTCGGATAATGCAGTCCACTAGAATATTGTCCTCGTAGAAGAGTGTACCACATGGGGCTGCTTCTTTCGCTAGTTTCAAGAAGAATAGCGCAAGCGTCACACACGAAGTTGATTAACTAATCGGTATATCCAGCGACGTAAGGTAAATCGGAATATGTGACAGTGGGAAATAGGATGGTAGGAGATGCCATCACTTCCTTCAGTGCCTTGATTTTGCTCTCAGATGAAACGTCCGTCTTGACAATGTAGTCATGTGCCGCTAGCTGTTATGGCCCTCGCATCTAGCATATGTCGTTCCCTTCCGCACATTAACCTTACTTTCCCGAAGAGAACCTCAATGGGTCGGTCTTGAAATGAGTCTTCAGTGAGAGTGTCCTTCTTTAACGCTTTAGAAATTTCTTGCACACTTTCGATATGTTAGATGATCTCATTTGTAAGTCACTGCATCGAGTATCACCTTCGTCATTTATTGGCCTCTTTTTACCACTTCGAGCACAGGTGGTGTCATTGATATCAAACCTTTTTTATTGTTTTCATATTAAGCTTAATATTACGTAAAAATTTCATTAAAACAATGTTTATTTGCAAAATTAAAATAATGTTTATAATACCACACATTGGCTAGTATATGAATTGTAATAACATTTAAAACTCAGCCCTACAACGTTTACTTTGACTGTTATACTAATACTTTATATCATGCAAGCATTTTGCCATTTACATTACATTTTTCATCTTCGGTGCTACGTGTGGATGGTTTCGCATCTATAGTGCTTAAAGACGGTTTTGCTGTTGCAGACGAGTTGTCATGTTAGCCTTGAAGAAGCTTCGATATGATCACTGCTCATTCAGTTTTTGTTTTTTTTTTTGTGTTCCTATTCTTAATTGTACAGGCTTGGGAAAAATTCGGAATAAAATAGACAAAAGTAGCTACCATGCCGCAATGTATGTCATGCTTGTCGAGCGTTTGCTGAACGACGGTGTTTTTTTATATCCGTTCACGTGTGTAGTATGTTGACGTCATGTCGCTGCAGCATCTACCTTCTGTGTTCTTTCATTTTGGGGCTGCACTCACCACGAAACTCGTGAGCGACAGCGCGAAACCAGGCGAAAGCCAGCCACCGCCGCTGGAGCAGACGCGGAGCGAACAGTGAGCAGGTCGCGCCCCTTGCGGCGGTGGAGAGCGTAACTCAAGGAGAAACGTTCCCATTGTTACCACGGCGATTGAGAAGGCCGTGAGAAAGAGCGCGCGCTCTCCCTCGAGACCGGCCGTGACTGAATAATAGGGCATTTTTGAAAGGGAGGCTACCCATCTGACGTGCATTTTTGACATAAATAATAATGTTTTGGTTATACAGTCGAACCCGGATATATCGAACTCGAAGGGGATCGCGAAATAGTTCGATATATCGATAATTCTATATACAAAAATCGGCTTGCGACGGCACTTACGATGCGAAAAAACGATACCGTATTTGTCGCCTAATCAACCCACTCGCATAAATGAACCCACCCTCCACTTTTGCACCCGAGAATTTGAAAAATAAAAAATGCGTTAAGACCAGCTCGCTCACATGCAAGCGATTGAGCGATATCAGCGACGAGCGGCAGCGACAGAGCGAAAAATTTCAAGCTTGTTGGAACTGCGTCCCTCTTGCCGCTCGAGCCACCGCGACATCTCAATACAAGGTTTCTGTGTCGCTGCGGCAGAAATCGCGAGCGTTTTCGCGTGCATGTCGATGGCGCGCGTCACTCCGTTTCAGTCGTCGCATCCACAGCTCATTTCTTGGCAGCGTGCCAAGATGCTGCGCAGCGATAACGTCAGGGCGCGTTTATCTTTTTATAGTTCCTCCGGTGGCGGGGAGCGAACTTGGCAGAGTGCCCGTGATGGCTTGATTGCACAAGTCTGGTTCGATTTATCACGCCGCGCTTGGGGTGGGCGTCATGATTGCAGCAGCAGACTGCGTGCTTCCGTTGGTTCATACATGCCAAGATAAACGGCTCCCGCAAAAAAAAGAAAAAGAAAGAAAGAAAAAAATCCTGCCGCTTAACATCCGCAGCCGCCATATCTTACGCTACGTCGTGCGTACAGCACAACGGTAAGAAAGAATGACTCGAAAAAAAAAAAGAAGAAAAAAATTACCGACGATTACGTTACTTCCTAATGCGAAATTTGAGCGCAGCAAATAAGCTATTTCACCTTTTCGATGGATTGAGGCAAAGAAATCGAGCAACACATGTATGCGCTATCACAGAATTTTTTTTTTTTATTTTTCACACGTATTCCTTTAACAAAGACTCCCTTCTCGACCCTCCTCTCCTCTTTCTGCATGGCGGCGACGGTGTTCTATGCAGTCACGTTGTCTTGACTCTCTAGCGGCGTCAGCGGCATCCAGCGGTATCAGTCGGTCGCTGCTGGCGCTGGGGGATGAAAGGGGGGCGGAGCTGGTTACGAGGCCGACGCGAAACCCAGGAACGGACACCAAAGAGCTGCGCTCTAAAACAGAGAGCTGCCACTTCTTAACGTCCGCAGGCACCATAGCCACGTCAGCCGCAAATCGCCGCGCGCAGAGGGTTCGCAACACACGCTGGAGAAAGCGTCCAACGTCTGTCTGAAAACGGGCTGAGCTAGCTTGGCGCATGCGTAGCGCGTGCTGAAGGAAAGAGATAGCTCGGCAAAAGAATGGGCACACCCACGCACATGGCTTGCAAACGTCATGTGTTGGCGCGCGGGAAACGATAACTGCAGATGCGCGCGCCTTTGGGGAATGGGCGCGGCACTGTCCAGAACTGTCCCCTCTCATTCCCTCCGCGCGTGGCTTGAAAACGTCACGCGGCAAATGGCCAAGGGTGATGCGATCGTCTTTGGAGAAGGCACACTTTCCAGTGCGTGGTGCGGAGTTCGATATATCGAACGACCGGTGAAATTGAGTTCGATATATGACGCGGCTTTCCTATACTTTTACATGGGATTTTCAAGGGGATATTCCGTGAGTTCGATATAACCAAAATTCGATATATCCGGGTTCGATATAACCGGATTCGACTGTATATCAGTGCCGCATATAGTGCGGATTTCCGTGGCCCCCGCGATGCGCTGTATTAGCGTCTTGCAGACTAATCATACGGTCCAACTGTAGCTTTTGCTTGTATTATGTGTTTGTGTCTAACTGCTGATGTCTTCATGGTAGCGATAAGTCACCTATGCTAACAGATGCCAAGCAAATAACTTGCTTTAGGAGAATACATTTAACAATTGATGCTGCTGAAGTCAGGCACTTTTTGTCAAATTCTCTATGAAAGTGTTTAGTCATGCTTCCAGCATTTTATTTGAAAGCATTGACGTTAATCTTGTAGGGATGCATTCTGTGTAAATTGCACTTGACTCAAACCAAAGCTTTCAAAGAGGACATTGAAAAAAATGTATTGTCTCAAGTATCCTCTGAGGAGCGCTGGGAAGCTTTTGTTGCCACTGTTGAAAAGGCACAACAAAAGGTATAGCCTTTGTTTGTTTGTTTTTTGTGTTTTTTTTTTCTAGCGTAACAATTCTGCAAAACAAAAATAGAAATCTTCGTTGTGAATTTTTTTACTCATTGTTTGCCTCTATTCGTTTTAGAGCAATAAGTACCAGTTCACGTTGGAAGAAGTGATGCTGGAGCTGTGCTACCCTAGGCTTGATGTGGCAGTGACAAAAGGTACCCAGCACCTTCTGAAAGCCCCGTTCTCCATACATCCCAAGACTGGTCGAGTCTGTGTGCCCATAGATATTAGGAATATCGCTGCATTCGACCCTCTTACAGTTCCGACTGTCAGGTGAGCACAAGAGTGGAACTTGTTATTGTTTAAAAGGCAGACAGGCCCGGTTGACAAAATATGCAGTGGTTGATGACTCTGCTAGACTGGTTAATTGTCAAATGCCATTACTTTATTCATACTTGATAACTGAATGTGGGGACAGCAATGTGGTATAATGAATGAAATCAATTCATGACCACCTTCGCATTGCCTTTCATTATAATGGGCATTTTACAGTCTTTTAGCTACATGGTAAATAATTTACTTTGACACAGATAAAGAATGTAAATGTTTGTATCTCTTCATTACATAGTACTTTCGATCGAGTAAGCATGTAAACAATGCCACTAACAAGGCAGCATATGCTCTTCGGTTCCTCCATAAAAATTTCTTCACCGAGACCACTTGAGAGAGCGTCAGAATAAATTACAGAATGAAAAACTATAGCTGCCCTAACATTTGTGACGAACTTTGAAACCCGACAAAATCATGTAAAATATGCAAACATGTATTTTTTTTGTTCACCAAAAGCCTATTCACAAATTATTCAATGATTGTACTGCTGTCTGCAAGCTCTCGGTCAGGGACACCAAACATGCTTATTGGTGTTCAGGCATATGGCGTTTAGAACTATTGCGGAGAAAAAAGTTTTGCAGAAGTCTGCTGCTTTGGCGAACTTTAGACTGACGTTTTGTTGTAGCCTGAATGGCTGCTGCGGAGTGTCAGTCTAAGGTTGATGCCTGGATTTCTATTCAGTCGAAACTCAGTCGTTTTTTGTGATGGCAGAAAGACATCTCTTCATATGTTTTTGAGGCACCACAGATGAGATAAATATCAATCACGACATGTTTGCATTTTGTGAAGGATCTCCAAGGAAGAACAAACAAATGAGAAGCAGAAACCGAAACTTATGTGCACACAGCCAGCAACTTTCCAAGCTGTTGATGTTAGTTTCAATATTGGAATCAAAATTCGATAATGCAATGTCATCTCCTGAACCGCTGTTGCTGATAGCATCCAACAACTCTGCTCTAGAGGCAACAGAATCGCCTTAACCAGGTTTTGTGCGAGCAAGCGCTGTTTGTGAGGTCAATGCTATGCTGGGAGCGTCCCACGCCACAACCTCAGCTTTAAAGGTGTTTGAAAAAATAGCCGCCATGTGGGAAAAAAAATACAAACTACACAAAAAAAATTTAAATACAGTGTCTGAAGTAGAAGCCAGATGGCTCAGCAAGTCTGTTATGGCACTGTTGGCGCGCAATTTGAACTTCGAGTTTTTTCGATCACCGATGATCAAACCATAGTGGCGTGGTAAGGAAAGGGTTAACACTGATAAGACCGTCCTTCTTCACTTCTCTCACCAAAAAACGCTGCTTTCCTTTATGTACAGGCTAGGTTTGACACCATTGCTGGAAAATGTGTAGTAAATATACGCACTTACGTGTCACGCTTACTAATACTTTATCATGGAATTTACATATAGATATCTGCTGTTCCGCGTTACGTAAGCTCTACATTTTAAGACATAAGCCTAAATATTCACCCCCTGGCGTTAAAATACTTGCTTACTTGAATATGCATGCATTGTTGCACAGTGTACCATGCAGTAGACAAGCATCAGGCATCACAGAGACACGGTGATGCTGGTGACCACAGTGACTTTGTTGTGTAGACAAAAACATAGACTGTCTGCATTGAGTGTGCTGTGCTTGCTTGTTTTTGACCACGTTTCGAAATTTTCTGACAAGTTGTGGTGCTGCACCGCAACTGCATGACATATTCATGTTTTATTATGCTCTCAACAGAAAACATTGAGCTGCCATACTCTGTGTGCTCTTAAATTGAACGCAGTAGAGCCGCTGTTGGATTTCACTCATCGGCACTACATCTCTTCATGTAAAAAAGGAGGCCACAAAAAGCTTCTTCCTTCAACATTCATACCAGGCTACTAAGCACTATGCTGTTGAAGCAGCACTAGACTGGGAAGCAGTCTGACATATAGCTTTTTTGTATTTTCATTTTCGCAAGCTTCAACAAAGGACTGTTTCAACACTAGTCCTAGGAAGGTGAAACATTCCTAGGATCTGGAAAAAATCACGCAGTGTTATTTCCCTGATTTTCTGGATTTTCTTATTGAGAGCAGTTCGGAACCTGACAAACACGCAAAATAGCCAACCAGAAGTTACTCTGATCAAGCAGAGTAAGCATGGCATAGGATTGCAAAATAAGTTGATGAAATATCAAGCATATTAAAATGTGCACTCGATTAAAAAAATGACTTCAAATACCTAGCTGATTCGAGTGAGTAATTTTTGCTAGAACGTCAAGGAGTACATCTTTAAAAGGACACTGTGCGGTATTTCTTGCAAAAATCGAGCTTTCAGCAAAAAACCACAGTTTTTCGTGCTGCAAACTCTAATATCAGATTGAAATTAGGCAGAAAAGAGCAAAAATAGCCTTTTTTCAGCAGAAATATGCAGCCTGTGCGACTGTGCTCACCGCAGGTTGCGCCACTACCTGTGATTGGACAAGACGTCGCGTGACAACATTTTGAGGACCAGGGAAGTAATGTGTGTTGTTATTGGCAGAAACTGCATGGCCCTCAGTGAAACCCGGCACGCTAATTCCTGGGAAGGAAATGCAGTAAAAAACGTACTAGCCGACTACCTCCGTCTCAGACCTCCCGCCGCAGCAGAAAAGTCATTATTCTGAAAAAAAAAAGGGCCTTAGGCGTGGTGTACCAAATCCTGCTTTGAGTGGCAGGCTTCATACCCTGGGAAATGAAGAATTTTATGAAAAGGGCGAAGCAGTACACAGCTGCCACCAGACAAATGAACAGTAAGCGAAGTGCTGTTGCCGAGCTCTGCGATGCATGCAAGGCATTGATGGAGCTATTGGGCTGGAGGCCAAATCAAACGCGCAGAGTGCTGCTTAAGTCATAGGACATTTAACAGACGTAGAGAACTTGTCCCTTTTATCGTACACTCACAAGTTTAGTGAATTGGCGGCTGACATCTGTTGAAAGCCAAGCTGCAGCTCCACGTATACCGCACCCATACTTTCATGAGGAAACCATGTTCTGAAATGTGTTTTCTTATAAGAGCCTCGTCAGTTTCGTTTCATTTGCATCCCCAAACAAGACAGAACTATGTAAAATGACAAGGCAGCAACGGGTGCAAAATCGCAAGGCCATATATATATCAACAACTTCGATGATTGCTTGCTTGGATGCATTGAAGGAAACCTCGCTCAATGCGCTCTATACCTGAATGTAGCCATACTACGCTGAGCGTAGTACACGCCTCATCTTCTAATAACACTCCCGTAGGGGTTCCACAAACATATCAGGTCCGTGCCAGGTTGGAAAGGATCTTGCAAAGCTGTCACTACCTAGCTGTGACACAACAGTAGGCTCTTCTTAATTATCTACTCGTTCGCAAAGGATTATCAGCACGTACGGCTGATGTGTTGTCCGATGTTTAGCAAAGAAGCCATTGCGCATATCTTTGCTGGGGGAAAAAAAAAAAAACGAAACACGCAAGTACCACACGCCGATGCTGTCTGCCTGCCCCATCGCGAGATTGCACTCCGTGAACAGATCGCAATCAACGCTAAACGCGATGGTTCACATACAAATAAGACCTGAATATGCATAAAGTCATGGAACTGCAGTCGGAAGTAAAAGCCTTACCTCCCTTTTCCTCCTTCAATAAACGCGGTTCTAGGGAATGGCGACTTGCACGACTATTGTGCGAGGAAATGGAAGGAACGGCGTCATGGTTCAGCCATGCCTTTTTTGACAAAGCCCTATAGAAATCACATTAAGGACAAACTGCACATAGTCACAGTCACGAAAATGCTTAGAGTTGAATGTTTCTTTTGGTCAGCTTAAATTTTCAGCAGCCTCCTATTCTATTGCGCTGCGAGCTTCTGACATTGCATGAAACCATGGAAGACTTCCTCGTCGCTGCCACAGCTGCTCGTGCATCTGAAAAAATGCAGAACAGTGTTATCCCCCGCCGGGGTGGCGCAGTGGTTACGGCGCTCGACTACTGTTCCCAAGGTTGCAGGATCGAATCCCGGCCTCGGCGGTAGCTTTTCGATGGAGGCGGAAAGCAAGGCGCCCGTGTACTGTGCGATGTCAGTGCACGTTAAAGAACCCCAGGTGGTCGAAATTTCCAGAGTCCTCCACTACGGCGTCTCTCATAGCCTGAGTCGCTTTGGGACGTTAAACCCCACAAACAAACAAACAAACAAGCAAAACAGTGTTATATCAGACGCACAACACTAAGTTGACATGTTTTGTGCATCCACAGTGCTTGTAAGACTAATAGCACACACCAAAAGCTTCCTCGGGTGGCTCTGAATGCCTGCGGCTCCTCAAAGTGACGTCCTAATTTACGGAGAAGCGAGGTTTCTGTCAGTTTCCCCCCTGTAGCAGCGACGCGACTCGCGGAAGATTTGAGTTGCGTTTTAGTCAGCGATTGCGCAGGTGTTTTATGCATAATCGAAAAAATAACTTACTTCACAGACATGACCAGCAAATAATCTACGTCAAAAATATAGAGTATTAGTACATTTGAAAACCGCCACAGTGTCCCTTCAATGCACTTATGCAGAGCAAAATGAGAACATTCTTGTGGACCTCCATGTAAGCATTACCTTTGACTCTAGCGAGTCAAGCTGGCAATGCGCTCGGCGAAGTTTCAAAGGTCAGACAGATTATATTTTTCCTATTTCAAAATAACAACATGACTCACATTTCTAGTAACTTTTTACATTCTCCAGAATAAAGAGGCTTGGAGAAAGCAAAAAGAGCATCAAAAGTATTTTCTAATGAAAAAAATGAGAAGAGTTCAACGCTGCTGAACCGAATATTGAGCGAAAACAAAAGCTGCGGGTGACCGAGCATTCTTCTAATTCTTCTTCTTCTTCTTCTTCCCCAGCCCACACATAAAGCCCCGCTTTAACCAAGCCGTATGAATGTGCCTTAGTGGCCTAGAGGGGTAACGAAATGCCAAGGTCCTGGCTGGCTGATTCTAACATAAGCGGCGTCCCATGTGAAACGAGAGACCCAAGTTGGCAGCTCCTGCCAGCCCACATATAAAGCCCCTCTTTAACCAAGCCGTATGAACGTGCCTTATTGGGCTGTAGGAGTAACGTGAATGCCAGGGTCCTGGCAGGCCGACCGTCCCATGTGAAATGAGAGATCCAAGTTGGCAGCTCCTGCCAACTTGGTGGTCACCGCCGGGCCATGCTGACGCCTCAAACTGCGAGCAGTATTGCTTTCGCAATAGAAGCTGCTTCACGTTGTCCATAGCTCCATCCTCCTTGTATGCTCTGCAATCATTCCGGAAGTTAAGGAATGTAGATGAGTAGTATTTTTCTATACCTCGCACTTTCTTGGTTTCATTTGATCAATCAATGTTAGAGAAAAGCCAATACAGTGCTTTGCCTGGTAATTCTGTTGGCAAATAGGTGGTTGACGAAGCGCAGAACTACTCTTCAGGCATCAACAAAAAAAATTGTGAGCACTGCAGAACCAGCACTGGAGAAATACGAAAACGTGAGCAAGCATTGTTGTGACACTAGAATTCTAAATTTCTATTTTTTGCTGTTGTAATTTTTGTAATTACTATATTTTATTTTCCTCAATGCCCTTCAGCATCCTTATGCTAGGCAAAGAGTTAGTCTTGTTTGCAGCAAGTCAGCCTTGAGTGTTGGTTAGCGCAGTTGGCTGGAACACAGAAGGATGGCGGTTCAAGTCGTGGCGTAGATGGTTTTATTTATTTATTTCCCCCCCCCCTTGTTAAGTGTCAGCTCGTGAGGGCACGCTCTGATGAGGCCACTCATGGCATTAAAATGTTTCTAGCACAAGCAACACACACACACTTAAAAATATTTGCACATGCAAGTTGGTTTCGAATGTGGCATCACGGCATAGGCATGCCAAAGTTGCATCCAAGATTCAGTTTTGTCGTAGTGGAGGATTCTAAATCAACTTTATACTGCTGCGGTTTTTTAATATATCAGTGATGTCTTAGTGTACATGTATTCTGGCTTTTTGGCCTTTCCTTATGTGCTGGAAACACTTCTAGGATTTCATGCTCAGCAGCAGAGCTCCATAACCACTTGCTCAGTGTGGCATGTGTTCGTCCATGGTTATCACAGCTTTGTGTGGGTATTTTCCATTTCTGTTGCTGTTCCTGTTTTGAGACATTTTTGCAAATGTAACACAAATGCACAGTGAGCATTCGCATTGCAAATGAGTTACGCTGTTGCATGTGTGCTTGTGGGTTGCTTTCATTTCCCTTATAACTGAGGCAATGCGCATGTGTGCTGTGTGATGCTAGAGGAACCCCAGGTGGTCGAAATTCCCAAAGCTTTCCACTACGGCTTCGCCTTATAGCATGAGTTGCTTTGGGACGTTAAACCCCATAAACCAACCAACCGAGTCAGTGCACTGTAATTTGAGCTAAGCGTAGGACTTGGTCAGTGTACCTGGGGCTTCTTGTGCTCTTTCTGTGCTTTGCTTTTTTATGTTAGATTTACTAATGAGTGCCATTATTTTAGCCTATGGGTTCAACAACCCTTGAATATATGTGCATACTTGTGTATGCGTTTACTGGTATACTTATTCAGCATGCCTCTTGTCCCGCACACTCCTGAATGTTCATGGTGTATCAAAAACTTCCCGGTATCCAATGAGAATTCGTTTCTGTAACAATTTAGGTCTCATTTTGCAGCGTACGTAACCTTGGTGACATGCTTTTCCATCTAGCCAACTCTGCAGTGAGATTGACAGCTATGATGCCCAGCACAAGGCTATGGACAGCGCCAGCCCAGCTGTGGAGGAGTACAAAAAGACGACACTTGCACCCAGCGTTGCATTTTTTCAGAGCTTTGTGGACAAAGTTTGCCTCGCAGAATCAGATGCAGTTGCAAACCGAGGGGGTAAGTTTGTCTGCTCATTTATTGATGTATATTGCATGAACTTCGGTAGGTTTCGATAGACAAGAGGTTGCCAGAAACTACAATGAAACCATGAAATTTTTAGTGAAGTGTGAAATCTCATATTGATGAACAGTGTATTTGCTAGTACTTTGCTGGGTCTTCTGCAATGACTAGCTCGTTTGGATCTGAAAAAGTAATTTAGGCTAAATTGGTGTGATCTACCACTTTCATCGTAAAGATGCAGATGTGGTTATTTCATTGAGAACAGAGTTTCACCAACTGAAAGAAGAAAACTTAAGATCTAGTTTATTCATTCATGCCAGCTGTCCATTCAAGATTTCTACCACCTCCCTTTTATGGACTGAGTGTGGTTAAATAATGGTGGGGTGCAACAGCTGCATGTTTCTGTGCCGTAAGCAAGAAATTTGTTAAATTTGCGCCACACTGCGCCAGAATGCCCTGACTAGCTGCAAAAGTTTGCCATACTTGGGCACAACTTTCTGCGGCCGTGATATGGCCTTTCACAACGCTTCAGGCACTGCAGCGTGTGTCACTGGCCTTTTAGTTTTATTTTTAGGTGGCATCACGCTGTTCTAACTCCTACTCATATTTTTCTCTCTTGCATCCACGCGATTCCTCCGCTCTTCAAGTACGCTGAACCGTTGTGGTTTGAAGATGCCCTCACTCATCAGTTTTCTTTGCTTACGACTTGCTTTCCTATCTGCTTTCTTCATTTGCCCTTTTGCCTTTTGGTAGCTGTTTTTTATTATTTTTTTTGTCATTTTTTTTATGTGCTTCGTTTTGAATCAATATTTTTGTTTTGTTTTTGTATACCGCGCTCGCTTTTGGGCACAGGCTGATCGCAGTCACGGCTTCGAATTAAGATCTTCTGGACCTCCCTTTGCATGACACAAGCTGTGGATCTTGCAGACAGTAAAACATTGTTTTATAAGAAATGCATATTCTCTGAAAAATTAACTTCCTCTGTTTTATGGCTCACTTTTTTGTGTGATGCCTTGCAGAACGAAAAGCCTAGTTACAAAAATACCTAGGTATCGTCTTTGCCAAAAGTAACCGAGCAGCCCCACGGTGCGGTGGTCGCCGTCAGTGGCCGCTGTACACCGGCGGCAAGTGTAAAGTGGCTGACATAATGCTGCTCCCTCGCTGTCTTTCTTGGGATCATAAAATGTAAATGGATAACATGTGGGCTCTAGTTTTGTGCCTTCGGAGCGCTGTGCTACTGAGAAAGGGCGCTGCTAGCAGCAAAACTCGCTGAATGATCATTTTTTACTGGTGCCGTGAACCATGCGCTCTTTGTTACACCTTGCGCGTTTAATATCAGTATGCAGCTCCTTTAGTTGCAAAGCACGTGCTGTTCTCCTATTCGCAGTGTAAGCAAAGTAATTTGGGGTATGGTTTTCCAAAAATCGATGTGGTTTTTTTTTAATCTTCGGCTGTGACGCTTCATTGAGCCTGAGGAGAGAGAAAAACTGGGCAATATCTTCCTCTGTTTCAAATGTCGCTATTGCTACATAAATAACGAATCGAATGCACCAATGCCACATTTGCTGCCGCTTGCTAACGCACGGAAGTACTGGCTTGACGATTGTAACATCAAACCGAATGTGGGAAAGTTGGGTAAGGAGTATACCTGCCTCAAGCATATTAGGCAATACAGCGAATGCGTGATATATATGTAAATGTTCTCTAGCATATGATCCGCAAGAGTGCATGAAAAATTTCTTTTCTAGTTGCATTGAACCTTCCACTGAACTCGACCATGTTGCATCCAGGGCATGATGTTAAGATAGAGGAGGTGTGTGAACAAGCCTCTCCACAGCGAAGGGCAAGTGGCGACGGCGATGCTCAGATTTCCGCAGGCAACCAAGAGGTGACGTTGACTGTTGGGGACTAAGGGTCTGCAGGTTGCCGCAAGGAACGGCAGTCAGGTCTCGACTTGCATCGCGTGCGCATTTTGTTTGCCTCGCTCATTGCACGGTGTATTTCGCTGATGCCCACCCTCCATTTCTTTCTTCAATCATGATATATTTTGCATTCATGTGATGGGGAAAAAAGTGCTTTGTTTCCTGCTGCAATACCGGCTACAAATCCTGCAAAGAAAGATTTTTGCTTTTTTTTTTCGACGCCAAAAGACGAGCGGCTTGAGCTGTGGCAGCGGACAATACCATGGAAGGACCGAGCTCTACAATCAACAGACTATGTTTGTGGGCGGCGGAGTACTGTGGTCGTGTGCTGCAAAGCATGCCATGTCGCACATTGCTGGCAAAGGATGCGGTCCCCACGATATTTTCTGCCTGCCCTTTCTACCCTTCGAAGACTTCAAAAAATATGAAGCGACCCGGAACCCAAAAAAACGAGCATCAAACGTTAAGGTTCCAAGGCGGCTCAGGATCGTTTCGGCTGCCTGGTATTCTTCACCGAGCACTGACATCACTAAGTACATGCCTTCTATGCTGTCCGCCCTGACCAAAATGCTGTCGCTGCCGCTAGGATCAAACTAGGGTATACCAGATCAGTACTTGAGAGTCTTAATGACTAATCCACTGCAGTATGGTAATAAGTGAATTAACAGGTCAATAAGGCCTAACTTTTTTTTCTTAGCTCATACAATATGGTTATTTCTTCCGTTTCGTTGTTGCAAAACAGCAGGTGTGTAATTCACTAAGTAAAAGTGAATAAAAACCGCACGTCGACCCTCTATGTACAAACCCGAATCCGGCTCGGTCCCGCAACTTTAAAGGGCCACTGTCCAGGGAAGGACCTTTTAAGCTGTTAAGCGCTATAGGGCCCCCCGCCTAGACGGAACAGCGAAATGTATGCGCCGACGGGGCAGAGATGGGGGTGCCACGGCGGCAAGCAGGTCTGCAGATAAGCCGGAAACATCTGAGGGGAGCTCCTGGGGAGGTGTCTCGAGGTACGCGGGTTTGAGGCGATCTAGAGAGACGCGGTACGGGCCGTCGTATGAGGGGGTAAGAGGCGCCTTTACAGCGTCTCTCTCGCCTGAGAAACACATGCGTCGAGGAAGCAAGGTCTGGGTGCACGAAGACTTGATGGGCAGATGAGCGAGGCGGCACTGGGCAGATGCTGAAGACAGTCTTGTAGGCGATTAAGGTATTGTAGTGGCTGGGACGAGGGAGCCGAAGGTACGAACAAGCCGCAGGGATGTGCCGAAGACGAGTTCGGCCGCCGAACAGCCAAGGTCACGACGCAGGACTGCACGTAGGCCTAGGAGCACCATAGGGAGGTGGTCGACCCAGTGCTCGCGATCCAGGCGCACAGTGAGGGCAGCCTTGAGCTGGTGATGGAGCCACTCGACCGTGCCATTGGCACAGGGTTGGTATGATGTGGTGCGGCAGTGTTTAGTGCCGAGTAACCGTGTGAGCGAAGTGAAAAGGGCACATTCGAACTGGTGGCCACGATCCGTGGTAAAAATGCCGGGGCAGCCGTAGCGAGAAACCCATGCTGAAACGAAAGCTCTGGCAACTGCTTGCGCAGTAATGTCCGAAATTGGCACGGCTTCGGGCCAACGGGTGAAGTGGTCAACCATCGTCAGAATATACTTGTAGCCCTGAGAGGGGGGAAGCGGTCCAACGAGGTCAAGATGAATATGGTCAAAGCGCGATCCAGTCGACAGGAAAGACTGAGGGGGAGTTCTGGTATGGCGTGTCACTTTAGCAGACTGGCAAGCAAGGCACGAGCGGGCCCACTGGCGAATGTCGGTGTTAATGTTCGACCAGACGTACTGCTGGGCAACGAGGCGCTGCGTGGCTCGAATGCTAGGATGGCAGATGTCGTGGAGGGAATGGAAAATGGCACGACGAAAGGCCTCTGGGATGAACGGTCGCGGTAGGGCCGATGATATGTCGCACCAGAGCGATCCGGGTACAAACGGATGAGGCACGAGCTGCAGACGGAGGGCTCGGGGGTGATCATGCAGGGCTTGCAGCTCAGGGTCTTCAAGCTGCGCCCGGGCCAGAGATTGCGAGTCCACAGCAGGTGAAGACACGCCGATGGTGGTAATGTGTGAAAGTGCGTCAACTGCCTCGTTGTCAGTGCCTTTGATATGTCGAATATCGGTTGTGAACTCCGATATGTAGGCCAGCTGACGAAGTTCACGGGCGACATACTTCGAAGAGTTCGTACGGAACACATACACCAGAGGCTTATGGTCCGTGAGAGCGTAAAATGGCTGGCCCTCCAAGAAGTGGTGATAGTACTGGATGGGGGAGTAGATGGCAAGCAGCTCACGGCCAAATACGCTGTAGTGAGTCTCTGCAGGCTGGAGCTTCCAAGAGACCTAGTGGGTGCCACTCGGAGTCGATCTGCTGCTGGAGAACCGCACCAATGGCCACGCTAGAAGCATCCACCATGATGCGAGTGGGCGCGGAAGTCTTTGGGTGGATGAGGACGACTGAATCGGCGAGGGCTTGTTTTGCAGCCATGAAAGCGGCCTGAGCTTCGGGAGGCCGGGAAATCGCGGAGGATGAGGACTTGGTGATGTGCAGAAGGTCAGTCAGGGGGGGAAGAAGCTCGGCGCAGTGCAGAATAAAGCGCCATGAAAAATTCACTAGATCCAGGAACTCACGGAGCTTGCGTAGGGTAGTGGGTGCTGGAAAGTCCTTAACAGCCTGGACGTGAGAAGGCAATGGACGAATTCCCAGTGCCGAGATGTGGTGGCCCAAACTCGAGTTCGGAAGAGCTGAAAACACATTTCTGGGTGTTGAAAGAGTTCCCGGAGGTGACGCTCGTGATCCTGTGGAGAACGACTCGCGACGAGGATGTCGTCGATGTAGGCAAATACCGCCGGGAGTCCACGTGTCCCTTCAGCAATGAATCTGGAAAGTTCGAGCTGCTATATGTAGCCCAAATGGCATGTGCACATACTCAAACAGTCCAAAGGGTGTAGTGATGGCCGTCTTCGGAATATCTGCCGGCTCAACAGGGATTTGGTGGTACGCCTTGACAAGGTCCACTTTACTAAAGATCTTGCAGCTTTCCAGATGTCCAGTGAAGTCTTGGATGTATAGAAGGGGATAGCTGTCGTGGACCGTGTGAGCGTTGAGAGCCCGGTAGTCGCTGCACGGACGCCAGTCACCCGGTTCTTTCTTGGGCACCAGATGGACTGGTGAAGCCGAAGCGCTGGATGAAGGGCGAATAATACCCAGCTGGAGCATGTGGTCGAATTCCCGTTTTGCAATAGCTAGACGCTCACCGAAGAGGCGGCGCGGACGAGCTACGACAGGTGGACCACGCGTGACAATGTGGTGGGTTATACCGTGCTTGGGTGGCTGATGGAGATTACAATGCCTCGTGACCTCTGCAAAGTCTGCGAGGACTCGGGCGTACGCGCATGACGGAATCAGATTTTGGATGCCAGTGGAAGCGACAGCCGATATAACACCAGTGATGGAAAGGCGCGTCTTGCTGTCAATGAGACGATGGCGACGCATGCTGACGTCCAGATCAAAATGCGTCAGGAAGTCGGATCCGAGGATGGGTTGATGTACATCAGCGACGATGAATACCCATCAAAATATGCGCCGCAGGCTGATGTCCAGGGTGAGGGATTGGAGACCATATGTTGCAATGGAGGTTGAGTTAACCGCACGGAGAATAGGTCCATGTGACTTGGAAGCTTGGCCGGCCTTGGAGGACGGCAGTACGCTGTCTTCGGCACCAGTGTCGACGAAGAAGCGCAGGCCTGAAATGCGATCCATGACGACGAAAAGGTGGCCAGGTTGAAAAGGGAGGTCACACACCGCCATCAGTGATCTCGCTCTGCGTTTCCCGACCAGTTGCATGGTGGAGTGCACTGGCGGGCGCGGTGCTGGAAAGTTCGGTGATGCTAGCAGAGACGTGGACTGCGAGGACTGGACAAGTGCGGACCGCTCGGCGAAGAGGAACGGTGGCGAGGTTTTGAGGAGAAACCGTGCTGGACATGAGAGGACGTCCGAAGGGCATCGATAGAAGCGGCCAGCTGATCGATCTGGGCCTCTAATCGTGAAATGACAGAGGTCTTTGGTGGAGAAGAGAGGGCAGCGACGGAAGGAGAAGCCTCGTCGTGGACTCGATCAGCGAACTGGGCAAGGCGGTCAAGGGTCAAATCCCCCGCAGCAGTCAAGATGAGGCAGGTGGACTGCGGCAAGCGTTGAAGGAAGAGCTGCCTCAACAGTGTGCCATTCGAGTCGGCGCTGCTTTCACCCAGGAGCTGCCACATGCTAGTGAGTAGCTGGGAGGGGCGGCTGTCTCCAAGCTCTTCGTAGGTGAGCAGCTGCTAGAGGCGCGCACTCTCGGACGCCCTGGTGCGGTCCAAAAGGCCCTGCTTTAGTCGCTGGTACAGGGCATCGCCCAAGGGTCCAGCAATAATGTCCGCCACCTCTTGAACCACTTCAGGAGGCAGGTAGGAAAGTAAATAACGAAACCAAGATGCCTCCGAGGTGATGTGGTGCAGATGGAAGATGGCTTCCACTTGGGCAAACCAGATCTGCAGACACTTGGGCCAGAATGTTGGTAGGCAGAGCTGGAGAGTCGCAACGTCCCGTTGGCGCTAGGTAGTGTCAGGCGGAAGGTCGCCTGAGGGCGGTAGGTTGCTGGGGTCTGTCATTTCTTAGGCCGGAGTCACCACTGTTGCAAATTTGCAGGTTCGCAGTGGAGCACCAGAGCAAGATGACCAGCGTGGCAGGCTTCTCATTCAGAACAGCCCATGCCGAGCTTGCGCTCTGATCATGCGCTGTACATCTTTATTTTCCTCTTACACAGCTGGTAACGCTGATCTCAGCACCTCTGCTTTATATCGTCGGCAGGCGCTATAAAGCAAAGGAGCCCAGTGCTTCGATCAGGTGCCGAAGATAGTCTGTGCAAAATGCTGCAGCGATGTGCGCGCCGCAAAGCAGCAAACATACAAATCAAGGCTCTCTCATCCTCCTCTTCGGGAAACCAACATCCCTGTTCTCTACGAGCTGACATTGGAGTTGCAAACGACATCCATTGGTCCGCCTCACTGACTGACTGGTGAAGGATGGGCTTACGCGCTTTTCCGTCGCCACAGCCGGACTGAATGCAATGAAAGCAGCGGCGTGCGCTCTTTCGCCCATTTCGTTTTCTCACACTCATAGTGCCACGCCCCACCTCCCGCCAAACGTGGAGGAGGAAGGGGAATTTGTCTTGCGGAAGCTAGGCAACCGGGCAGGAGAGTGAAAAACGTTTGCGAGGGAACGGGAGGTGAGAAACATAACAGAATTGGGTGATTGCGGAGGCTGTAACTGCGTTAATTATTACTGTTTAAAAAACATTTTGCGGCCTTGCGTTCTGGGGGCGAAGTCTCACAGTCATCGAGGAAGAAAATATTTTTGACCGGAGGGTGGACAGTGGGCCTTTGAGCCCGGCCCAGGACCGGCCAAAATGGTAATTTCCCAGCCCAGACAGGCCTGTGGGCCAGGCTGCATCTGGGCTTTCGGACCGGCTCGAGCCCAAGCAATGCCATGTGAAGTGCGCATTCCTAACTGCTTATATATAACTTTAGGAGGCCAATTCAGCCTTAGCCTTAATAAACTGACTTCATATTAAATGCTCGTTTTGAAAATTGCAGGCCAGTGAGTAGCTGTTCGCTCTCGCTTGGAATTGAAGTTCGAATTGGTGTGAATTGTAATAGCTGCTCCTCTGGAAGCCCCAGAAACATTACCTTTGTAATAGGAGTCCTTGAAAAGGGCGCTACGCCGTCAACAGTCAATGGAACGTTCTGCGATCAGTCGTTGCACTTCTGTAAGCGCACGCCCGAGCGTCGGAGAGAGAGCTTCGTTGTCGTTTTCTTTCCTGACCGTCACGCGCGTTGAACATGGTTGTCGTTCTCTTCAGAGCATCAGGCGCTGAACGTATCAAAGTCGAATACCTGTTTTACAACTTCCCCCGGGCGAAAAGACTCCATCCTGGCGGATTATGGCGATGTGACGATGGCAGGGTCGTAGTTAGGCTTCAGGCGGTTACTGTGTACTATTTCACGATTGCGGCGACGGTGGTCAGTGGATGGCGTAAGGAATTCGATGAGGTAGTTGATGGGGGATGTTTGCTTGACAATACGGTAGGGGCCCTGATACTTGCTCAAAAGTTTGGATGAAAGGCCGGGACTGGAGGAAGGCACCCATAGCCAGACCAAAGAGTCTGTACGGTAAGTAGGAAGAAGTGTGGTTTTCTGCTGTTGCTGAGCGTGAGAAGTGAAGGACCGGGCAAGCTGGCGGCATTCTTCAGCATAAGCTGCAGCTTGTGAAACAGTCGTGAATTCGGAAGAATCCGGTCGGTAAGGGAGAATGGTGTCCATGGTACAAGAGGGCTCACGACCGTACAGAAGGAAGTATGGTGAGAATCCTGTGGTTGCTTGAGTGGCAGAGTTATAAGCGAATGGGACGAATGGAAGAATGCGGTCCCAGTTGGAGTGGTCGGAAGCGACATACATTGCCAGCATGTCGCCCATGGTGCGGTTAAAACGCTCAACCATTCCATTTGTTTGCGGATGGTACGCGGAGGTGGCGCGATGAACGATTTTGCATTCTCTAAGAACAGCTTCGACAACTTCAGAAAGGAAAGCGGGACCTCTGTCACTCAGCAATTCTTTGGGAGCCCCGTGGCGAAGAATGATGTGATGGAGGATGAAGGAGGCAATGTCTTGGGCTGTAGCAGATGGCAAAGACGCCGTTTCGGCGTAGCGTGTGAGATGATCAATTGCAACGATGATCCAGCGATTGCCTGTTGATGTGCTAGAAAGCGGGCCGTACAGGTCGATTCCAACGCGCTCGAAGGGCTCAGCTGAGCAGGTCAGCGGCTGCAGAGGAGCGGCGGGCTGGCGAGGTGGGTGTTTTTGGCGCTGACACTCTTGGCAGGACTGGACGAACTGACGAACATAACGGTACATCCCACGCCAGTAGTACCGCTGTCGCAGGCGAGTGAAGGTTTTCAATAAGCCTGCGTGGGCACACTGGGGATTGTCGTGGTAAAGGGAGCAAATCACAGAGCGCAGATGGGTTGGAATTACAAGCAGCCACTTTCTACCATCCAGAAGGTAATTCCTACGGTAGAGGAGCTCGTCTCTGATGGCGAAATGGTGAGACTGGCGACGGAGAGCGCGACAAGGAGGTCGTGAAGCGCGGCCAGATAAAACATCCAGGAGTGAAGCGATCCATGCGTCTTTGCGTTGCTCGGAAGTCATATCGGTGGGCATGTCGGTGGGGTGTAGAACGGATATAGCAGGAGTGGCTTCAGGCGGCAATGGAGAACGTGAGAGAGCATCAGCATCGGCATGTTTACGGCCAGAGCGGTAGATGACGTTAATGTCGTATTTTTGGAGCCTCAGAGCCCAACGGGCCAGTCGACCAGAAGGATCTTTCAAAGAAGACAGCCAGCAGAGGGAGTGATGATCGGTGACGACATCAAAAGAACGGCCATACAAGTAGGGGCGAAATTTTGCTATTGCCCAGATGATAGCGAGACACTCTTTCTCGGTGACGGAATAGTTTGCTTCAGCTTTTGTTAGGGTCCGACTGGCGTAAGCGACAACGTACTCATCAAAGCCAGACTTCCGCTGAGCAAGTACTGCGCTGAGGCCGACGCCGCTGGCATCAGTGTGGATTTCCGTGGGAGAAGAAGGGTCGAAATGACGCAGGATTGGCGGAGTCGTCGGAAGGTGGCAGAGTGTCGCGAAGGCATCATCACAGTGTGGAGACCAGGCTGAAAGATCGTGGCTGGACAGAAGCTTGGTGAGAGGGTTGATGATTGTGGCGAAATTGCGAACGAAGCAGCGGAAGTACGAGCAGAGGCCGACGAAGCTGCGGAGTTCTTTCACATTAGTTGGCTTGGGAAATTCTGCTACAGCGCGCAGTTTTGCCGGATCGGGAAGAACGCCATCCTTGGAGACGACATGCCCGAGAATGTTTAGCTGTCGTGCTCCGAAATGGCACTTCTTTAAATTTAATTGGAGGCCAGCGTCGGTCAGGCATCGCAGAATTGTCTGAAGGCGCTGGAGGTGAGATGGAAAATCTGGGTAAAAGATGACAACGTCGTCCGGGTAACAAAGGCAAGTGTGCCATTTGAGCCCTCTGAGTAGGTTGTCCATCATGCGTTCGAATGGGGCAGGGGCATTGCATAGTCCGAATGGCATGACATTAAACTCATAGAGCCCATCGGGTGTGACGAAAGTGGTTTTTGGGCGATCGGCCTCTGCCATCGGCACCTGCCAATAACCGGAACGCAGGTCTATTGAAGAAAAGAACTCAGCTCCCTGCAGGCAGTCAAGGGCGTCGTCGATACGAGGGAGAGGATAAACGTCCTTGCGCGTAATCTAGTTCAGTCGACGGTAGTCTATACAGAATCGGATGGAACCGTCTTTTTTCTTGACCAGGACGACCGGAGACGCCCAAGGGCTGTGCGACGGTTGGATGACGTTTCGCTGGAGCATGTCAGTCACCTGTTCGTCAATAATGCAGCGCTCGGCGGCTGAAACACTGTACGGACGCTGGCGCAAAGGGGCATGCATGCCGGTATCAATGCGGTGAGTAACGGCAGTTGTGCGCCCCAACGAAGGTTGCTGGGAGTCTAACGAAGCCGCGAAACGTTGTAGGATGGCGACAAGCTGGGCTCGTTGTAAGGGCGTCAGGCCAGCGTCTATGGACCGGTGGAAAACTTCGAGGGAAGATGGAGTGGCGACAGGAAGGGGCGTTATGGCGCTGATGTGAAGGCCGGCAGTGTTATCGACGAAGGGATAGGTGGAAGTGGAATCGAGCAAAGCAACGCTACCCAGTGACTGGCCACATGGCAAAGTAGTTGGGCAGGGGCACGGGTTACAAACAAAAATAGCACTTGAGCTGCGAAAAATTGTTAGCACAGCATGGGGCAGCAACACGGATTTTTGGTCAGCGCATCGTAACGAGGGTGTGTAGATAACAGTGGCGTCGGAAAGAGCAGCACAATAAAGAGGCACAAGCACTGAGGAGAAAGGCGGAACGTCTGTGTCCTCTGCGACGTGCACGGTAGCGGCAGCAGCAGCGGATACGTCGAAAGAAGTGTCACTGAGGGGTGATAACTCAAGTTGAGCACGGGCGCAGTCTATTATGGCGTTATGATTGGAAAGGAAGTCCCAACTAAGGATGACGTCGTGTGATGAGCGGGCGAGGACGAGGAATTCTATTGTGTATTGAACGTCGTCGATGACAAGGCGGGCGGTGCAGGCGGCTAATGGTCGAATGTCCTGAGCGCTGGCGGTGCGAAGAGAAACGGCAGGAAGCGGCGTCATTACCTTTTTTGAGTTTGCGACAGAGGGTGTACTTAAGCACTGATACGGCTGCGCCAGTGTCTACAAGTACTTCGACAGGAACTCCCTCAATGAATACGGTAATAATGTTGGCTGGTACTGAAACAGGTCTTGTGTTAGTCCCTGATGGCGCAGTTCTTGCCTCCGGAACTGCGGCCGTTAGTTTTCCGTGTTAACGGCTGGTTGGCGGCGGAGCATCAGAGAACAGGAACGATGGCCAGGTGAAGGCGAGCGGTGGGATCGGCGGTCGTAACTTGAAGAGGACTGCGGAGGAGGCTCAGGGAACACGGGCGAGGGGGACGGGGTGAGATTGTACATCGGCTCACGTGTATAGTCGTAGGGACGAGGGCCACGATTGCGGCACAAACGGGCCACATGGCCGGCGACTCCACAGGCGTAGCAAATGGGTCGGTTGTCTTGTGTGCGCCAGGGGTTGGAAGGCTGTGGCTGTAATCGACGGCGGAGAACTGGATGGTAAGGGGGAATTGTAGGCTGCTGAGGTTGCTGATGTCCCTGAGGCTCGTAGAGAAGGGGAGGCCGGCTGTATACAGGGGCGACAGGGGGTGGTGGCCGCACCAAAACATCAGCGTACGTGAGAGGAGCCGCCACCAGGGGCTGCTGAGGAGGTGAAGGCAGAACCTCGGCGACCTGCTCTTGTATAACACGCTGAAGGGTGGGATTGAGCGGCGGCGCAGGTGCTGGGGGGCAGGTAGACAAAGAAAGCTGGCGTGCGACTTCCTCACGAACAAACTGTTGAATCTGCTGAATGAGCGTTGTACTTATTTTTATAATTTCAAACAATATAAGGCAACACTTTTTCAGCAACACTAATAAAAACACTTTTGTTCCCGAGAAAAACTGTCCACAAAGTGAGCTATACATAGCAGTGAATCATAGAGCAAATAAATAAAAGTATTTTTCATTACCACCTGCTTTGTGTCTAATGCTCTGTGGGGAGATGGAAATTAACCAGATCTCTGCAATTTTGGTAGCATTGCCCTGGTCTCCGTATTAAACAAAAATGCAGTGTTGTTAGGCAAATAATTGCTGTCTTGTTGTGTGGTGGTATTTCTCCTGCTGTAGACGTGGAGTGTATACATTCCATGAACTGTGGATACATGTTTGCACTCATGTGGCACGCTTAGGAAAGTAGCGTGACCTGCTGGGAGAAATTTCCTTGCTTGCATGAATTCCTTTATTCCTACAAAACGCCGTATGGAATGGCACACTGGCTTCTTTGTACTGCAAAGCATCGTGCCACTTGTCATCAGTGTGGCATTTGAGCTTCTACACTACCTTTTGCTGGGGTCCTGCACTGGGTGGGGCAGTTGAGGTTTTGCTTTCATTGCTATTTATGTCTTCAACAAAAATGATGCTTGAGTCGCAGTGGGCTCTGAGCACTTTCACCCTCTCCATCATCTAGACAGGGCTTTTCGCATTTTTGAGGCTTAAATCCACTGAAAAATTTGGTCCTCAGAAAAGTTAACAAGAACTGGGTGCAATTGCATCGAAATTTCAGGCAGTAGTTGCCACAAAAAAGGGCAGTACAATTGCAAATGCTTTCTATTCGTTCATGTCAGAATTGCCCATCACTCTTCACATGCCTTCCAAAAGTTGCTTACATTGAATGACCTGTGCGTTATAGCTTGGGCTGAATAGCTTTTCTATTGCCAATCAATACCTGGCAATGAGCTTTTGCTTACTGAGATTGCAGCTTCTCCAAAAATTGATTTCTTTTTTATTTTTAGATGCAACGATGGAATTCTGAAGACTTCAGCTGTGACATGCTCAAAATTGTGTGTGAAAAATTATATGCTATCATCGGCAAGCTAGTCTTTTTATCAGCATTTACTTTATTGTCTACAATAAAGCAGTCACAGAAATAGTGATGCTGTAGTTTGTTTTATCTTCTGTTTTGTCCCAAATGAACTGGGCCATTACAATGGATATTTTCTTGTACAACAGTGTCATCATAAAACACACAGAACACATGAAACAGTTTTCTCTACCACCTACTCATATCAGCAATGTAGGAAAATGCCCAAACAGCAAATTTAAGCAAAAGTGTGATTTTTGCCATCTGTTTACAATGTATACAAGTAACCTTCAGCAAATATGCATGGAGTGCCATCTAAGGACAACTTTGCAAGTTACAGCTAGCAGCTGTCTGGTAATGCGCTAGCTCTGGCAATGAATGAGTTAATATTGACTGGCACAGCTTTTGTTACTGCTGTAAAGACTGCTGCATGACTGGAAACAAATTATGTCTTACTCTTGCATTGGTGCAACTGTGGTATGGAAGTGGCAAGTCTTGGCACTGAAAATCTTATGAAGTCAAAAATTGTTCAGGTCTGATTTTGACCTCGTCTCTGGTAGCAGGAGTATCAAGTGTCGTGTGGCTGTAATGATGTGCTTGCTGATAGAATGGTAAATATGAACGAAAAGCTGTATTCGGTCACACATAGTACCTGCCACGGTGGCCGACTGGTTAATAATGCTCAGCTACCTGGACAGGAATACCCTGTTCAAACCTGACCGTGGCGACCGCATTTCGATGGAGACGAAAGCAAAGGTGTGAGTGTGCTGTGCAATTTCAGTGCATGTTAAGGATGTCCAGGTGGTCAAAATTATTCTATAGCCCTCCGCTACTGCACCTTTTTCTCTCTTTATTCTTTCCGTCCCACCTTCCTTCATTTCCTTATGGCATGATTCAGGTGACAGATACTGCGCCTTACTTTTCGTATAAACCAATTTGCATTTTTCGCACAGTTGGTAGTTATCAGTAGCAGATTGGGTCCTATTTCAGGCATAACTCATAGACAGTGTTGTTAGATAATTGCGAGCAGGCCCACATTCTTTACAATCCATATCTATAGTGCTGCGGTATTAACAAGATAGCTTTGAAGGCCCAGTTCTACAGAAAATGTCAATATTGCGAGCAAACAATTACTGATATGGCTCAGGCAGGTGACAGTGTATTTTGCAGGTGCTGCCAACTTATGTTTTGTAAGGCAGACTTATTGTTGTCCGATGGCGGAATGAATCGCTGTTCCATCCGACTCCCCAGGTGGTCGAAATTTCCGGAGTCCTCCACTACGGCGTCTCTCATAGCCCGAGTAGCTTTGGGACATTAAACCCCACAAACCAAACCTTTCCCAAGCATGTCACCCCAAAGAGCCAAGCACGAGATCGGCGGAAATCGTGTACCGATTAAAGACTGGTAGGCACCCGGCGATACCGAATGCGCGGTGGATGCTCTACCACAAAGCCAAGGCATTGCATTGTAATGCTTGTTGTGGCCCGGGCCTCACCCCAAGAAACCACGAAGCTGCCGCCTGAACACGGGCTGCTACTGAACCACACTCGAGTACAGAAAGTCTCATTTACTAATATGTCGACCATTACTATGACACCAGCCTCCTCTTACCTGCAGCGGCCATGATCACTTCCGACGTTCAATGGTACATCGGGTGAGGATCCCAAAGAATGACTGAAACAGATCAACCGCGTGGCCACATTCAACAATTCAGATGATACCATCAAACTGCGTCTCTTTTGCTCCGAACGGTGCTGCCAAAGTCTGTTATGAACACGTCGTGGTTACGAGAACCAGCTAGGAGTCATGCCTGACAGTGGTGTTGGGAGAATTTTTTTTTTCTTTTTGGAGAGGGGTGATCTGATGTTGCTGCGCTGTCTCCTTCGTATGGAGCTACCTGTCACCTCAGCCTTTCCAACTGCGCCACGAAAGGCTGCGTGCCGGGACGCAAGGACTGCACGGAAGATATATACCACCCGAAGCTTTCGTTTCGTTTCAGACAGAAATCGTTTAATTTAACAAATGCAGGACTGAAAACTCATCACAGCCAGTTTTCCAGGCATGCAATTAGCATTGTATTGAGTGCATTGTCTTCTTGACGGACCTGTGGGTGAAAAGTTTACCTGCAGTTCTCTCCAGTGTGTCTATAAAACTGATTATAATGCAGGATTTGTACATTAATGAACTGAGATGCTATGAACAGACGCGGATTTTCAGCTGACCACTTCAACAGGCTTTCCACCAGAGCATGCACTGTCACTAAAGACGCAGAGATTCAGGGATTCAGTGCGAACAAGGGCCCCGAGAAAGGGAAGGCAGCGGCGTTGGAGGAGGCTGCGCATGTGGCACCAAGCGTTCGTGCTGAAGTGTCTTTCCGAGTGTGAAAAATATGTTGTAGACAAAATCCAGATTGAGTTCCGGCGCCGCAGGTTGTTTTGTTCTGCGGTGTGTGACAGTACAAAAAAATTTCCCAGTGGGCTGAAGCCCCATAGCCCTCTCCCATGCCTGACCACTTGGGAGATGTTCAAGCTAGAGTTGCTGGAGACATTCACGTGTGCCTTATGAAAGGATAGGGCTGAGCTACTGCTACACTTACGATTCAACGGCTCAATGAGGCTGCCATTAATTTATACTGAAGAAAATTACAATGCCTTTTCAGGCGTGCCAACCCCGAAATGGCAGAAGAGAAGTAATATCGTGCGAGGCGTCAAGGATTGTAGAAAAGACGCTCGATGCCCGAGCTCGCGAATACAACTGCTTTGCAGCAACTCGCAACAGCAATTATGGAGGGGCACCTATTTTCTTAGTTCTGCATAAGGATGCAAAATGAGTGTTTGGAGCCCACCTAGTGTCAGTACTCTTGCTTGCTTAGATCTTTTAGAATATTTTAAATTAACATAAACAAAATAACATCCATTTGTTGCAAGTTGGCTTTTATTCCACTCTGATTATTTTTCATATAAATATAACTAGGCTATTTTGCTCCAACAATCAAAACATTATTTAAAGGAATAGTGCTTCTTGTTTCCTTTGATTTCAGTTATTCTTTGTGCCTTTCATATACGTATGTTTTAATAAGTGCCTGTCATTTTTCTTACTATTGCGTTCTTTATAGACCAACACCGTGTTTACAAACAAAAGGAGCGCTCGCGGCGCCGCAGCCAACTGGGGGGGGGGGGGGGGGGGAAATGAGGTTAGCGTCCATAGGAATACATGGAACCGAGATATTTCAAAGCAGTTCTCATTTCGCCGGTCACCTATGATGTCGTTATTCGGCACAGAGTAACTTGCATCAACAGCCTAGAACAGATCGCAAAAGTATGGAATCTCATTACCGAGGCGAAGTATTTGTAAAACACCGCGAAACGTATGGGGGTGCGAGTTGGGAGGGCGACCCTTAGAAGAAACATGTGAACACAACTTGCCGCAACATTTTTCTCGTTTCGCAGAGCACCAGAAGTGGTGATCGGTCGTTAAACGTTAGGCAGCGCTTTGAAGAAGTGTGTGACAAAGTGTGCTGCGTCATTGCGGGAACAGTGTACTTTTAAAACTCCCCAAATAATCTGTGTTGTTAATGTGGACACCCCCAAAAGGCTCATGTAGCGAATCGCGCAGTTTTGTTTAGTCTGATATGCTGCCGCATGGGGTAAATTAGTTTGATAATACTGTCGCTGAAGTGATACATCCTGCATAGAATTAACATTTAAAAAGCAGTTGTCAAACGCCATACGACAATATGGTCACCGAACGAGAGTCGAGCATTGCAGCAGACGACAGCGCAGCTGGCGATACCCACCGCAGCCGCCTCCAGCTCCGGAGCGTCTGCTAGCGACGGCGCCGGTGGTGCATGGTCGTCTGCAATTGTGTGCGGTCAGTTTATCGTGCTGTGAACAGTCCCGTAAGTCGTCAGACTTGCGGAGCAATGTCGGACTACGTGAAAACCTTCTCGAAACCAGATAAACAGCGCTACAATGAAAATCTACATTGACGGCATTGAGCACCCGGATCCATTTGCTATATGCCTGAAAAGCTTCGGGAAGTCATCTGGACTGACGTCGGCGCTCTGCCACCAGTGGGCAAGGCAAAATTTGTAGTGTGTGATTTTTTCTCTGAATCGCTTCACTGCAGAGACTGTCCAGGCATACAATTATTTTGAATCAGGGGGGTGCGCGCAAGGTCATCAACGGTGAGTAGTAGGAAAGAACTCGGGAGGAGAACTGAAGATGCCCGCACACACACATAGTTTTGAAGGGTCCGTGCTCCCCAGGTTCTCTAGGTGAAGGGCGAGCTCGTCGTCGAGGGAGTGTCCTTATCACTCTAATGTCACTCAAATTGACACACTTTCACTCTCGCAGACACGCCTCCTCGAAAGTTTAGATTTGGTGGGAAAGGAGGAAGCCGCTGCGGCGGTGTAGAGGGCAGCACCTGAGGAGCTCGCTGTCAGCCGGCGTCGCATAGTCTGGGGCACACCTGTGTCAAACGAGCCACCTCGCGCCGTCGGCAAGACGAATCGGAGAAGCGTTGACCGCCGGCGCCTCACGGTCTGGGCACAAGCGTCTGTGTCGCAAGGGCCGCCGCGCGCTGTCGGCCAGACGAATGGGATGACCGCGTGGCCGCCTTGAGGGTACTGACCCACGCAGGAGACTCCGGGATCCACTTGAACCTTTTTGTTTCCCGATGGCCGGGCTTAGACCGCTGTCGCTGTCCGGCCGAACACCCCACGTTTCTTTCCGGGGGGGAATTCTTGTCTCGATGGTTGAAAGCGGCAGCTCTCGCGCCACCCCGTTGTCGCCATCCTTATCAGCTCCTAGGGTAGGCGCATCTGCTGCTCCGAGCTCATATTTCAGGCGCCGCAGGCCCAAACCAAACTATCACAGCACGCACGAAGTGCCTGAGCCGGAACATCACCGAAACTGAAGTGACAAGCAGATCAATTAAGGGGAAATGAGGGTGCTCGTTATAATACATGAAGGAAAGAAGCCAACAGTCTGCGAGGCCAAGGAAAACTTTGGGGATGGTACTTCGTTTTTTTTTTTTAATGTTTACTTGGATAATCACAGAAATTAGTAATGTAATCTGTTTAGGGGAAAGATAATTAGACACAAAATAGAAGAAAAAACAACGTGCCGATGGTGGGATCCGAGCCCACGACCTCCGAATAACGCGTCCGGTGCTCTTCCAACTGAGCTACATCGGCCGCTGTCCCCCCTGCTACTTTCTTGGGTATTTATGTTGTCTGCATACGAACCTTTGAGAGTGTTCACTAGCGCCACCCTCAGCCATAGCGGCGGACGTGGGACGTCCTGTGTTACCGCCAGCGTCACGTAGAACGTGATCAAGAGCGAGGGCGAAAGCTGTGCTAGAACCCTCTTACGCTACCTATGGCTTCAAGACTGCCAGAACCGAGACCCCCGTAAGCTACAAGCAGATCAATTAAGGGGAAATGAGGAAATGAAGGAAAGAAGCCAACAGTCGGCGAGGCCAAGGAAAGCGTTGGGGATGGTACTTTGTTTTTGTTTTTTTTTTTAATGTTTACTTGGATAATCACAGAAATTAGTAATGTAATCTGTTTAGGGGAAAGATAATTAGACACAAAGTAGAAGAAAAAAATTACCGACGATTACGTTACTTCCTAATGCGAAATTTGAACGCAGCAAATAAGCTGTTTCACCTTTTCGATAGATTGAGGCAAAGAAATCGAGCAACACATGTATGCGCTATCACAGAATTTTTTCGTCTCGCTCATGGCTCAGAAAGAACTGGCAGATAATTTCGCAGTGGCGAACGGCAGCGGCAATTTCGGCTCGGGCGGTGCACATATACAGATCCGCCGCCACCGATCTGGCTCTCTGATTGCCACCGCACAGGGGTTGCATTGGAGGAGGAGCGAAGAAAGGAATTAAGTTCGAGCCGGCGCTTTGACAACCGGAGACTCGCAGGAAGAGGGGGGCGGCGTGTACACCCAGCGGCAAACGATGGGGGCAGAAGCGCGCGCAGCAAGCGGACAACGCGATAAAGGGAGGAGGGGAGAGATAGCAGCGACTGACTGATGCTGCTGACGCCGATAGTGAGTCAACCCCAGCTGCGGAGTTGGTTTCAGGGACAACGCCGCAGATGCCGACGCAAACAATATGATACCCTCGCTTCCGCAGCGCCAAGAACCAGGTCTAGCCGTGGGAAGGTGGTCACGTATTCGTCGACGTGCCGGGGCCTACGTGAAATAACCGGCGCGTCGGCAACTGAAGAGCACACTATCCGCCACACAGGAACAGGGGGAGGGGACCCTCCTCTTTCTGCATGGCGGCGACGGTGTTCTATGCAGTCACGTTATCTTGACTCTCTAGCGGCGTCAGCGGCATCCAGCGGTATCAGTAGGACGCTGCTAGTGCTGGGGGGATGAAAGGGGGGCGGAGCTGGTTACGACGCCGACGCGAAATCCAGGAACGGACGCCAAAGAGCTGCGCTCTAAAACAACGTGCCGATGGTGGGATCCGAACCCCCGAACCCACGGACACCTGTAGTACAGTGAACTACTGTAACGCCGTGCTAGCTATGCGAGCGGCATCTACCAACAAGCGGACGAAATGTGTATATTTTTATATTATTGCGAAAGCAATACTACTCTAGGTTTCGAGTCTTCAGCGTAGCGTGGCGGTAGCCACTTACGTCTTACCCACGTGACGCTGTGACGTCACACCCCACGTGACACTAGGGTGTGGACTGGCAGGAGCTGCCAACTTGGGTTTCTCGTTTCACATGGGACGGTTATGTCAGACCCAGCCTGCTAGCACCCTGATATTCGCGTTACCCCTATAAGGCACGTTCATACGGCTTGGTTAAAGCGGGGCTTTATATGTGGGCTGAGGAAAAAGAAGAACGCTCGATCATCTACAGCTAATGCTTTCACTCAATATTTGGTTCAGCAGCACTGAACCCTTGTAATTTTTTGCCTTGCAACATTTACGTTGTCTTTTCGCCGTCGTTTACGTGTGATAAAAGCATGTTATCATATCCGAGACAAAACCAACTACTGCATTCAAACGGTCAACGTAATTCGCATTTGTCAGCCTCCGGGATCCCTTGCGCGTCACATGATTTGTAGTTGCCAGCCTCGGCCGTTTCGGCTGTGGCGGCGATACTTGTATTCCTGTTCTTCCTCTTTACTACCTTATAACAGCGCTCTGTTTCCAGTGAGAGTGACTTTTTTGTAACCAGGAACTGGCATTCTATCGATACAAGCCCACTTCATTTTTCTCTTTACTGTCCCTTTAACAAACGACTGCTTTCATAGGTGGAAAGTCAGTTTCTTTGCGAAACGTTATTTACATATACTTTGTATGGGCCGCGCTACCTCAATGCATTTTTTTTTAAAGTAGATTGCCTCCGCTTTGACGCAGCTTACTTTGTCACACACTTCTTCAAAGAGCTGGTCAACGTTTAACGACTGGCCACCATGTCTGGTGCTCTGCAAAACGTTGCTGTAAGTTGTGCTTACAATGTTTCTATGGGTCGCCCTCTCAACCCGCGCCCCCATACGTTTCCCCGTGTTTTCCCCGTCGCCTCTGTTGCTTAGAGGCTTATCCGGTGGTGGCACCAGCGTTCTGCTTTGCGTATAATTTTCCTGTGTAATTTAATAGGCGTTCGTCCATGTTCTGGCAATCAGGCGGCTCCACGGTTACCCGGAAGTAGAGATCTCGGGCTAACTCGTGTGCCGCCTCGTTACCAGGAACAGACACGTGCGCTGAAATACATATTAGGCTGACTTTTCTATTCAGCTGTTTTCCGGTCAGAATTATCACTGCTTCTGGTGCAATCCTGCCCTTTACGTAATTGTAGATGGCTGTTTTGTTGTCACTAATTATGAATTTTGCTTCCCTTCCTACGCAAGCGAGCGCTATCGCAACTTCTTCAGCTGTTTCGGAGTTGCGGCTTCTGATAGTGACTGCCGATACTGGGACGCCGTCGACTACCGAGGCTACCACCGCACCCGACTTCCCACTCACCGCATCAACGTATGCAACTGTCCTGCTGTCCAGTGGCTCGAGGCGCTTTTTGAGTGCTTCTGCTCTCTTTTGCCTCCTTTCCGCGTTGTATATGGGGTGCATACGTCGAGGAAGAGGGGAGGTGATTAGCTTATCTCAGTATATCTGTGGGGTGCTCGACTTTTGTTGCATCCCTCTGTCTGTCTGCAGGCCTACCATATTTAAAATGGCTCTTCCTGTAGTTGTCTGGCTTAGCCTTTCGAGTTGCACACTCTGACTGCCTCTGCTATTTCTTCCCACGTATTGTGTACCCCCATAGCGAGCAGCCTCTCTGTGAATGTACTCAATGGTAGGCCCAAGCCCTCTTTATGCATCGTCTAATGAGTGCTTCTAATTTTCTTTTTTTCTCTGCTCTAAGGTTTAAATATGGCGTAGAGTAGCTTATGCGGCTTATGACATATGCTTGCATATAAGTCTGATCAAGCTCCTTTCTTTTAAGTCTCGGCCCTTCAATGTTATTCTTCTGAATATGGCCTAGAACTTGTGCGGCGTAGCCTTCCAGTTTCTTTAGTATTCCGTCCTTGTATCCGTTCTCTTAAATATATAGCCCTGGGATTCGTATTTGGTCAACCTTTGTTACGGACATTCCTTCCACTTTGATATGGAATTCTCCGATTTGCTTGCACATCAACGATTTTGGATTAGACTAGTAGTTCTGATTTCTGCGGTGAGCACGAAAGCCCCCTACTAGCCGCGTAGTCCACTACTGTGTCTGCCACTACCTGCAGTCGTCTCTCTATGCTCGCATCACTTCCCTCGTTTATCCAGAGATTGATGTCGTCCGCGCACATGCCAAATTTGAGCCCTTTGATGTTGCTCAGCATGCCCCTAATTTTGCTCCGAGTTATACCAATATATGCGTGAATCGCCTGGTGACGTCATCACTAGTCGCGACGTCATGACCGGATGTGGCATCATGATGGTGTCACATCCGGTCATGACGTCACAGCCGATGCCGTCACCATGTGATGGCGTTACTAATTAGAACTAGTTATCAGACATTCGACACAGCTGGCAAAGCGAGCGAAGGCGAGCGCAACGATGAGGCAAGCAGTGTGGCGTCATACCAAACGGCGGGCGGCGGCTCCGCGGCGAGCGCTGGCGTCCGCCAGCTGCGCTAGTTGCTAGGCAGCGGCTCACGGTCATTCTGTGCCTCCTCCGAGCACTGCCACAGCGAAATCGCAAGTTATTGACCAGTGTAGCTTTCGCTACAAAAAAGATGAGCCGGACGGAGACACGAGAATGAAAAAGTTACTGAAAGCACCTCGCGATCAGGCGAGCACGTGCACGACTTCCGTTGATTGTGTCGACGGGTGCAGGGAGTGGCAAATGGGGCTTCTGCCTTCTGCTTTTGGATAGTAGGACAGCAGGAATGAGCACAGTAGGTAGGCAAGACTTGTTCCGCATGGAGTGCAGGACAAGCTGTTGTTATAAGCACCAAATGCTCCAACTTCTGCTGCAGCCGCATCTCAAGGCATAGGAGTCGTCTTTTCCGCTCACCGAATGCCCACTCTCACTGTATTCTTTGTTTCGGTGCTTAGCACTACTAGCAGCAATCACGGATTTCGCCGATGACTCATTTGGTATTGACCAATACAAAAAATTTCCCAGAGGTCCAAAATCTGTGCGAGTGCATCTCGGAAGTCGAGAGCTCGGTACGGGCGACCTTAAGGTCAGCATGCCGGAAAATGGTATTAAGGACAATGTTACCGGTAGGCATTCGAGGTAGGCATTCTGTACGAGTCTGTCAGATGTCGGAGGACCTCGGCTAACAGCTGATGCGCTGTTTCCAGCAAGGAGCATTTTTAAGCACAGCCGCACAGAACGGCTTTTTCGGCGAAAGCCCATTATGCGGCCCCTTTTATTACCGAAGCGGTGGCCTGGTGAGAGGAAGCACAAGGCCACCGCTTCAGTAAAAAAAAAAAAAAAGAGGCCACATAATGGGCTTTCGCCGCGCGAGGCGGACTTGTCTGATGGCGCAATGGATCACTGCTCCAACGGCTCAACTATGGGACCTGTGACCCCTTTCTCAAGAATTTCACCAGGCCGAGGGAAATCTTCCGTTGGAAACCTGTCAGTTCAGCAATGTCGCGAAAAAACAAAATTGCCACAACTGGTAGTTTCACGAAGTTGCTTCGCCTTGCGGTGAAGCATCCGCCTCGCATTCTGGAGGTACCAGGTTCGATCCCTGGTGCCGCCGGGTACCCACCGGTTTTCAATGGGTACAAGATTTCCTTCGGCCTGATGCTCGGCTTTTCTGGGGTGAAATGCTTGGGAAAGGTGTCACGAAAGGTTTGGGCTTGGGCACACCCAAACAATCCCTTTTTGAGACGGAAGTTGTGTTGCATAAGGTCCTCCCTTATCCAGGCTCATGTCTGGTGTGGGCCCGTAAGTCCAGGCCACAGAGCGGCTGGAGCGGGATCGCAGCATGAATGAGCCCACACCTGAGAGCCCTCTGCAGAAGCAGAGGATTTGGAGGTGGATCGGTTGAAGAGGTGACATTAATTTGTCCCCAGCACACTATAGCAGTTTCTTTGATGATGAAAGGATTGACTTCTGGGTGGTCACTGAAGGGCTGCGTCCTCCTCTAACCGAGCGAGATGTAACCTTTGGCGATGAATTCTTGCGGAATAAGACTAGGAGCAGCTGCGCGCTCCTGTAATCCAATCCATAGGAAGCCGCGTTGGTGGATGCTCAGATGGCAGACAGGAACCTCGGAGATGGGGGCCCTCTGATTAAGTCTAACGCACAGAAACGGGATGGATTCTCGGGCTTATGGACCGCTATGGCGGGGCCCATTGAAAACTGCAGCCTTTACCAATGATGCCCTTATCAACAAACTGGACTAGGGATAGGGCTGGGGAGCTTCGATCCGACTCCGTTATCCAAGGAGGAAGCATGCAGCTACAGTTGGGATGACCACTCAAACGTAGCGGAAAATAAGAGTTGATTCACCCGTACGTCGGTGCAGTCCAGGGATGGGCTGTGCCGGCTCTATGTAAGGACGCCGCAGGGGAACCCCCGCTGACTTATATGTCATCAAGGGTAGGGGAAATCTTGTGTAACCCAGCCCGCGAGGATGCATGGGGGCACTGTTGGAGACTGTCTTCACTCCCCTCCGAGAAACCAGGGACGTCCTGGGAAACGCTGAGGCCTTCGGGCGTCTCAGTATATAGGCTAAGAGAGTGAAGACGAAGCGAACGCAGAACTGGTTCAAGTACCCTTTGAGAGTCTGAGTAGCGCACCGCTGTGAGACCAGAGGGGTGGAGGATGAAACCTCCACGTACTTCATTCTGGTTCCAGCAATGAGGCCGGCGTCAGAATCAAGACGCTTACTAAAACTTGTCCAGACAAAAAAAAATCACTAGGTCCGATTGGAACAAAACTGGGTTAATGGCCACATGAGATAACTGTAGAAAAAAATAAAGAGGCAGAAACAGCTCGCGCAAAAAAAAGGGGCAACCACAATCTCAGGAATAGCAGCTCTCAACAACAAAATTGAGAGCCATATGCCCAAACAGTAAGACAACACTGGAACGACATCTGCGATAGACTAGACAAGCAGTCAAACTCCATCACCACCTGGAAACTACTGAGACACCTCCTGGACCCAGACAACACCAAATCTAAAACCAGGAGAAAAATGCAAATACTAACACAATCTCCAAGGGTCAGAGGAGGATATGATCAACCAGATAAGAGAGATACATAGGAGAAACAAACACCGAAACATTCCCCGGCTATACCGGCAAAAAAAAACGAGGAGCTAGGCCAACCAATCACCATAAGAGAAGTCCAAGCTTCCTTAAAGGGACAGAACACTGGCCAAAATATGTCATGAGATTATGGTGGAGATGAAAAGATCTTGCCTCATATACTACAGATCGAGCACTACAATATCAAGGAAAAGAGGCTTTACAATTTTAATTTGCCATTGAAAATCTCAGAAAAACAACCGAGGCGCTATCTAGCGGAGAAACCCTAGTACTTTCAGTGTAGCCCCCCCGTGACTACATGTCAGCAAAATATCGCGATTTTTGTAACTAACTGCACATTGTTCTTTCTTCTTCTAGGAGTGCTTGCCATAATTTATTATATTTTGCGCTCTCTCCAGTGCGTCCTTAAATAAAAGCCACCCCTGCTTTCGCACCGCGAGAGGTAAGCTTTCAGGTTTAGCCACTAAATGGCGCCACAGTGTTTGCAATTTCGTGATTGAAGCAATGACAGTGCCCACTAAAACTTTCGTCGACGAGGGCGCGCGTTATTGTGCAGTAACAGCATTGAGTGTGAAAATGAAAAGGACGTTATTCTACGCAAAAAATGTCTGATTACTGTCTGGCGAGTGAAAGTTATATTTGTTTTCGGTGCGTCTTTTTTGTCGACCACCAGTCGTCATTGCGGTTGCTGCTCATGGTTTCCAGCATCGGACTACATAAAAACGGGCGTGCGCATTGATCGAAAAATTCCCGGTAAAAATTTTCTACAGCGTTTCTAACAAAACCGTTATGCAATTGAACATTTTAGACATCAATCTTTCCACTGCGGCGAAAAAAAAAAATCGAGACCTAAATTCCAGTATTCTGTCCCTTTAAGGGGGGACACCCCTCTTAAAACTTTTTTCCTTATTTATGGGTGGATCTGACTGAAACTTGCACCATTAATGTACTTTTGCATGCTGATTTCAAATATCTGATTAGTTTTCTTGTAGATGAAATAGCTTTCAAAATATTACCTAATTCATGTTCTTCATTTGGAGGTGAGTTAATTACTAAACACTTTATGGCATGAGGAGAATAGCCCTGCCAGAGTGATCTAGAAGGATCATAGAGTGCCGCTAGTCATGAATTAACGTGGTAGAAGAATTTGAACCAAAGTTACAATAAGTCAAAATTTTATGAATAAAAGCCCAGGTTGGCACCTAAGATTGATAATTAATTCTGTAAATATTGCCGCATAATAACTGTACATATTTTTGTCCTACGGCACTGTCGAAGGTTTTCTCTTTCTAACAAGACAAGAATGAGAGCTATAGCACAAATAGACTAAGAGATATCTCTCCTCCAAAATTGCAGCACCCTCAAAATTGCAGTTTTGAGAAAACGAGGAAAAACACTTCACAGCATGTAGGTGTAAATTATGTCAACAAGATCAGAAACAGGTGGAAAGTGATCTGAAGCGAAAATTAATGGCCTATGCCAATTTGAACCAAAGTTACGCAATAGGAAACGCTTGAAAGCAAAAATCCATTTGGGTACCGAAGACAACATAACCTTCTCAGCAAATTTTCTTTTGTCGTCACTGCATTTACCTTGGTTTCATGAGACTCGCAGGATTCCCTTTCTAGAAAAAAAATTTTTAAAGCAATAGCAAGAACAGGACCAGAGATATTGATCTTTAAAAAATGCAACACTACCAAAATTGGGGGATTGTCGGAAGCACTCAAGCCTCACGGCATTTAATCAGGAAGGGCAACCCCAAAGACCTCATGCTATTAAAATGCACCAGGAGCATAGTCGGGGTGCATGCTGTCGCGGTGTTTTCTTTTTTCTGTTTTAGCAACGCCAAGCGAAGCCGCCCGCTTCTTTGCAGAACGTACGCTACGGTGCAAGTCCTTTTCTTCAGCTCTCCTGGACCCAGTTGCTGTCACATTTGTACTGCATTCTTGCAGAATTGCTGCTGCTGTATGCTTGCAGCCGGCATTGAAGCGCAGCACAGCTTCTGCTGTGGCTGCTTCCACAGCAAACAGTGATGAGTGCCGCTCTTTGTGGATCAAGGTCCAGATGACCGAGTGGAAGCTTTCGTTCGAGTTCTGGGTCTTCCCCCGAATGCACCTCTGCAGCAGGCTCTTCTCTGATAAACGACTATAAACAGGCAAAAGAGCATCAGCCACATCTCTTGGCAGACTGTAATTGTGCTTTGGTGCAGGCTCCTCTTTTGCCTTTGCAGCGTTGTGGCGGCACCATGACTTCTCACCGGTAGGACACAAACTGTGTTTGGGGCAGTCATCAGTAGATGTGATGTGGTAATATGTCGCCATCACAGCTCGCTGCGTGGCATCCACATCACCTACATTTGATCGAAGCGCTCGGCCATAATATATTGCCAGCTTGTCAACTAGATCAGCTGTCAGCCTTCCTCTGCCGCCAAGACTTTGCTTCCCTGCACCCTTGTGTCTCTGCAAGAGGTTGTGCAAAGCTGCTCCCATACGCTTGTGCACGTGATTTATGCAGTCCTCTTTGACTATTTCAATGTAGCCATAGATTGCAGCATCTTTAAGAGCACTGAACGTGCGACTGTCCCCATCGCATAGCATGGTTGTGTAGCGCATGTTGTGGCGCTGCAGAGATCTTTCAAACAGAATTTTGCCAGCCTCTACTTCCATTTGACCAGCCTTGGAGTTGGTGTTTTTTTGGCACTGGTGGCGTGATTTCCAAAGTTCGTAGCCGTCAGTGTTTGGCTTGGGACCAATTTCGCAGCCCAGACAAAAGTTTGACAACACCACATAATCAAGCACGTAACCAGTGAAGAGTTCCACCACGGCACCGACGCCTATATGTGATGAGTGTCCGCGCGTCATCCATGTGCCGTCGTAGCACACGGCAATGTTCCCCCTATGCCCAAAACACAAGTCATCGTAGACCTTCGCCACTGCCTGCGCGGCTTGTGCCATAGCGGTCGTGGCGGCTCGGGTAGCAGCGGGTTGCAGTGTGTTCTTCAGATGCCGTTGAAACGTCTTGTTGTGCATCCCGCGCCGCGACAACCCCATCGCCGAAAAGATATCGTTCATTGCTGTCTGGCCGTTACCGGTCGACAGCATTGCTCGACTAGCCAGAATATTCAGCTCAAAAGGATTGCACCTTTTCTCGCCGTCAACCCTCCGCGAGTTCCACTCGGCCGCAATCTCACCGCAGTTGTCGCACAGCACGATCAGTTTTACGGCGAGGCCATAGCTCCGGTCGCTGGTAATTAAACGCACGCATCCACGACACGTTTTGCACCGCACGGCATCCAGAAGGATATTCACAATGCTGAGGTCAATTACCGCATAGGAGGCTGTTCCGTCCGCATCTGACTCTGCGGACGCACCACTTGCATCGGCGAACAGCGCGGTCTTTCGTGCCGTCGCCGGCGTCGATACCAGTCTATCAAGCGTAGCCTGCTCACGGGCACTCACTTGAGTTATGTCACTGTTAGTGACAGGCGCGGTATCAATACGTACACGACTGCAGTCGGCACGAAGAACGGCGCCGTTGTCCAGCGGAATCGGAGAAGCGTCGCCGCCCGCAACGTGATCGTCACACAATCCCGCAGCACTGGCACTTGCTTCTTGCACAGTATGCAACGAAGTCGCATTCTTAACGCGTTTCTTTGGTTGCTTTCGCCCGAACTTGTGCAAAGAGCGGTACTTCTTCGCGCCTGGCATGACTCTCGCGTTGCACTAGCGTGGTCGGCAGAAAGACAAAATGGCGTCACTGGGAGTCCGCATTTCAGGGCTAGCTTGCCGGAACCAACCAAACGACGCCATTTTGATCACGTGCCTTAACCGGCCAATAGTAGCGCGCGCTGCATGCTATCTTTTTGTTTGTTTTTTATGGGGAAGGCGGAGTGCACAAGGTTGCTTTCCGAAAGAAAAAATAAGCCGAAAGCGCGCGCTTTCGAACGAGACCAAAATCGCCGCGGTGGAGCGCGTAGTTCTCATGCGCCGGGCGATCGAAAGTGGGTGTCGTTTGTCCACAATTTAAAGGGCAGTGGGTGTGGTACTGCATTTTTTAATCGCTATAACTTCATAAATACGCGGGGTATAAGGATGAAAATTTGCGTGCAGATGCGGAATGGTGCGAGGAATACGAAAATGAAAAAATTGAAAATCCGATTTTCAGGCCGATTTTCGGTGCCAAAGAGCCGTGTCCCCCCAAGACAAGCTCAACAGAAAAACCGCGGCTGGCCCAGATGGGGTAAGCAATAAGATGCTTAGAAACCTTGATGACAACTCCCTCCAGCAACTTACAGCATTCATTCAAATGTGTTGGGAACGGGGCGAGATACCCGCGGAGTGGAAGAATGCAAATCCAGTCCTCATTCCCAAATCAGGGAAAGAACTCAAACTAGAAAACCTTAGGCCAACTTCCTGTGTTGGCAATCTCATGGAGCACGTCATACAAAATAGGCTCGGCGGATACTTGGAAAGTAATGAACTCTACTCAGATAGCATGCTTGGATTCAGACATCTACAAACGACGTCGTGCTACAAATCAAAGAACGAATACTGGAAAGGAAGACTAGCGACCCGAGAGTCATAGTGGGACTGCACGTCAGCAAAGCGTTTGACAACGTCAAACACCTGTTACACCTCAATCGTCTAAATGTAGGAAGCAAGCTATACAACTATATCTAAAGTTTCCTCACGGACAGAGCCGTGAATATAGAAATAGGGGCAACAGAGGGACACCGCAGGGATCCTTGCTGTCCCCTACCCTTTTTAACATTGCAATGATCGGGCTGCCAGAACGACTCAGAAAGAGGGGGCCTCTGCCACACCCTCTATGCTGACGACCTCACCCTTTGGGTCGACAGAGGGGGGAGTAATGGCCAGACAAAAGACATCCTACAAAGGGGAATCTGGGAAACGGAAAGCTATCTGAGACCCATAAGGCTAAAATGCTCACCAGAAAAATCGGAGATGTTAATCATGAACAAGCAGCAGGTCAATATCCAGCTCTTGGTTAACAACATCCCGGTCCCAAGGGTGGACAAGATCAGGATACTGGGTATGTGGATACAACAAAATGGAAAAAACAAAAAAAATAAACAGACGAGATGCCACGACCAACCAAACTTGCAGACTTCTCAAAAGGATAGCAAACGAAAACGCGAGTATGAAGGCGGCGAACCTACTTAGGCTTGTCCACTATTTCATCATTAGCCGAATCACCTACGCTATCCCGTACTTGAAAACAACTAAAGCAGAGAGAGACACGGTAGACATCCTCATCAGGAAAGGTGTCAAAACAGCCCTCGGTTTACCAGCGTGCACATCAACCGAGACGATCCTCAACCAAGGAATGTCAAACATCCCGGATGAAATGTGCGAGACGAAATTCACAGCCCAATATATCAGACTAACTGGCAGTAAAACGGGCAGATCCATCCTTAGGAAGCTGGGCTACCAAAACCCAGAATCGCGAAAGGGGATAACCGCCATCCCCCCAAAAATTGTCATCGAGTTAAGAATATCCCCGTCTCAAGAAACATACACCCCATACACAACGAGGAACGCAGGAAAAGCCGAGTCCCTTTACTCCAAAGCTCCCTCCTCCAAAAACAAGGGGTAGTGTACAGTGATGCGGCAGAGTACACAGAAGGACACTCCGCTGCAGTAGTAGTCGGCAACAAAGGCGAGCTAATCTCGAGCTGTAGCTTAAGACACTCTTCACCAGAGGAGGCAGAGATGGCGACGATTGCCCTGGCAATCACAAATGCAGCAATCAAAGCCTATGACAACTGTAACGTGTCCAGAGAGGCCAGAAAATTCTGCAAGCAGGCAAACAGGCAAAAAGAACGTATCTAATGACCTAATTAAAATAATATGGGCACCCGCCCATAGTAGACTCACAGGGAACGAGATCGCCGACGAGGTCGCCGAGGACTCACCCACCGGGCCCCAGCGCGGGCAGATTACTCCCTATCCAAACAGCGAGTCTGAACCACATAAATTCTAGAACACAGGAGAACCCTCCCCCCCCCCCCCCCCATAGATCTCTCACAAAGAAGGAAGAAGTAATCTGGCGAAGAAAATTACAGACGGGCACCTTCCCAAACCCGTATATCCTACACAAATGGCATCCTGAGATGCACTCTTCCAAATGTAAAAACTGTGAAGGCATAGCTACCCTAATTCAGATGCTCTGGGTTTGCCCAGCGCTAAACGGGATACATGAAAATAGTCATGGGAATCCTCCCTTCACAGCCAGGAAGAACAAATCCAAAAACAAGTCATCCGTCAAGCCCAGGCCGCCGCCGGAAGTCAACTGATTGCAACTGAAATGAATTGGTCAAAAACCAATTGTGTTTTCGCCACCTATTGGGCCTGACCATTTGATATGAATTGGGGCTTCTAATTGGAAATAATTGGTCACCCATGAAAACAAAAATGGTTCACCAATTGAACTCAAATGGCATACCCATTAAGCCCAAATGGTTTGAACTCACAGAGCTGAAAAAAATAATGGAGATGCAATTTCAATGTTTTGGAACTAACACAAATTCAATGTATATAGAAGTTTTACAAAAGTTAGCGCCATCTAGTGAAAGAGACAGAAACTGTGCGCGGCGGCCATGTTTTGTTCAGTCCGCCCGCGCCTCCCATCGAGTACGCTGTCAACGTGCGCCTTCGTGGAACCCGTGCTTGAACCGCAAGGTGCATTGGAATGATCACAAGCGATTGTTTCATTTTTTAACATCACAGCAGTCGCTGCTAGCACCAAACTCTATTCGGAATGATGCCAGCATGTTGCTGCGTACCCTTCTGCAGCAAGCGCACCGTCGTATAGATGCGCACGGAAACAAGGTATACGCGTGTATGCGACCGCTCGTTTTCAATCCTAATCGGCTTTACAAGTGTCACTTGCATTATGTAAAGCATTATTGCACGTCCTTCTGACTGGGAGCTAGCTCACAGAACGTGCTATCACCTAAAACAGCAAGGTTGTTTTGCGTGCTATGGAGTTACTTGAAGGATTAGCTTCTGCTTCGATGGAGGACACGGGAGAAGGAGCAATGCATGTATAACGAACGCTATAGTTCAAATACGTTATGTGAAACCCTTTGTACGTAGGTTGCATTTACCATTGTGTATTGGATTTAAAACAAGGGCATGATTACCGAAACTACTGTTCACAGTCGTACGAAATTGTAGTGCTTGGTGCAGAGAGTAATACGGCTGTCTAGTGCGCCCGAGGTGCGTTTTTCACGCTGCAAAAGCAGCTGCCAAACACGCGGCGTATAGTAAAGTAGAAGAAGATGACATCCCACTAGCGTGTTGTAATATGCTCACGTCCAGCCCGTTTCGAAAGATGTTATCACGTGATAATGCATGCGAAGTCCGGTCCGCGTCCAGAGCGCGCAGCTCAGGTTTGCATTCTGTGCCTTCATACCTGCTAGTGCGGCCGATAAAATGAAGTTTGCTTTTGACTTTTGTGCGTTGTATCGAGTCGCCCGATGATTCGCTAATTAACAGCCACCTGAAATTCAGTTGATTTTGTAAATATGCCGATTTCTTGTTTATTCCCTCTGTCAGAAAGCAGACATTTGAAGCCTTAACATGATATGAAAGTGCTGTCATGGGGAGCTTCGAGGAACTCGAAGGAAGAGGAACTCGGCTGAAACGAAAAGAAATTTGAAAAGTCAACTCGCATTACTGCGAAGTGTCAGTGCTTGGTGCAACTGGCTGTGTTCATTAAGTCAGATTTATATTATATAATACTGGTATAAAACATTAGGGGAACACAAGCTCCGCCATTAAGGGTATGACGCGATAGCGTCTCTCTCTCTCTCTCACACACACACACACGTTTTTTTTGTTCCCTTTTCGAATTTTTAGCTTTTATTTATTTTATATTTCGACTATTTGTTTCTTTATTTTATTTAATGTTTTATATTTTTATACACTAATACTCAGGGTCAGCAACAATCACCTTTCCATTCTGAGCAATTTGACACCTTTGAACACATTCAATTATTTCAATTAATCAATCACGCATTCTAAATTTTCATTAACATCACCAAGTACTAGTTTTTTCTTCTGAGCATTTTGTCACCATTAAACCCTCAATTTCCATTTTTTCTTTTTTTGCTTTATTTCATCAATTGGTTCATTAATTACAAATATTTTATCTCATCATCGCCTATTGCACACCAATCAATCTTAACTCACCGGAAGCAGAAATTACCATGACACATTTTTCTTTTTTTTTTTTTACTCAGCCCCCAATTATTTCCGAGACCTGTGCCAATAACTGCGTCGACGGCATAGGCAGGAAAGTGCTAAGCGCCACTCCGACTTAAGTCAAATTACGCACGATTCTTTCATATCAAAACAAATTGCATCCTCGCTCATTTCACCAGCAAGTATCCCACTGGTAGCAGTGGGATGAGCGACGGTGATGCGCAAGCCAAGCAAACTCGCGATCGTCTCTCATAGTCGTTAAAGTAAATAGCAAAGGCACACAGACAAAAAAAAAAATCTGCACATTAAAAAACCCTAGATAATATACCTGGATACGAATGACGCTGCGCGGATCGACGAGGGGCCCATGCACGACTCGTAGAACAGTTTGTAACCGCTACGCCTCGGCTGTCAAAATACGCTTCTTGGCTTCGCTAACAGACACCGCCAGGGACAGAAGAGAGGTCCAAGCACAGCACAATACGTTACAACGTGAAAAGCGCGGACAGAACGGCGGGCGCTGACGGACGGACACGAAACGAACCAAAGCGAACGGATGGAGCGAACAAAATATGACTGCCAGCGCCGGATCAGCGTGCCGCTCATGGTTGCCAGACTTACTTTTGTAAACCCTCTATTGTCACGTCCTAGCCAACAGACAGGACGATAACAGCAACCGCAGGGCAGCAGCAGGAACCAGCGCGACGGCGGTGATTCTCAGAAAAAGATCGCCCGCACCGGCGTCTTCTTTACAGAACGCACGCACTTCCTCTTCTTCGGCTACACTGCCTCCCTCCGAAAAGAAGCATCGTCCCGAACACAAAGTGAATTAACCGCCGCGCCGAAGTACACACGATCTCGGAACGTTAGCTAGTAGAAGGAAATGCTCTCGATGATCACTGACGTGCACAATGTCAGGACGCGAGGAACGGCGTGACGACGGTTGCGTTACACAGGGCAGCACCTTGTAATTAAGTTCACCGACGCGACGGACAACTGTGTACGGCCCAAAATACCCCTTCATGAGCTTTTCTGAAAGCCCTCGACGGCGAACCGGTGTGCACACCCACACTTGTCTCCAGGCCGGAAATTGATGTCACGTCTCCGGAGGTTGTAGTGACGAGCATCGGTATGCTGTTGCTGTCGTATGTGGAGTCTGGCCAGGTGCCGAGCCTCCTCCGAGCGTTCGCATACTAGCCGAGCATCATCAGCTACGTTGTCTGGTGGTGCGTGAGGCAGCATAGCGTCAAGCATGGTGGTGACTTGCCTTCCATGCACTAGCTGGAAGGTGGACATACGAGTGGTCTCCTGGACTGCGGTATTACAAGCGAACGTGACAGGGTAGTACCTCGTCCCAGTTCCGATGGTCGAAGTCCACGTACATGGCGATCATATCGGCTACAGTTCTGTTGAGCCTCTCCGTTAGTCCATTAGTTTGCGGATGGTAAGCTGTGGTTCGGCGGTGGCTGGTGCAGCTTAGGCGTAAGATCTTCTGAGTGAGTTGCGCCACAAACGCGGAGCCACGGTCAGTAATCAGCACTGCTGGGGCACCGTGCCGGAGGACAATGCTCTCGATGAAAAATGTGGTGCCTCAGCAGCCGTTCCCGACGGAAGTGCGCGGGACTCCGTGTAGTGCGTTAGATAGTCCGTCGCTATGATAATGTACTTGTTGCCTGATTGCGACGTCGGAAATGGGCCCAAAAAATTCATTCCAATGGTATGAAACGGAGCTCGATTGGCTGGAGAAGACCCGCCGGTCGCGTACGAGGTGTTTTTCGCCTTTGGCACTCTCGACAGGTTCTTGTATATTGACGCACATACTTTGCGAGTTTCGGTCAGTAATATTTTTTTCGAATACGTGAAAGCGTTCGGCTGTATCCTTGATGACCAGTGGTAGGATCGTTGTGGCATGCTTCAGTAACCTCACTGCGCAGGTCTTCCGGCACGGCAAGAAGCCACGATCGCTGGCTACTGTCGAAATTCTTTTTGTACAAGACACCATTCCGGATCTTAAATGCAGGGAGAATACACAGGAAATCCCGAGGTACCGCATCTTCGTCTCCTACGAGATGCGCCATGTTGACGAAGCTGTGGATCATGTCGTTGCCGATCTGCCTTATCGTCAGGATTCAAGGCCCCAAGGAAGCTGTCAATTCCTCATCATCTGCGCCTCATGGCGACGGTCCTACAGGTGCTCGAGACACAGTCATCATCATGATGTGTTCTTCCGGATTTATGCACGATCGTGACTTCATACTCCTGTAGCCGAAGGCTCCACCTTGCAAGCCGGCCCATGGCACAGCGAATGGTGGTCGGTGACCACACGAAACGGGCGGCCGTAAAGATAAGGCCGAAGCTTGGTTATGGCCCAAATGACAGCGAGGCACTCTTTTTTTGTCGTCAAGTAATTGCCTTCCACTTTGGAAAGAGTTCGGCTTGCGTACGCAATAACCCGCTCAGCGCCATCCTGGAATTGTACGAGCACTGCCCCTAGTCCTTTGTTACTGGCGTCCGTGTGGAGTTCAGTGTCGGCATTTTGATCAAAGTGACCTAATATAGGTGGTGACAAAAGGGCTTGCTTTAGTTGCCTGAATGCTAACTCTTGCTCTTCATTCCACACAAAGTTGACGCTGTCTTTCGTAAGGTGGATAAGCGGCGCTGCGATCTGGGCGAAGTTGCGAATGAAACGTCTGAAGTAAGCGCAGAGACCAAGAAAGCTTCTGATAGTTTTCTTGTCCGACGGTGTTGGGAAGGACGCCACGACTGCTGTTTTCTCGGGATCTGGTTTCACGCCTCTGTGGCTGACTATATGCCCAAGAAACCTCAGCTCGCCATATGCGAATCGACATTTCGAAGGCTTCAGTGTGAGTCAGGCGTTCTGTATAGCACGAAGAACCGCTTCGAGGCGCACAAGATGGTCAGCGAAGGTGCTTGAAAAGATAACGACGTCATCAAGATAAATTAGACACGTCTGCCAATTCAGTCCGACAAGCACACTGCCCATGACGCGTTGCAATGTCGCGGGCGCTGTACACAAGCCAAACAACATCACTTTGAACTCACAAAGGCCATCTGGTGTTATAAACGCGGTCTTCTCTCGGTCTCGCTCATCCACTTCGGTCTGCCAGTATCCACTTTTCAAATCGATAAAAAATATAGCGGGTGTGACGGAGCCGATCGAGTGTGTCGTCGATTCGGGGAAGTGGATATACATCCTTTGTCACCTTGTTGAGTCGCCTGTAGTCCACACAGAACCGAAGCGTCCCGTCCCGTCTTGTTTCTTTACCAGCACAACAGGTGCGGCCGGCGGACTGTTTGCAGGCTGGATGACATTGTCATGTAGCATTTACCGCACTTGTTCTTTTATTGCTTCTCTTTCCTTCAGAGAAACTCGGTACGGCGGTTGGCGAATCGGTTGGGCCGCGCCGTCGACGATAATTCTATGCTCCGCGACGGGCGTCTGGCGAACCTTGGATGTAGTTAAAAACACCCGCGGTAGCGATACAAAGGTTAAAGTAATTCGCTTGTCTGGGAAGACTCAAGGTCTTTGTCGATGTTCAGTTGCAAGGGTTCTTCCTCGTGCGGTTCAGGCGGAATATCCCTCTCAGGCAACACAACAGCCTCACCCTTCTGTAGGTAAACCCTCGTAACTGCCATAAATAAAGCGGGTACTCCAAAGCACTTTCCATGCGCCGCGACGTCAACGCCGCCGTCACGGCAGGCGTCGCAAAAGGGGAATGCACCTGCATGTTCGTGGTGCTGGCTCGCTCACCCTCTCGCGCGGACTGAGAAAATTTGAAAACCGTGAAGAAAACTATTCTGTGAAGAAAAGAAGCAGGGGGAGCTAAGTGGACTTCAGGACGAGAAGAACGGAGTAGGGGACAGCCGCGCGGTCCCAACTCCTCGCTAGTTTTCGACGCGTGTAGCACGCGCCAGATATCTGGCAGGGACAGATCACAGCATCAGAGCTCGCGATGCACGCAGGCGCTGCGCGCATGCGCAGACCGGCTTTGGCTGACGCGTGCGACGACGTTAGCGCGGCAGTGCATGACGCATGTGTGTTTGGAGTCGGGGCTTATGTATTCCAGTAGTTCCCTTCACCCCACTCCACTTCTACCCCCAACATGACGCAATTTTGGATGTACTTTGGGGAAGTGGTATGCCTTTATACTTTCTTCAATCGCCACACTGAGAGAAAAAACTTGACGAATGCTAAGCAGCACAGGCATCGGAATGTATTCATTTTCATGTTAGACAAAACATTTTCCCAGTGCATGCCCAGATTATTTTGGACAATTTTGGTCAATCTAGTCTGAATTTACTAGCTTTTGTAGGCTTACAAAAAGCGGTTATGAGCTTTAGGCACACTGTCTCTCTGCAATGCTGTTTCTTGGGCTAGTTGGTGGAGTTTGCTCATTTTGACAAAGCGCAAAAAAAAGGCAGGGATGGTCGAGAGACATGGGACAAAGCGGTTTGCCTGTCCCTCGTGCCTGTATATTTTTAGCCCTTGCCCAAAATGACCAGTCCCTGTCCTTCTCTCTTCCTCTATCATGAGATCAATCATGGTGGCAATTCGTTGACCTCACCCCAATGTTTTGTTGTTTCACTATGCCATGCAGCGTTTCAGCAGGATTAGAGTTGAACAATGGCAGAGCTGGTTCAGGGCCACTTGTTGCACCTAACCCTTATCCTCCTGCTTTTTTTGTCCACACAAGAACTCCTTAGAATGTCTTTCCAATCAGTCGGCTGAAGTATGCTCGTGAACGCTCAAGATGCAAGTTGATAGACCCTTGAAGCAATTTCTCTAAACCAAGAAAATGGCAGATGCTGCGAATATTTATGCAGTTTCTTCTGCGGCGATGCTGTTTCAAGTCATTTTGTTTTTTGAACATTATGTTTCCATTCCCTCTCATTTATTTTCGATTTTACATTGCAAAGGAGTGGAAATTTGCCTTCCTATCACTAAAAAAAGAAAAAAGAAAAAAAAAAAGAAAAAAAGTAGTCTGCAAGGCGTGGTCGCCATTTGTTATCTGTGCACAGCAAAAATAGGTGAAGTTCGCTACACGTGGGAACGAAGCTTTAGCGATAACTCGACGCGGTCAACTGTGGGTTTCACCGCAAGGTCTCGACATACAGCTGTCTACATCGAACTGACGTGGTATTGTTATCAAAAATCATTTCGAAACGGATTGAACAGGTTCAGCCCAGTTCGTGAATGTGCCTTCGTGGAAGACTCAGGCTCATATATCTCCTGAGAGAAGCAACAACTGCTGCCTTGGTAGATATTGCCGCGTGTCTTCTGCGTGTTTGCTTGGAATTGCTTTCGCACTGCTACCTGTGCTACTACGCTTATATTTCTGAATCTTTTTGAGTAAGACCACGTGGCTCCTTGATGCTAAGCAGTAAGGATTAACACTAGCGTTAGTCTTTGGTTTTATTTTCTTTTACTGCTTTGCATGTTGGTTATCGGAAATGCTTTCAGTAAAAAAAGAAAAATGCCGCTGGTGACCTCGACGTCAAAACTGCGCGCCGAATCAGACTGTCATGTGATTTCCGCTCCACACATCGCCGCATATTTCATTTCGGTGGTGTCAATCGATATTCAGCCATTCGGAGGCAAAAATTCTGAGCCTCCTCTACTTACTTTACTAATACTAACTGACGTGCTCGAAGGTGTGAAGAAAACGATGTCCTATGTCAAAATCAAACGCGACGTTTATTTACTTTTTTTTTTTTCGGTACAAAACCGAAATGAGCTGCAAGAAACACCCAAAAAGCTTGGAATTTCACCGCGGTGACTAATCGGGGATGACCATGTGCGCTCGTAAAGGGAGGCTGTCATTGTGCTAATAAATACGTTCGATTTTTTTCATTGCGGCAGTCTAAAAACAGTGGCGATGTGCGTGTGCCGCGGTGGATAACAGTACTCTCTTCTGCACGACCGCCCGATACAGACACGCGCTTCATTCCGTCAACCCACCACATGCACTAAATGTCCGCGAAAGCGTTTACGGTGCATTGCATAATAATAATAATAATAATAATAATAATAATAATAATAATAATAATAATAATAATAATAATAATAATAATAATAATAATAATAATAATAATAATAATATTATTATTATTATTATTAAAACAGACCCCTGGCCTTGAAACATGAATCCACGGCTTCGAGGCTTACTATTTTGAGCATAGCGTAGACGCACAGAGAAGTAGAGAGTGCCGGCTGCGCACGCGCATTAGCCCTACTTGGCCCCACTAATGCCACTGCATGTGCGCCGAAGGAATCCGGTAATTCGGTTTACATGTAGGCAAGCACTTTTCTCTTGTCACAGAGAAATGCGCCCAGCTGCCCTCTCGGTGTCACTTTGTTTATGTTACGCTGTCTGCAGTTGAAACTTATCTCTCTCCACGCAGCGTAGTGCGGTCAACTGTCCCTCCTTTGCGAAGATGTCCATACACGCTTCGTAAGTGACCAAATACAATTAGACAGACGTAGAACGGCTGTTACGTTTCATTACGATGATTATCGGTGATGACGTCTGGTTTTTGATTATCTATGAGCACATATTTGTAACGTTTATAAGCATGAAAAGCACTGAACCAAAACAGTGTACATTCTCATTTCAGCTAACGCTCGACATTCGGTTCAGCAGCGTCGAATTCCTTCGTTTTTTTTTTTTTTTTTTTTTTTTTTTTTTTTTTTTTTTTTTTCATCTGTACTCCGTATGCAACGTCGTCCTTTTGCAGTTGTGTTTCTTGTAGCGGCTGCGAAGCTACATTCGTTTAAAACGGTGCTTTCCGAGAGGACAGCTGCACCTAAGCACACGTGTGCCACTGAAAGCTCTAGGGAACAGAGCACGCACCAACGGAGATGTGAAGGAGACAACCACTCGATACCGCCGGCCGAAACTATTTCTTTTGGTCTACTGTCCTATTCCTTTTTCGACCAATATTTGAGAGTCGCATGACGCACCTAGCATCTAAACGGTGGATCATACGCGTGGTACGCCAGCTGGCGTATCGTGATGTCACGTGCGAGCATTTTGCCAGCACACCATGCAGCATAACGTGGCGATATCGGTAGCACTCGCTGTCAAACACATAATGTCTAGATTTTGCGAGAAATACAACTGGACCAACTGCGCGCACGGATGAAGAACCTCGTCCAAGCAACCTGCAATCTGTCAAGGCATGTCTTAATTTTGATAAATTTGCACTTTTGTCGCCAGCCGAAAAGCAAGCCCGATACATGTAAATTTACCGGAAGATCCTGCGCATTCTGTTTGGATTTTGCTAGCCGTGTCACTTGCTATTCGAGCCTGAAGCGCCTGGCGAAATACGAATGCGTGAGGGAAAAAGTACAGGGCCAGAAGCATATTCAGAAAAGTACAAAATAGCGCAAAGCCCCTCAGCGATTGGGCGTGAAGGTTAGCGGCTTAGCACTGCAGGCGAGCGTCCACTGTTCGCACACAATGCAGGGGTGCAAAGGGTGATGCGGTGACCATGTGCAGGTTCTTAGTGCAGGTTCTTCGTGCGAGCGAATAGCCCCCGCATAAACCACAGTGTATGCGCGCAAAACATGTGCACGTACGTAGTGTGCGTGTCATGTCTTGTCACCTAAAAGAAACTTTCACTCCGCGGTCCTTCCCTAATGGACTGTTTGTGTTTCCACTTTGAGTAGATGCGTCTCCTTGTGCTAAGAACCAGCGGTGTCTCGCACCACGTTCTCAATCGAGTGGCGCCTCCAGGTATCCATTCATTCCTTTCACTCCACTGACACTCTCTGCTTTCCTCTATATCATGAATTGTAGCCTCTGCATCAGGTGAGAGAGTTGTCGAAATTCTTCCTCTATGGGATGTTTGAAACCGGATCTGCTGCAGAAAGAAGTTGTTTCGACAGGCAATGAATTTTTGAAAAGTGTGACACTCACCTCACAAACAGCAATGCAAATAGCAACAAGCAAAACACTTCACAGCACAAAAGTAGTATAGGTGGGTTGCTGAAACCTAGAAGTCAGCAGAGCAAAACCCCTTCACGATGGCAGCCAAACCTGTTTTGAGGGCAGAAGTTGGGTGCAGCGCAGAATACTTCTATGTCCAGCCTGATGTCATGCGCAAACGTGTTGAGCAGAATTCCTTCACTATTGAGAGCCTGGAGGAGGTAGGGGCAGGGGAGGTGTTATGAATGGCACTCACAAATGGAGGGGTTCTTAGTCCCATAATTGCGACAAGAAGAAGAGGGGTGCAGGAAATGTACGTGGCCATTATTACCACAATAGACGTCTCCTGCACTGCACCTGATTTCTGCCCCCAAAACAGGTTTGGCCGCCATGTTGAAGGGGTTTTTGCACTGCAGAGAAGCTGACTTCTAGGTTTCTTGACTAGCTTCAATACTTTGAAGGAGTATAGTCACGCGCGCCTCTCCTGGCAATTGAATGAACTCACACTTTTGCTGCTTTTACCTAGATGGCGCTAGCAGTAAAAAACCTTTAATGACCGAATACAGGTGCAAATACTAATTATCACCATGGTTTGTGCTTCTTATTTTAACTTTATTTTACAGTAATACAATATTTAAAAAAAGCCAACTCAAACAAGGCTCACGTTGTTGAGTATGACGGCCTTCTCGATTGAATGTCGTGTACGAAAAATTGATTATATTTGAAGGCTCAGTATAATCGTGCTAATTGTATAAAGCGCAATTTGCGATCATTTTTCACAAATAACGACTATTCTAGTTTCGCCATGCATGATTCCTAGGCTGTAGAATGAGCGGTTTTTCTGGTCAAGCTATGCGATGTGAGGCAGTATTACGGAAATCTTCAAATTGGAAAGGTAATTAAAAACGAACTAGCGAATAAATTTCGATGAAACTTCGTACACTCAACTATTATAATGTGCGCCCGAAGTGGTAAAAATTTTACTGCTGTGCACGTTGATAAAGCGCAGATATTCGTGCCCAAAATAGCCAAACTTTACCATGTTGAAAAGGCTGTAGATCAAATTCTGATTAAATTAAAACTAATTACGCACCATGTTTCCTAATATAAATATCCATTCTATGTGTAGGCCAAAGGAAACTGTTCTAAGTGCAACAGTTTCTTCAGCAAATTAATCCGAAGTAGGGTATATCAACGACGCTAGCGAATTTGTCATCTGCAATACCACCTCTCATGCAGTTGATAACGTTGCCACACTAAAGCAGCGCACATCATTTGACAGAGCGTATATTAAGCTTTCGAATGATGCCTACATTGTGATGTTCGAAAAAGAACAACGCGCAGAATGCTCACGCAAACATTGCCTAAAATGGCACATTCGCGCTGCCGGAGTGGGACCCCCGCCTTAAGGAGCTCGTGTCGCAGAAAAGCCGGTGTCGGCGGCGTCGGCCGTGAGCGATAAATCCCGGCATGCACTTCATAAATAAAAAGCAACTTCCAAGATGGGCTGGGTGGGAATCGAACCAGGGTCTCCGGAGTGTGAGACGGAGACGCTACCACTCAGCCACGAGCTCTTTTTTTTTCCTTATTGCATGGAAAAACTTCCGTAAAAAGGAACAACTCCACTTACTTAAACATGTCCATGTCTAAAGTTACCGGGCTGCTTAATACGAGCCCGTCATATGCCCAGCCCGACAATGCGCAGTCATCAGATCATCAAAAGTCTGGGAGACATAGACATGCGTCTAGATACGGCATCCAGTTTGGAGGTTCTTCACGTGCAGCATATACACTTCTCACCAAAGCACACTGCTCCCGAAACACGGATTTGGACGATCTTGGTGGCTCTGCATGCCTGTCGATCATGCGGCTTTTCCAAAGGCTGAACAGTCCCATCAACACAAATAGATCGTAAGGCACGACAGAGTTTTTGTCAAAAGGCAAAAATCTAATTGTATAAGGCGTAATTTCAATGTCCTTTTTAAGAGTTCTTTGTAGTATGTCCCAAAAGAACATAGCATCACGGCACAGAATAAAGCAATGATCAATTGTCTCAGGCACGTTACAGAGACGACAATTTACCGACCAGGGCACAAACATCTCCTTATTGTGAACAAATGTCTTGACAGGCAACGTCGCTGTATGTAATTTGAAAAAGAACGCTTTTGCAGCTGCCTGAATGCACATTTGCCTAACACGCTTTAGAACAGTGGTGTCCAAAAACCCCAGATAAGGCTGTCGATACAACGGTGTAGGGAACAAAGACTCACTGAGAGCCTGGGTCATCTGCTTTCTCGAGAGGCTATACAGGTAGTCTACAGAGAAACGCACAGTGAGAAAATTGAAAGTGTCAGCAACCTCCTTAAAGGAGTATAGACACCATTTTTTTTGAAGCGTCGGAAGGAATACGATTGCTTTCTTGGTTATACAGAGATGCTCCCCAAGCAATCCCAACTCGCACGTTTCCGCGAAGATATTTTAATTTGATTTTAAAAACAAGCCAGGCGAGTACTCCGTTTTTCAAAACCCATTGGCAGCGACATCTCTGTGACGAAAACGTGTACATAGGTAAACAACATGACGTCATCAAATAACTCTGACGTGGAGTCGGCAAAGCAAAGAGCAGTGACGACACATGGCCGGACTCGAACAGCGCCGCCGCCGCTTCCAGCCGTGCCCTGAGAAAGAACTCCGCTTCTGGTCGCTTTACGCGATGGCTTCTTCGTTGGTGCATGTTACAATTACCTCACCGGTGCACGTATGGAGACTGCCTGCTAAACTCAGGCCCCAACAGCATGCCTGCACAAGTGTAGGGCTTACGGGAACGGTGCCTGTCGATGGCGCGCCGGGAACATACTGCGCCGCTCCCCGCCTATCCTAGACGTCGCTAGCCCTAGCTGGTTTCACATCAAAGCGCCAGCGAAAGGCGCTTCGGTACGAGCTAACGCTGTAAAAAACGCCGGAGTTTAGCGCCGCTTTACTCGCGAGCCCATCTCAAAATAATTTCTTGCTTTGCGCGACGCCTTCAGCAGCCGAGCTAGCTGACATCAGGTGCGTCGCACCGGGCAGCAGCTGTCGGAAAAAAGAAAGTTCGCTTGTATCACTGTAATTATTTCTACAGGACCTCCGTATTGGCCGAATAATCCTCGCAATTTAATCGTGGCTGATAGTCCTTTCTACAAATAGCTATGTAAGCGAATGAACAGTGATCTGCGATAGCTAGATTACCGATAGCGGATGCTGAGGCAGCTATGACTTGGGAGCCGATCGCGGCGGCCACGGCTTTACGCACCCAGATTGCCTTGACTGCGCCAGATGGCGCCACATGCTTGGACGGCGGCACGCAGGCCTGCCGCGTCGGGACCAAGGAGGTTATATAAAAACTGCAATTTTTTATATCCTCCTTGGTCGGAACCAATCAGCGCGTGAACAGGCGTGAGCACGGGAGCCATCGGGAGAGCTTACGGGTTACGGTGGCTGATCGCGTCATTACTAAAACATTTTTTTAGAACAGCTTGGCTCACAGCGTTGGCCAACCGGACTGATAAAGCAGCATCTTTACGGTTCATTTGTTCAACATTCCTACCAGTTGACATTTCCTGCGCGTCAACCCACCAAGCTTTCGTGGCTGCTGCTGATTCCTGCTTCGTCGCTTGAGTCGCAGGCGAGCGGGTCGGGATTAAAGTGCCCGGCAATGTTAGCAACATCCACGCTATTTGGCGAAACAACGTCGCAGTACTAATTATGCTACGCTGAAGCGCTGCTCGACGACGATATTTTCGTGCACGTGCGACGGCAAGCAGACGAAAAACGCGACCCGAATGCGTCATCAGATTTTGTGTTTACGCGATCACCAACCTTGCCAGTAGGGGGCGCTCGTGTGGCGTTCTCGTATCTTTGACGTCATTGCGCACTCGTGTCCGGAGAGATCGAAACCGAAACTGGCCCTGATAAATGCACTGATAACAAATTAATTGATCTGTGCTGGGGCTTTTTGGGTCGCAGTCCCTCTGTTTTGGACCACTGTGGATCGATTAAAGCAAAAATACCGGAACAGGAAATGTACGTGTCTATACTCCTTTAAGGAATCCCCATAAACGCCCCTCACGAGCCTGCCCAGTTGGTGCGAATAAGTAAGGCAAATGTGGACTAAGACGCCTAATGAGCACAGTTATAAGAAACGGATGGTTTGCCGATTTGAAAAAGAAAAAACGGGAAACAAGTTGATGCGCAAACAAGTGTACAAGGCCCACTCCACCAGACTCTAAGGGAAGAAACAAGTTGTCACGCCGCATGGGCTCCCATTGAGAGCGCCACACAAATGTTGCAAATATTCTGTGTATAACTTGTACTTTGCTCCTCGCACAATGCAGGACTTGAAGGACATACGCAAGCTTTGCAAACAAAAATATGTTACAGACCTGTGCCTTAGCAAACACTGAGAGTTCCCTACCCATCCAAGCCTGCGTTTGTCGCCGCATAGGTACGATTTGTGAATCCCAGTAGGCTGCGCTGTTACGAACTTGGTTCAGCGGAACCCCTAGGTACTGAAGACGACTACAGTCCCAGCATATGCCTCCAAACTGGCTTGGTCTAGTGCCCCAGTGTCCCAACCAAAAACCTTTGGATTTATCTAAATTAAGGGCCGCGCCTGATGCATCGCAGAACTGTTCAGTCAAGTGTAAAGCCTCGAGTACACTCTTTTTGTCAGAACAAAACAGGGCGATATCGTCCGCGTAAGCTAAAATCTTAACTTCACATTGAGCCAGAGAGAAACCACGGATGGCTGCACTGTTAATTATACTGAGACAGAGGGGTTCCAGATATAAGCCAAACAACAGTGGAGACAATGGACATCCTTGACGAACAAATGATTCCAGTGGTATTGGTTTCGTTAGCTCCTGATTAACAATTAGTCTTGTATACGAGTTCGTTAGCAGAGCCTTATGCCTTTGAGCAAAACGTCACCAATGTTTGCATTCTCCAAGACCGCGAACAAGAAATTGTGCCGAACTTTATCAAATTGACCTTCGCCAGGTCAATTTGAATCAGAGCTACTTGGCCTGTCTCATCTGATACTGTCTCGATTACTGAACGTGCAATATGGATGTGTGTTTGAATACTGCGCCCTCTGATACCACACACCTGATGCGAACCTATCAAGTCCATGATAACCAGCTACAAACGAGAACAAAAGACCTTGGCAAAAATTTTGTAATCAACATTACAGAGGGAAATTGGGCGATATCCTTCAACAGTTTTCAACCCATTAGTATCTTTGCTTTTGGGAATTAATATTGTGTGGCCTGAATAGAAAGTGGGAGGCAGGAAACCCACATCATAAGATGCTTGGAATACTTCCATCAAAACAGGCGTTAGGCAAGGCGAAAATGTTTTATAAAATTCCCTAGTAATACCATCTGGGCCAGGAGATTTCTGGTTCTGAAGGTCTGAAATGGCTGATTTAATTTCTTCCAAAGTGATGGGTCCCTCTACTACAGCACACTTCTCATCGTCTAGTCGAGGAAAGTTTTCAAGTAAGGAATTATAATCGAAACCCTGATTTGGATCTTTACAACTGCCGAACAGCTTTCGATAATAATCATAGAAAGCAGCAAGAATACTAGGAGCATCACTATATGTGCAATCACCATACTGAATTTCCAATATTTCCTTCGTAAGAGCATTCTCTCTTTCATCACTGAGGGCCCGACGTGAAGGTTGCTCGTCAAGAAACCTTCGAGTCCGAGATCTTATTAGGGCCCCCTTGTATCTTTCCGTCGCAAATTGTTGAAGCTCTGCCTTTACGTTATTAATTTCTTCAACATAGGCACCCCGGCTAACCCTCTCTAGCTCATGTAGCTCAGAGTGCGCCCAAGCTCACAAAGGTGGTGTCTCTTTAGGAACGCGATTCTTGCAGAGGCTTCAATTGCCAAGTTTTTGGTTTCCTGTTTAAACAAGTCCCATTTTTGAAAAACTGACAGATCATGGCGTGACCATATGTCTTTCAAACAAGTAGGTACAGCACGCTTAAAGATTTCATCTGAGAGCAGGCAGTTATTCATTTTCCACAGTTCCCACCGAGGGTGAAGTATCTGCCGACTGTACCTCCCTACCTGAAGAGACACCATACAATGGTCACTGAAGAAGATGGGCCGCACCCAGTAACCAAACACATTTGCTAACGTGTCTGCAGAAACATAAATTCTGTCAAGGCGGGCATTAGAGGAGAACTGAAAATGAGTGAAATGAATACTGTCGCCTTTTTCCTGCCCCACATCCACAAGGTTATATTCACAAGCCAAATCGTTAAGTAATGCAGCACTAGAGTCATATCTCTTACATAATGCTGATCGGTCCTCATCCCTACAAACACAATTAAAATCTCCCAACAACATAATTTTGCGACCTGTGCACAAATGATTAACTAATGAAAGAAAAAAATGCCTTCTGTCTCGCTGTTTTACAGGGGCGTAAACACAAATAATTCGCCACTGCACACCTGAGATTGTGAGGTCACAGCATATAAGTCGTCCCTCACCATCTATGCAATAAGACATGGCTGTCATCTCTAGTGTTTTGGCCAGGAATAGCATACACCCTCCGGACAAGCCTCTACCGTGGCTAACAATAATGTTATATTCCGGCAAAAACGGCTCAAGAGCAGCTTCCGTCTCTTCATCGGATGACAACTTTGTTTCCTGAGTTGCTGCTACAGACACACTCCATTTATTTAACAGATGTCTTAACTGCTGCTGTCTCCGACGATTGCGCATACCCCTGACGTTAAGGGTAGCGACTTGATCTGCTGCGACGCTAGCCATTTTTGGTACTAGTCCTTTTAAACATCATCCCCTGGAATGGGGTGGCCCGCCTGCAAATTGGCGGCCTTTCGGGCAGACATCGCCCTCCTCTTTAAAGTCACCCTTCCTGTGGCCTCTACACAGTGTGCCTTCTGGCCAGCACCATCGATACACACCTCATCATCTGCGGGACGCTTCAAAGGCACTGTGTTGTCCATGTCCTCCTCTGAGACGCTCAAGGCTTCGGCCCACGAACCTGATTGGAGCACATCGCTCGCTGCCACACTGACAGCCGACAGAGAACCGGACGCACCAGAGATCGGCGCCACATACGGCTCACTGTTACCCTCCAACGACGAATGAGAATCAATGACGAAGGAGGATAGGCGAGCATCCACTGGCAGTATCTTCTCCATTGACTCCACAGGAGGCATATCCAGACGTCCTTCAATGACAGGTGGTTCTTGGGCAGCAAGCGCAGCACTCTGAGTGGCACTCACAGGCGGGCCCGGGTCCGGCGGTTTTGACTCTGGAGACGCTGGTTCTTGATGGCCAGTCACTGCAGCTTCTTCTGAGTTGATGTGGGGTGCAGAAGGCTTCTGGTCCCCATCAATTTGAGGTTCACGACCTAACTCACCAGTTACATCAACAACCTCTGACACATCCATGATATGTTCGGACGCCACGTCATCTTCTCGTGACCACTGGCCTTGACGCAGTCTATCAGCCACGAGCTCGATGCTTGAGAGCGGTACAAAAGCGCTTCTAGTGAATGCGGTGTATATCGGTAATTATGAGCATGTTACTTACAGAAGTCGCAGTTACACGAGTAGCGAAGTACGTTTCCGCTATATTTCTTCTGCGCTCTGCGCACATGCAGAGCCATCTTGCGGCAAACACAAAAGAACCCCTCCTCGCAATGTGCGGCGCTGCCCCGACACGTGGCGCGCCACTCGCCCCTGACGTTTCGCCGTGCACCCTCACGAATTGTAGAATCAAGCGTCTTTCCTTTCTTTAGATCACTATCTTCGCTCACCCCCTTCTCCACTTCGGGCCGCGCGGGTACCGGTGCGAGGATGCCCCAATACTCTTGCGTTTAATAAGTTTCCTCGCTCTCTCCCTTTCCAACATCCAGCATGTGTCACTCGAATAGTGGTGTTTAGGCGACGCGGCTCCTCTTCCCGCTCACTGCGCGATTGCTAGGTGCAGCGTCTGATGCCGGACGCCTCTGACGTGATCGCTGCGCCGTAGCGCTTCTGCTGGGAAAGCGTCCCCTGCGATGTGTGCCGAGCTGCTTCCGAGGAATCATGCTTCTGCGTGGTGCTCCCAAGCGAGATAGAGGACGATCCCATCAAGGCGTCAGCCCCATGATCGCGTCCGCCTTCATGGCGCGTCGCTGCCCGGCTTTCTCCCTCCGAGACACCGAGTTCTTTGGTTCGTTCCGCTTGCTCAGGCGCACGTTTCGTTGCCGCGCCGAACGCTGCGTTGCTCGGCGCTCACCGCGTGCTTCGTGAGTGCAAAGTCCGACGCGGGGCGCCTCATCAGTGATTGCTGCGCCGTAGCGCATTGTCTTACACTCCTTGGCAGGTCGACGGGTGTTGTATTGCAGGGCCTTGCGCGCTCGCTCTTGAGACGCGTGTGATGGAAGCGGCGCCGTCTACCAGTGCCGGTAGCGCTGGGCGGTGCGAACGAGGTGCAATAACGCTATCGCGTTCCACTCTTGAAGGCGAAGCTTAAGCGTCCTCCAATTTTTTTTTTACGTTTATGCTGCACACGCATGTTTAAGTTATTATTCCTATCTTTTGAAGCTTTTTGAGCAGGATAGGACACAAATCTGTTGAATTAAACAGTTTATGTGTGCACCGAGCACGGCTTCATGAATACGCGGTATGCACGAAAGAGTGTGGCGCGTCGTCTGCTAGCGCTGCTCCATGGACCCCTCGAGAGGGCGCTCGTGTAGTTGTCGCTACCTTTAAAAAAAATGGCTGAGGCTTAGCTGGCTTAACTTGGTTAAGCCTGGTCAGATGCGAAGCATATTGATTGCTAAACTCGGCTTTCCATGGTTACACTTGGCTAAACTTTTCTTTCCTTGGTTACACGTGCTTTTACACGGTTTAAACTTGGAATGCACAATGTTTTCCCATCGCATAAAACTAGGGCACGTCGTTTCCTCGTTCTTTCTCGCCGTGTTTTCCGTTCCTTTTCAAGTCGCTGCTCTCGTTGTTCGGGGGTTTCTTCGGCACGCTTCCGTCGCCTAGAGGCATTCCAACGCTCCAAACGTGTCGACGTACTACTAGACTCACTGTCCATACTAGTGGAAGCGTTGCTCGTATCAGTGGAGCATCGTTGTCGCCGAGCCGCATGCCGAGCACGCTCCTTGGCCAAACAATCTTCCCGCTCTTCTGGGCTCTCTGCAGCACGCCGCAGCCTTCGCTTTTCATTCCACCGCTCGGCTGCACTCCCTGGAGGCATCGCCACCTTTTGTGAGGGTCTACTGGAGGTGGTGGTGGTGGTGGTGGTTGTTCGGAAGAGGAAAGGGGGAGTGCACTGGCCGGTTGACTGCCGACGGTGTCGACACCGCCACTGCCGAGTGCAGATAGTAGGAGAAGGGGGAGGGGAAGAAAGAGTCTCCCCTTTATATATAAATCTGCGCTATACCACGTGGTCCGCACGGCGTGCAACCGCAGCCGACGGCGCGAGCTGCACCCCCGTCTCTCCTCTGTCGTGACGTCAGCATATCACGTGGTGTGACGTAGCATTCCACATTCTTTGCACGGCGTGTTACCGTCACGAAGGGCTGTGGTTTACCTCTAGCAATATGCTTCGCATAAAAATGGAGGAGCCCCTTAGCTCTTGCAACGCCCCCCTGCGAAGCTGCGGTCCCCTATAGTTCCAGTGACGCCTGTGGCAGTGGGCCGGGCCTCTGCTGATCGCACGTGCCCGCTGATTGGACTGGGCCAATTTAACTTCATTTCCCCAGCTAGGGAACTGGGGATTGCGGACGCTATATTAAAGGGCAGCTGCATCACTTAAAAAAAAAAGAGTTCGAAGTACAGATATATAGTTTACGACCCGCTGAACACGAATACGACGTTAAATTTAGTCATAAGTGACCGCAAACTACCTTTTAATCAGAAAAACGTGCACCAACGCCGTGGGGCGTTTTGAAAGTGGCGCTCTTGCCTCTGATTGGTCAAGCGCGCCGTGACGTCAATGACGGCGTGCCATTCAGTGGTAGCGGCGGTCCAAGCGATTGTAGTACATGCACGCACGTGCTTTTCTGTGAATTTATGCTGCTGAACATGCAACGATCACGCTGCTCAGGGGAATATGATATTGAGCCGTACTTGTTCGAACCAGCGGCGGCTTCGGAACAAGGTGACACTGGCGGCAGCGGCGACATGACGAGCGAGGAGACAGCGCTAACCTTTTCCCGCATGGGAAATTCACACTGGTACGTACCGCTGCGCTGCACTGCTGTATGCGCCTGTGATCCGCTCTCAATTGAACATATCTGCGTTACTAGTGCCCTAAATCTCTTTCCAGGCTCGAACGAAGCAGTGTCACGTCAATGCGCTTGATGTGACGATTGTAAACAAATGAACTCACCCAGACGAGCCGTCGCCCCAGTTTTGTTGCGTGAATTTAGTCATTTATATGTCAGCAAGAGCAGCAAAAGTCATGCTCTCAGCTCCCGCAACCTCGAGTACGTATACATTTTATTCTGGCGGGATTTAGCAAATTAACGCGGGAGCGCGGTGTCGACGACAAGCCAGGCCGCTGCCTTGCTGCGCGCGCGTAATCCCATTTAGAACACCGGTAAAAATACCGAAACGCTAGGACAGCTATGGGCAGTCGCGCGCTGCCATGTCGCGAGTTTAGCACACTTCATTTAGCTGCGCTTAACAGCGCGACTTCGACCACACACATCATGCTGCCCCGATTTCATTTCTTAATTGGGATAGTTGAATTTCCCAGGAGCTCTCTAAGAACCTGAAAATAAGAAAATGGCCATAAGATATAAACATGACATAAGAAACTTGATTTAACAAAGCAGAGGCGAGTTTAGGATGTGCGTTCTTCTTTATGACATAGGTTTCTGACTTCCATTTAAAAAATTTCATGCTTGGCATGTGCAAGCAGAATCGGATCGCCAAGTGCAAAACGTATAGAGGTCTAAAACTGCTCGTTTTCCTGAACAAAACTTTTCATGAGCAAATAAGGGCTGCCTTTCCATTCGTCGATTCAGCAATGTGATGACTCCGCATCGCACCGATAGCCTAATCATGATTAGCCAATATGCTCACACACTGCAGCGTTGTGGCCATTGGCTGAGCACACCTGTTGCAATCGTTTGGAAATTAAGTTCACTGTGCTAAATTTCAACAGCTCTTGCCCTAAGTGCCGTGGACGAGTAGAGAGAGAAGAAGAATACAGGATCACCTTGAGAAAGATATATAAAGCGCTCCAGTCCGACGCGCGCGGCTAGCGCGATCGTTCGCGTTCTCCCGGTTCAAGTTACGAAGCACGGCGCGCACTTCGTGCACTGGGCGCGGCGTTGGGGTTCGTGGCTATGCATGAGCGCGTGGAGAAGGTATGGCGCTCCTCACATCCCACTAATTACCCACTCCCTCCTCTTTAAAAAAAAAAGAAAGTCCTACTTTCTGACATTACTTCTCACAGTTTTCCAGCCGCGTCAGCGGGCGCCAATGCTGAATAGTTTTACTTTCACCTGTGCCTTCATCTGCCCGGCCACCCATCTGCCTAACAGAACAAAAACGTAAACAGAACACAAGAGCAATATGATGTACTGGGCCTCTTACCTCGAGTTTTCTTCTTTTTGCGAAAGCAGTTCTTGGCGGCGAAGAGGTGCTCTTGTGTACGAAGACAGAAGGCACAGCACCGGTTTTCAATCGCGCAAATTTGATCGGTATCCCAAAAGATCGCATCAACGACAAGCTTTGGTGATAGTCACTGTAAGGCCGCGGTGGTCCTTTCTTTAATGTTTCGGCGCGCGCGCCGCAGAAAACGGCGATGGAACGTTCTCCAAGCTACGAGAAAGCGACGCGACCGATTACGTCATCTCGGCCACCGCGCTGCGCCTCCTCGCCCTCGTCGCCATGCGCGGAGAGCGTGCATTCCCCCGCACGGCCCCGGCCCTCCTCCTCGCTTCGCGCGGGAGGGCCGCGCGTGCTGACCATGTTCGAGAAAATTCGAGGCCTCTCCAGAAGGCCAAGGGGGGAAGGCATAGCTTTGGCAGCGCTAAGCTGTTTTCCGTTCCTCCTCCGCGCCTAGAAGGTTCGGCGCTGGCTATTTAAAAGCGCGCCGCGCAGTTACTGACGGTTCTGGTTCTGATTCAATTCTCGCTCGGCGAAGACAGCGTAGCAGGCAGGCCCCGACTGAGAAGTCGTTAAAAGAGCTATGCGCTCGTTTTGCCGTTAGTTATTCGCTCAGTCTCTTTTGTAAAGTGTGTCGCCTCTCTGTCTGGTGTAACTAGGTTTTCTGTACCCTGTGTTTCGTGTTCTTGTTATATAAAGTTAATGTTCGTTTTGTTACGGCAAGTTCGTCGGCCTTCGTCTCAGTGTGTTCGCGTGTGAACTGCACGTCGCCTGCCGAATCGAGGAGCACCTTGGAGAGATGTGGAAGATTTAAGGAAGAGACAAGAAGAACCTTTTTACCCTTTACTGTCACTGTCGTGAAAATGACCTGAGCTGATCACCGACAATTTTGTAGGCTTGAAATCCTTCCTCTTGACCGCGGCAACCCAAAGCGCCGATAGCTTGCTCTCCTTTGGGAATTTATGAAACGCGACATCTTCTAATATAGCTAGCACTAATATACACAATTTATTTACATAGTCGGCTCAGACGCCGAGAGCACAATGCACTTACACAAAGGCATGCGGGGATGACCCGGGAGGATGTCTCTCTTCGCTCGCTGTCTCCGTCTGTCGTCCCTTTCCTCGTGTACGTGGCTTATTGTTTTAGTCCCGGGATCCGTTGCAGCAGCCAGCAGTGAAAGTAAACTATAGTTTGTAAGAAAAGAATGGCTAGTGTGTGGTGTAGGTGTCTAGTTAATTAAAGCTACTCGACCCGTTTGGAGGTAGCAATCAAATGCCGTATTCCACTTCACGGTCACTTCGGTCGTGGCCAGACTTGGGCGACGGCGGCGCGCGCGCACCGCTGCGGCTGTTCAAGTCCGGCCTGCTCAGCCTGCATGCCATATATCGAGGCGGTGGCACGCACGCGATTTTGCCGAGGTTGAAAAGAAAGAAAACGTCAGCGCTGTTTCTCTTTTCGCGTCTGTTGTGAGAATAACAGAAGCGAATATTTAGTAACATGTCTCCTCCCGGAGGCAGCAAAGTAGACGCAGACGCCAACCAGGGAGCGTCGACCAGCGATGACAAGCCTCCAAACGTTGCCAAGCCATCCCCGTCGAAGAAACTGTTGCTGTGTAGGATACTGTACCGCTTCCACTGTCTACTCAGGGCACAGATGTACGCCGATACCATCCTGGGCAGATCTGCGGCGGAGCTTCAGGAAACGTCAAATATCAAGAGGTATGAACGCATCACGTATATTTTTTGGGGTGCACTCGTTCTTTGAAGCCAATATAAATCTGCCAAAGTGCATGGTTGTCGTCACACCCTATTTCAATTAGCCCTAGCTTCGTTTTATTCTAGTTTCATTAGCCTTGCTCTCAACGCCGCTTGCAGTTGTTGCTACTGTTTTGCGGTGATCGTTTCGATCTTAATTGAATACATTGGCACGTGAGGTTTAACTTTAAAGAGGGACGCCGCAGTGAGGGCTCCGGATTAATTTATACAGGCTGAGCTCTTTAATGTGACGCCGTATAGCATACGGGCATTTTTGCATTGCCCCACTCAAATGCGGCCGCCACGACTACAGTAAGTACCTGCGCTGTCGGTGCCGGGTCCGGTTTAGAGCTAGCAATAAGCTCAAGACGGCTCGAAAGCACCCATCCGGCCCGGCTCGCGGGCCGGGCTCGGAAGGGCTCGGACTCGAGCTAGGGTATATTTTTTTTTTTTTTTTTAGTGGGCCGGGTCAGGTACCCAATCCCGAGTACGCACAACATTTGCGAAAGCGCAGATATTGCTATTGTGTGCTAGGCGTCTAGAATGCACAGCAGGAAGTGTTTCCCTCCACGCGCGAGAGCGTCTGAATCCTCCCTGTCTGGTGGTTCTCTTCTTACGTCGATTCCCCTTTCCTCATAGGCCCTCGCCGCGAAAGGATTTTGCTAGCCGTCAGTGACTGAACACAAGGGCCGCTTGTGGGCTATCGAATTAGAAATTTCTCGTCTCCTGCTTCGATGACTCCGATGCAGATGTTTGAGTATCCGTTTCAAGACTCGCTCCACTATGTCGCCTCATGAAAAGCACGCGGTTGGAAATAAGAACTCACCGTTTACTTGGCTAGAGAATCTAACCCTTGCTCAAAGTTTAAGCGAACGCAGTTTTGGAGAAGCAAGTAGCCGCGTATCCACAACCCAACTGCTCTTCTTACTAAGAAAGTATAAGTCATTGCGGCTACCAATTTGATCAGGGAAAGAAGCTTCAGCGTTGCTGGATTCATAACGGTGTGCTGCGCATATGCCTCAAGCATTCATCAATCAACAACTTGTATCTGCATATATTACTTAAGACGATGCCTCTATATATTCCGCATATTTGTCACCCTGCGTAAGAGCTCTACGTTTAATGGTCTCAAATATACTCATAATCGTAAAAGTGTTTCTATCTTTATTCTCGTTTCAACTGTAACTATAGCCGACCGATCCGGGCCCATGGCTCTTTCAGTGTCTGGCCATGCCGGGCTATACCGTTTGTAGCATAGGGCCGGGCTCAGGCTCAGAATTTCGGCCCGTGCACACTATTTGATCCGTTTTCCGAGCACTATAATTACCTGATTTGATCCTGGCTGGATTTCATTACGCGAAATGTTGAAACCCAGACCCCAATATATGTATATCTTCTGGATGTCATTAGATTATGTTTCTAAGGGTATTACTTTGTCCAGGGGATGCGTCTGATCTTTATTAAGCTCTCACGTGGCCCCGCCCTGGTAGCTGCGGTTAGGGCGCCCGAGTGCTGAGCCTGGTCAAGGCCGTGGGTTCTGTAGAGGCGAAACCCAAGATGGTCCGTGCATAGTCTGAGATGACAATGCACTTTAGCGGTTTCTCATAGCGGACCTTGCATTAGGATGTTCAACCTATATACCATATACAACTGCTGCACGGCCTCAGTATACATCCATGATACATCCTTAAATTTTCTCTTAAGGACCTCATTGGTCTGTTTTCTTATAAAGTCACGATTTCCCGCAGGGAATGTGCTTATTTGCGTAATTATTGACAACATTCATAAGAGTGCTCACAAGTTTATCCCCACCAGTAAAATTCAGTGGATAAATTGTAAGATATGCAATAAGTATGGCATTTATATGAATAACAAAAACCAAATAAAAATTGTGTCAAGGTGCCACTTAGTGAATCAAACGACTGGTGAATGCATTTCCTGGCTTCGCACTTATGAGTTCTGACATGGTTCAGAGAATTAAAAAGGTGTAACCTATAACCTAGGCAGCAAACGCCATCGGCCCAATATTTGTACTGTGTTGACAGTGCACTGCCCAACATAGGACCAATGGCTTACTACCAATACAATACCAATATTGAGCTGATAGTTTGTATCGCCCGGGTAGTTCCCGACTTAAAATCGACAGTAGCTCTACGCTGGCCCAACGTCGGCATTCTAAATGGCCTGTTCTGGCACAAACTCGGCTAACAAGTTTGGGCCGAGCTCGCTTTTGTTGTTAGCCTTACAACGTTCGACCTAGTGCGACCCTTGTTGGCCCTATGTAGGCCCGACGTCGAGATGTAGACTGGTCTACCTAGGCCCTGTATGGTGACCAAGATGGGCTGAGGTAGTGCCAAGGTTGGAGGCCGACCTTGTAGACAATGTCCACTCTAGCAATAAAAAAAAACGTTGCCTCAATAGTTTCGAATGCAAGTCCGCAACGTTGCCAACAAAAAAAAAAAAAAAAAACAAGCACGTTTTTCGCGAAAAACGTTGACCCTCAGAATATTCTGTAAAGCTGAAACAAATGCAGTGGATTTTTATAGGCAGATTGCAAGAAGAAGATGTCTGACAGTGAACATAATACAAGCATTTCATTGGCGACCTGGTCCATCATGTCAGTCATACAAGAAACAGTGCACAAAAGAAATAAGACACAACTGCGATGCGCACACAGACACACCTCAGAACTTTCAGCGAGTTTATGAGGTGCTCATTTCAGGGCCAGTGATCCTCACAAGTCGAGAGAAGTTATAAAATGGAAAAATAAGAGGGCATGCTCATGTTGCTGATAATTTTTGTTAAAGATTTCGTTCTGCCGGCTTTGTGCGAACATCATGCAAATGCATTTGCTGAAAAACGCATGCTACTTGGCCAACCTATTGGGCAGTAACCACGACCCTACGTCGGAGCATCTTTGGCTGCCACGCATTGGGTACCAACTAATTCTCTACCATTCACCGATGTGTGGCCAACATAGTGGGGATCTACCCACGGCCCTATTACTTTGGACCATGTTTGGATGCCGAGCGTTGGGCGCCGACTAATTCTCCACCATTTGCGGATAGTTGGCTGGAAGACTTTGGCCAACTGTTAACTAGCGTAACTACCAGTAAACCAGGGCCCACCTTTGGGCCTGCATTGGCTGGCCGAGAATTCCAACTGCTAATCACGTCTTATTTGTTTGCCGATGGTCGGCCGTCGGCGAATTTCAGTTGGGTTGTAACATTAAATTAAATTGAAGAGAGGTTTATTGGGATGTTAGGAGGACTGAAGACGGGAAACGTTCGCGCAAGGCGATCGAGTTGCGGAGCGCAAGGCCGGGTCCGCAAAGGGCAGCTCGACCTTTAAATGCGCGCGACAGCTGTCAGCCGAAGAATTAAAAAATCTTCACCGTCGTTTGCTACGGCGTAGTGTCATCTTTACAATTCAGCTTTGAACTCAGTGGCTCAGTCATCAGGACTCCAATATTCCTTTGTGCGCGAGAAACGAGGAAGGCTAGCATACACAAAGGAGACCCTCCAGACAATCCAGACAATGGTACCACCCAGTTCTTGTGCCATCTTGAGTAATCCCCTTAGCCCAGCCCTGCTATATATAGTGACATATCGCAGGGCGTTGCAAATGAAGGGTATTCACCGCAGTTTAATTGGGATTCCAAGAGTGAGCGATGAGGGGCTGCGATGTGGGGTTAGTTGAGATGACTGTGGCTTTAGAAAAATCGACCGATGTCATTGTATGAGACAAGACAATATCAGAGGTGGGAGCGGAAAGAAAAAAAAATATGTCCGACGTGAATAGTTAATCAAATATGAAGTAGGTGCGTAGCACCGCTTATCCCCGTTATACCTTTCATGCATTAGCACACACATTTGCGATTTATACTCTCTCCAATATCTTCCCTCAGCTCACGCAAGAGGTGGCCAGCAGTCACAAATACAAACAGCGCCGACGGTTGCGCTTCCAAAACACACAACACTCAAACATTCCGATCGCTGCCCTTGGTCGGTTGCGCGCGGGCGGCGGTTTCAAAGGACGTATGTCCAGGCGTATTCCCGAGAAGACACCGACAGCAGCTCTCTCTGCCGCGCATTCTCCCAGCCCGTATTTCGCCGCGATTTATGGCCTCCGCGCCCTTTCCCCTCAAACCGAGAAACAGAGCAGTTAGCGCCGAACCCACAACCCTACAACCACTGCGCTTATGCTGCGCTTTTTAGCTGCTCTGGTTTGCCTCCTTCGCGGCACGGTCGAAGCGCGACTTTTCCGAGAATCGTAACGGACCGAACCGACGGCGTCGCCCGTTTCCATGTGTTCCTATACCACTTCCGAAAAGCGGCCGCCTGTGCGACTGTCATAAATAAACTCGCATCAAGCTGCCACTTGACCTTAGCCGCCCCTTCGGAATCCCCTCCGCGACAATGGACGCGCGGTGAACACTCGTTTCTGGGAGAAGCCCGCAAACTTAACTCCACCTTGGAATGGGAATTCTTCGGAGCCGACGAAGGTGACCTATGCTCGTCCGCTGTCAGCTCGCTGCCAGCCTGCGCCGCAGTGCCAGATGGCCCGGCTTCATCCATTGCGCTGTCCAGCGACGGCCGCCATGTTCGCAGCTGACACGCCCCTCTCTCACTGTCTTACTCTTGTTACGTTTCGAACTTCCCGAGTAACGAGACGGTGCACGTGTCGAAATGGGCGTCCGTTTTTCTAAGAAGACTGCACGCGACCACCTCGGAGTTCGTGGGCCAGAACCACCCAGGACGCAGCAACGCGGTGTCGCATATCGGCAACGACGGCAGCAGTTGCCCCAGTTTGTGTCCGAAGGACTGTGCACAGAGGCGCTAACGAATTTGCCGAAGAGCGGGCGCGCCTGTGTTAGCAAACAGAGCGCCGCGGCGCCAGCGTGTTAGCACCGAGGAGAGAGAGCGGGTCATCCCCCCCCCCCCCCCCCCCCCCCGTGGAGAAGAGCGGTCACCGCATTCCTTTCCCGCGGAGTGCTCCCGCGCGAGGGGTCCGCGTGGGTGGCGCGCGGTTCCGACCTTAGACAGCCAGCGAGCCTCCTTGGGACCCCCCATGCCTGTCTTCCCCCGGCGGAGTCGCCAGCGTGCCGCTAAAGTGGAAAGAGTGCGCTGGGAGGACGTTTCTAGTGGGCGGTTCCCGAATGTCTGCATATCAGGAACTCGTTTGTGATTGGACTTTGACCAAATAGAAAATTCCCCAACTAGGTACTTGGGGACAAGAAAGTTGTTAAAAACGAGAGCACGAGTTCTCTCTGGTGTGTACCTTCTCAGATTCACCATGTAAATAAACCTTCGTTAAGTTGTCTCTAACTCTCGGCCAGTCTCTGCTTGGGTGGTCACCGCCCAATGTTCAAGTGCCTGCAGCCCGACGTCTGACTCGGCTTTTCGCTACCCGTTGGTCCGCTACTGGAGCAGACTCAACGCAACAGCTGGTGGCAGCGGTGGGATGGACGCCGCTGTAATCATGGTTGCAAGGTCCGGTGAGTGCTTGGCTTTTCTTCACTGAGGTTTTACCAGGCTTTGTAGTAAGTTTACAAAGGTGGTGGGAATTGGTTATCGTTAGCACGGGACTTGAAAGTACGTGACGATAAGAGATTTCTGAAAGGAAGAAATTGCAGCACTCGGGATAACCATGAATTTGAAAGTGTTGAAAAAGCCACTTTTGCTGGAGTTGGCCAAAAGTCTGGGTTTGGATCTTCAGGACCAAACGAGAAAGCCAGATATCATTGAGGCTATTGAGGCACTTGAGGCAGACGACGATGAGCTCTCGGAATGCCTGGAGCTGATTGCTGAGAGAGAGAAATCAAAGAGGGAAGCAGAAGAAAAAAATGAGAAACGCATGGCTGAAGAGAGTAAGCGCTTGTAGCAGGAACTTGAGCTGAAGCGTCTCGAACTGCAGGTGCTAAAAGCTCGAAATGAAAGTGATGAGAGCGTAGCATCGGGCACAGTAGAACGCAAGTCGTTCCGTATGAAAGACCTTATGCAACCTTATAGGAAAGGAGAGGACATAGGTCTGTTCTTGGTAAACTTTGAGCGCACGTTCGAGAAGGCAGGGTTTATCAAAGCAACTTGGCCGCAGTGCTTGCTGACACTGTTGCCTTGTGAGGCGGCAGATGTGATAGTCCGCTTGACTAAAGAAGATGCAGATGATTACGATAAGGTTAAATCTATCTGCTCAAAAAGTATAGAATGTCAGCGGAAGCTTTCCGGCAAAAATTTCGCAAAGCTCAAAAGGAGAATGATGAGTCGTACCCTGAGTTCGCGTATAAGCTCATGGCTAACTTGGGGGAATGGCTCAAAGGAGCTAAAGCTTATGGCGAAAGCCAAATAATGTTGCAATGCTTCGGACTCGAGCAGTTCTACTCTTGCTTGCCTGATGATGTAAGGCATTGGGTGCAAGACAGGTTGGAAGTTACGACTATTTCGAAGGCAGAACTGGCAGAAGAGTTTGTGTCGCGCCGTGCGCTGGACAGAAAGGAAAGCCCTAGGAAAGAACACCAGAATAGGAAAGCAGCTGGATGGAAAGGGCAACCTTTAAAAGAGAAACAGCAAGCACGAGGCGCAGATGTCGCAGAAAAAAAGGCGACTGTAAGAGAAGCACCCGAAGCAGTATACCGCCAAAAGAAAGCTTTTGAAAAGAGACGGCCATTGGTATGTTACAACTGCCAAAAGCCGGGACATTTAGCGACTGCTTGCAAAAGCCCAAAGATTGTTTGCTTGTCAGTTAACAGCAACAATGAAAGTATGCGGCATCTAGGGCCATACTTACGAGATCTCGTCGTGAACGGAAAACCGTGTCGCGTGCTTCGAGATTCGGCGGCTACAATGGATGTAGTTCATCCCTCGTATGTAGAGCCAGGAAATCTCACTGGAGAGTGCACATGGATTAAACAAGCGGTGGAAGCAAATAGCGTGTGCCTTCCAATCGCTAATGTCAGCATTGAAGGTCCATTTGGCGTACTTCGCACAGAGGCTGCCGTGTCAGCCGGTCTGTCGAAGCAGTATCCCTATCTTTTCTCGAACAGATCTGATCAACTGTTGCTAGTGTTCGGAGAGGGTGCTGTTCACGCGTTGACTGGCTCGAAAGCACGAAAGCTGGCTGCTAAATCCATCACACTGGAAGCGTCAGGTGACGTTGACGCGACAGAGAGTGAGCCGTTAGACACGAAAGAGGCAGTCCACGCGCCGATTAGCGAGGAAGTGAACATCCGAGAAAGTAGCGAGGATTGCATTGAGCTTAAAGAGGCCTGCGGTGAGCTTCTCATAACGCCGCCATCTGACAGCTTGCAAAGATTGCTGGGGGTGGACTGATCGTCCCTGATAGCCGAGCAAAGAGCCGATTCCACATTGCAGAATCTTAAGCACATGAAGAGTGAAGGTATCGCGAAGAAAAACGTGATATTCTTAGAAAGGTCCGGGATACTTTTGTCGAAAGTATCTTGATCGCAGAGGAGTGCAGGTCGACCAATTGTTCGTACCAAAACACTACCGCGGTGATCTTTTGCACTTGGTTCACAAGAGCTCGCAGTCAGGTCATTTAGGGCTTAAGAAAACAAAGAATAGGTTGTTGCAGGAATATTACTGGCCGGAATGTTTTCGGGAGGTAGAAAATTTTGTAAAGACCTGCGACACATGTCAACGGGTGGGCAAGCCGGGAGATAAGGCGAGAGCCCCAATGAAGCTAGTGCCTGTGATCACGGAGCCATTTCGACGACTCGTGATCGACACTGTTGGTCCCCTTCCAAAAACTAAGACTGGTTACAGTCACATTTTGACAGTAATCTGTCCTGCCACAAAGTTTGCTGAGGCAGTGGCATTGAAAGAGTTAAGCTCAGTGGAAACTGTGAACGCACTCATGTGCATTTTAGCACGGATTTGGTTTCCCGCTGAAGTACTGTCAGATCAGGGGACTGTTTTTACCAGCGCACTGACTACAACTTTCCTGGATAAGTGTGGGATTAAATTAATCCATAGTTCAGTGCACCACCAGCAGTCCAACCCAGTAGAAAAGATGCACTCGGTAATGAAACGCATACTGAGAGCCCTGTGTTTTGATCGCAAAACCGACTGGGATGCCTGTTTGCATGCAACAGTGTTTGCGCTGAGAACCGTGCCTCATGAGGCCACGGGGTTCTTGCCGGCCGAAATGGTCAACGGCCGCTCTCTACGATCGCTACTTCGCTTTCTTCGGGAATCGCGTGAGGGCAGGGAAGAGAACCCTACGGTGGTCGAATACGTGCTCGCGCTGCTTGAAAGGTTGCACAAGGGGCAGGAGCTCGCGGGATGCGAAATGAGTAAAGCGCAGGTGAGGGCCAAACAGTGCAATGACCGAACAGCGAGATCACGCTGTCTTGAAGCTAGAGACGCGGTAATGGTGCTACGACCTTCCCAGAAAAATAAATTGGAAGTTCAATGGGAGAGCCCAGCGGAAGTCATTCAGAGACTGTCCGATACGCACTGTATTAGCCTGCCCGGAAAGCGAAAGATAGAGCCACGGTAAACCTAACGGCAATGCCGCATGCTTTTGGTGTTGTTGATAGCATCGGTGAGTCTGGCTTGGGTATGTTTTTTTCCTGGCATACGTTTACATTATTACCATTTTTATTTTAATCTTGAACATTGTGTTTGTGCGAATGAATAATGTTCTGGTTGTTTCAAGTGCTGAAGTAATAGTAAAAGGATTAAAGTAGTATTGGTATGAAAGCCTCGTGGATCTCGTGGAGAGAGTCCTGGCGCTTGCCGTCTTTGCGGCTGTGATTTTCGTGTTGTTCAAACTGATGCTGTCTTTCCTGTGAATGAGCTGGTCTGCAGAGAGCAAGAAGCCCTCCATAGTCTTGACAAGAAGCAACGAGGAGCTGCAGAGTCCGTTGGAGGCAGCAGAGCATCAGCAACAGTGAACCCAACCAGAACGACATCGTGTATCCCTCTGGACAATGGTTGCTGACCTTTGTGCATCGGGATCTTCAACCGCCACCGGAGAAGCTGTTACGTTTCGAACTTCCCGAGTAACGAGACGGTGCACGTGTCGAAATGGGCGTCCGTTTTTCTAAGACTGCACGCGACCACCTCGGAGTTCGTGGACCAGAACCACCCAGGACGCAGCAACGCGGTGTCGCATATCGGCAGCGACGGCAGCAGTTGCCCCAGTTTGTGTCCGGAGGACTGTGCACAGAGGCGCTAACGAATTCGCCGAAGAGCGGGCGCGCCTGTGTTAGCAAACAGAGCGCCGCGACGCCAGCGTGTTAGCACCGAGGAGAGAGAGCGGATCATCTCCCCCCCCCGTGGAGAAGAGCGGTCACCGCATTCCTTTCCCGCGGAATGCTCCCGCGCGAGGGTCCGCGTGGCGCGCGGTTCCGACCTTGGACAGCCAGCGAGCCTCCTTGGGACCCCCATGCCTGTCTTCCCCCGGCGGAGTCGCCAGCGTGCCCCTAAAGTGTAAACAGTGCGCTGGGAGGACGTTTCTAGTGGGCGGTTCCCGAATGTCTGCATATCAGGAACTCGTTTGTGATTGGACTTTGACCATATAGAAAATTCCCCAACTAGGTACTTGGGTCAAGAAAGTTGTTAAAAACGAGAGCACGAGTTCTCTCTGGTGTGTACCTTCTCAGATTCACCACGTAAATAAACCTTCGTTAAGCTCTCTCTAACTCTCGGCCAGTCTCTGCTTGGGTGATCACCGCCCAATGTTCAAGTGCCTGCAGCCCGACGTCTGACTCGGCTTTTCGCTACCCGTTGGTCCGCTACTGGAGCAGACTCAACGCAACACTCTCTAACTGGGTGCATCATGCGGTCGCTCCGCCCCTTCAGTGTCAAGTCGCGTGATGCGGGCGTCGCCACTTTCCCTTCCTCCTCTTCAAGTTCACAGAGAGATGGATGAACAGAGAGAGAGAGAGAGAGCGGCTTCTACTACAGCTCTGCGGCCACTCCACCTCGTCAATGCTGAGCCGCGAGACGCGCACGTAGCCACCTTCTCTTTCTCCACTTCAAGTTCACGAAGAGAGAGAGAGAGAGTGAACAGCTTCGGACAGACATCGGCGAAATCCATGATTGCGGCTAGCAGTGCTACGCACTAAAATGGTAAGGAAAACAGAAAATGCAAGGACACATCAAAGCTCGGGGCGAATTAATGAATGACATATCCACTCCGCGCGAAGCCGAGCTTGCAGTACAACGCATTTCTTTTTCCCAGCTGGTTCTTCATTCTCTGCACATTTGGCTAGCCATGCTTCCTCACGGTGTCCCGTTCAAGCAGCTTGTTGTTCGCGGCCGCTTTTTTGCGTGCGCGCGTGCGTGCGTGCGTGCGTGCGTGCGTGCGTGTGTGTGTGTGTGTGTGTGTGTGTGTGTGTGTGTGTGTGTGTGTGTGTGTGTGTGTGTGTGTGTGTGTGTGTGTGTGTGTGTGTGTGTGTGTGTGTGTGTGTGTTTAAGAAGCGGTGCGCATGTATGTGGGAAATTTCTCAGCGTTTTGGTGTCCTTTTGTGTATTTTTAGTTTCAACTCCAACCCCTGTAGACATATTCGTATCTACTTTCCTCATCCCAACTACCGCGACCAGCTGAAATCGCTGCTTCTTTTTTTCCAATGGGAACGCTCATATTCGCTCAATGCTGCGACGCGGCGAAGCAGATGGCTAGTTGTTCTCCCTCCGGAGCTGCGAGCAAGGGTATTTTTGCAGATACTGGCCGAGCAACCACGCGACACAAAAGTGACATTGTGTCTACGTCACTTCTGCGTATCCTGCCGGTGTTTTTTTTTATTTTTTTATTCATTCTACTGGGATGAAGTGAAAGGGGGCTGCAAGATATCTCTCAAGTCCAATGCGCGGAAAGGATGAAAGGAGGGGCGGGTATGGGGCGGGAAGGCTGGCCAACGCGCAGACGGCGCGATTTCAAACGAGTGACGGTTTGGAGCTGCCCTCGGCAAAGCACAGCTCGAGCACTATGCACGCTTGCTTCCTTTTTTTTTTTCGTAGCTGTGAGGTATGGGCTGCAATGGCCGGCGCCGCAGCGGAGGGGGCACTATAGATTTGATTGCGTCTGTGCGCACAGGCTCAATAGGCCGCTTTTGTAGGTAAGAGCCCCTTATGTGAAACATGTATAATTTCCCAGTTTAATTACAAACGTCAACGTTACGCACCCTTTAGAAGATTATATCAGTCCTCACAGTTACTTCTTTTCCGCCACTCCCAGTCAAAAAAACAACAACTTTGGAACCAACTGGAACTTCAACGGTAGCAATTGGTCTCAATGGGTTCCAGGTGGAAGTTTCTTTCCAAATTGGCAGTTCAATTTAACTCTCCTATGGGTTGCAGTTGGAATCCACATTCCATCTGGAAGTCATTGGAAAGTCCAGTTGGAAATCACATTCCAAATGGATAGTCGATCTGGGTCCAATCGGATAGGCCACTTGGATCTAGCAGCTACTTGTGCAAAGTCTATTGACTGCCATTCGTACATAACTATAGTATTAATCAGTTGCTCGTGTTCCAAATGAATACTCAGTTGAATGAATCTTTGACAACTGGTTAGCCCAATTGGTCAAGTTTATTTCATCCAATGGGTGTTATCAATTGAGTCCAACTGTGGTCTGTCCAACTGCAATGAGTGTATCCACAGGAACGTTCGCGTAATTCACAAAGAAAGCACTCAATATTCTATTTATGATAACTATCAGGACCTGCTAAACCAAATTCATCATCTGCACTATCGCTACAAACAAAATTAAATGAAATAACTGCATTCTAATGGCAAATCACTGGCATGAGGGTAGGATGAGTGGTGTATATACAGGAGTAGAAGTGTTTTTGCTGAGTGTATGTAATGATCTCGTGTTACACGTTACTGTGCGACGTACTGTATATTGCGTTTCTTGTGTGAGATGCATACTTGCCTGTACTTGTTTTCCATCAAGCGTGTATCACTTTCCACATGCCTAGTAAATATGCAAATTGCCAGTCGAATATTCCTTTTGTCCCAATTGGTAAGTCCCATTTGACCAATTGTATTCAACGTGGTGTGACCCTTTGAATCTGACTGGTACCCATTGCATGCAACTGATGTGACCAATTGGATCCATTGTGTGCAACTGTTTTCACCCACTGGCTGCTATAGGTTAAGTGTCCAAAATGCTATTGGCTTCAGTTGGAAAATCAAATAGTTCCAGATGGAAATCTTCAATTAGTTCCAATGGCTTTTTTTAACATGGGCTACAAAACTATGTGTATGTGGGCGCGCGTGCGTGCAAATAACTCATGCGCAGGTACTCAATATATTTGCAGCCCCGCATACGGTCAGTACTATTGCACGTTTTCATTACAATGAGTAAATCAGACGCAAAATCTCTGCAGCGCGCTGCGAAGAAGCCAATTCACGACTCCGAGTCCCTGCGTCGCTTGGAATACCAGCCACCCGACAAACCATCGGAAGAAAAAGAACAAAAGTAAAATATTGCGAACGTACAGAATCGGCGACCGCTCTACATTCCCGTGCATATCGCGCCTTTTGACTGAGCAGCCCGCCTCCCTCAAGGGAAAAAATATCTCTAAGAGATACGTGTATGTGGCGTATGGACTACGTCCCCCATGTTTCAGGTGATTGCACACCCAGGATCTGCAAAAATATTATCCCGTAACTGCCAACTGATTTTTTTTTCCATAAGCACCCAATGTGCCCCGCTCTTACCACTACAAAGCCTTCTAGAACACTGTGTCCAAACAGAACGAGCGAGCTCTGCTTGACCACTTGACCCACTGCACAAGCGCAGATCGTCCTGACGTCTCCATGTGCTGGCTAGCTTCGCGCGCGCCTGCCGAGTCGGGACCGACCAGCGCGTGCACACTGACGGCGTGCAGAAACGGATCGCGTTATGCCAAACCTTCTGATTTGATTATTTTACCACCCCTCAGTCGGCACATATGCTTCTATCATTTAGCAGAGACGATCAACGCAGCAATCGGAGGGGGAGAAGGGGGGGGGGGGGATAAGGGCCGATGCTGCAGCCCAGGGGCTCACCTCTGAGAGCAGGGCAAGGGTGCCCACTTATTTTAACCTGCTGCATATATGAAACTACAGATAATGAAATTTCGGGCAATGCAAAAAATAGAACAGGAATATATAGGGCACCGCCTAATAAAACTTCGTTTGGCCTGATAAATTAGGGAGACCGTGTCCTGCAAAAGTGAGCTCCCCACCACCCAGTGGGTCCTTTGTTATGAGGCGATCTGCGCTTTTAGACCCGCTCCGCATGCATGCGGGCGCACCGAGACGACCGGTTCGGAGGGGCATAATAGCGCACACCCGCATCCTTCGTCCGCAGAAAAGTTGACTCAATCTCAACTTTTTGCCCGCACGTGCTGATCAGCAAGGCGACCGGATTGCAGCTATTGGTTGCGCTGGTAGGCGACGTCTCTGGCTCCTCTTCCTCGATCTTGCCAGGGCAATATGGCCGCCAGCGGTGCGAAGCAAAGCGTAGATGGTAGTTGTTGCTCTGCCGCAGAAACCAATATACTTAGCGCGCATTGCTAATTCTAGTGTTCCTATCGACTGTGATTTCCCCTCAAGTTGGATCATATGCGCCACTGTTATCTGCGCTGAGCTGAAGACAGTGATCTTCCAACCGGCGAAGTGTACTAGGCCGCACCGGTGTCACAATGTTTTTGTGAATATCGCTAGCCACGAGGATCTTCACGGCCGAGTTTTAGCTGAGCGTTTTTACGGCCAGCGGAGCGGAGCGGGCGAGCGGATACACCATCGGAGAGACTCGCGGAGGTCGCGCGACACGGTTCGTCACGGAGGGGGCGACCCGAACGAGTCGCCAGCGACCCGTTTGAGGTAGTCGCTCGCTGACCGATTTCTTGCGACGCGACTTGAAGTCGCAAAGCTACTGAGCTGCGCCCGCAGTTGTTGGGCACACATGTTAAGGAGAACTGCGAGAGTGAAGCGTACTAATTCACGTTTGTACTCGTATCCTTGGTCATGTGCTGGACGCTCGGGCATGAGGCGATTTCGTGATCTGCTATTTCGCGAGAACGCTAACAACAGCGCACACACCACCGCCGCTTCCGTCTTCGTCGAACTATAGCGCGTTGGCGGTCGAAACAGTCCTAAACATGGGAATAACCATAAGATCCGGTTCTTCGCTGATAATTTCACATATTTATAACCGAAATGAGTCCGGATTGATCTACTCCGAGCGCGGTAGCAGAAGCCGTAAAGGCGCGAAAGCCAGGCCTTCGTTCAAATCTTGTTCGGAGAGGGGTTTGTCGTGAAGCGAGTCGCATTCTGGTGTGAACACTCCCTCTTGATCGACGATTGTCGCCGGTCTCCCCCACCGTGACGAATCAAGCCGCGCGACCTCCGCGAGTCGCCAGTGTGAACCAGCCTTTTTAGCCAGGCGGATCGCTTCTTCTCAAGCGGAGTAGAGTCATAGAGAAAGAGATTGGTAGAGTCGCTTAAGCTTAAGGCTCCTCGAGTTGCTAGAGTTGCTTGCTCTGCTGCTCCACCTCTCGGTCACAATTCGAGTTATAATGAAAAGAATACCAATTAAGCCTGCTAATAATGCGCCAAAACTGTTTAATAAAAGTAGATTCTGTGTTTCTAGTTAGTTATTTGATATATTTTGGGTTTTAGATGTACAAAAGAGAAGTTTGTTAAACAGGATATGTTCGCCAGTTCTAGTCAAGTCAAGCCGAAACAAAAGACAAAAGTCAGCTGTTTTCTCGCGCATTCGCCTGCTACTGATGTTTGAATTTGCCGAAGAGCACACTACAGGACCAACACCACCTAGAAGACTGAAGGCCCCCGCACGGCGGCGTGACGTCACGCAAGTCAGATCGTCCTGGAAGTGGACTTCACCACACTCGCTCTCTCCCTATAAGCTGCATGTTGGCGTGAAATAAATTAGATTCGCTCGCTCGTGTTACCAGTAGGAACTAATATACTGCGTCTACAGTTATTTACGAAGCTTGGCCGGGAATTCTCACCCCAGTTTGTAGCTTCGTGCCTTAAGGAGTCGGTTTGCATGCTTACACATATAAGAACCGTTTTCTGACTGATTGGAAGCGAATGATGTAAAATTTTGTCATCACTGTGGTGCATAAACTCTATTTGATCTAGTAATAAGCTATTCACGTTGCAAGCTACCGCCATGATTATATTACATATATTTAACACTTCGGGGCTTTTTTTTTACTTTCAAAAGCCCTATCAGGCAAGTTACAAAAATGGCAAGAAATTGGCATTACATGAAAGTAAAATGTCAATAGTTCAAAGTGGAATAAATGAACTCATAAAATGCACAAACTCATTTTTGCTCAGCAGCAATACAGGATCATTTATTATACAATTCGTCGAAAATAAATAAAAATACAATGCTTGACAGTCTCTTCTTTGTACAAGAACACATTCTTCGTAAAAGTGCACATAAATGCGATGCATGTCAGTGTCAGGAAAAAAAGTTGGTAGAGTAAATTTTCTGCGAATACACTTTACTGCTTTGGCACACAGGACTGCTTCAAGTAAAGAAATTCAGGCGTGCACGAGTTTCCGTGACACGGAACAGACAGAGATTACAACATCAGAAGCCTTCTTGAGAATGAAGGTAGGATGAAGGACATTTTATTTGACATTGATGAAAGAAAAAGTTATTTTCTTTTTACAAACAATACTGTGGAAGCAAAACTGCACAAATGACACCTCAACTTTTAACAGTTGCAAGTTTTCGCTTTGCCTTTGTGGCAGACAACTTGTCGCTTGCTAACTTGTTATTTGCTGCTTTGCACAAGTTGTTCAAAAGGGTGTTTGCTGCTGCACTCAAAATGTAATGTATGACTTGTTGAGGAGTATGGCCATTCACACAAACATCCAGGTCATCATTATCATTGATGATGCCATGCACAAGGGCCACTAGCACTTCTTTCTGCTTAGGAAGTGCAAAGAACTGTTTTGCAAAGCGTGGACTCCTAAGCTTGTCCAGCACTATTTCTGTGGTAAGGACAGCATTCACAACAAGTTCGCGTGGGAACTTCAGGCCACCTCTTGTCATGCTGGAAATAAGGACATTTCTAGCAATGTCCATCTCTGTATCATCCATTATCAGATTTTCTTTACATGACTGGCACAACAGTTTCTTTACAGCTGCATGAGCACAGTAACCGGCAACATATGTCACAGCTGGTAGCCTTGCCACTTTCTTCTCAATATCGCTGTCCCAAACTGCGACATCAAACTGGCTCAGCAATGAGTTGGAGCTAATGACAGGAACATCGCACACCACATCAATGTCTGGTAACTCGAGCACTTTCTGTAGCCGCAACTTTGTCTCAGACTCGTAAATCTGCCTAATCGACACATGATAGTTGGCACCAGACAACTGACGGTACCGACCAAAGCGATCCTCAAGGGAATCTGTTTGAAATTTGCCTAGCAAAACATACTGCATACCAAGTTCTTCAAGGCAGTAGATAGCGACCTCATGGAGCGCATGAGTTGTGTGACATAAAGCTGAGTGAGTTTCTTTTGTTAAATGTCCTGCATCGTGCCTCAAACTTTCCCAGTAGTCGAGCCACTGCATCATTTTCCCCAAAAACTCTAACTGGGGACAAGATGTCGAGGTTATGGGTTTTTGCAAGTCATCTAAAAGCCGCTGGCCCTTTCGGGGAGTTTTAACGTTAACAACATTCCACCACGTTAGCACCATGCTGATATACTGAGCAGTACTGTCAGCATGCTGAATGTTGCTATTATGAAGTGCTGCCACAGTTGATAAATTGAATATTCTCAGTGCTAACTTTACATTTTGCCTCTCCATGTTTGAAGGATTCAGTGCCTTCAATGACAATGTCGGAGCAATCTTCAAAAGCTCATTTTGTTCGGATTCATGCAGCTCACATAAAGTGTTAAATGATGCTGCCAAGATTTTGGGTTTGGGGTCTGTACTTTTTGGATCTGGGAAGTACATGCACCTTCCTGCATTGCGTTGATTTAACCAGTTATTTCTGACACATTTCAACACGTGGACAGGGTCTATGACAAAAAACAAAGGTCGTGATTTGTCAGCTGGATGCTGATAAACTATCTTTAGTCTCGGAGGGTCTGAAAACAATGACATTGTCTTTCTGTTGATGGAATTATTGTCAGAGATGATGGCAATTACTTTAAATCCTGTATCTTCAAGCTTCATGACTAGCATTCGCAGAAAATCATGCAAACATTTTGCATCGATTGTAGCCACTGGCAATATATGCACAACATCTTTGTTATTTGAAAGCAGACTCTGAATCATAAAGACAAACGCTGTTTTTGCCGGGCTTGCAGTGTTGACTGCTGCACCGGCAACTGATCCAGCTTTAAAATCAAAGTATGACTGAATGTGGATTTCATCCATCATTAAAGTTACTGTCTTTTCATGCTCTTTCAATGTGGTAGCAACTTTCTTAGCATATGACAGGAAACAGGAGCCTTGCTGTTCTATGGCCGGGCTTACTTGCTGAGCAGAGCAGAGACGTCTTATTGTCTCTGGATGAGGCAACTTTACCTTCAGTGAACCTCTGAGGAATTTGTATGCATGCGGTGAAATGGTGTAAAGGAGGCTTGCAAATACGAGAAGGTCCGACGAGTAGCGTGCAGCGTTGTTGAGGATTAGGTCTACTTGGGATTTTATAAACTTCACGACTTCGAGGTGCCATTCGTGTAACTGGGGCTGATGATTGCATATTAACTCTTCTAACAGCTCCTCCACAGTTTCAAGCAGATGGCGAGCCCGCAGGTCATTGTAGGGAGAATGAGCACTACGCAGAGACTCAACATGTTGAAGGATGTCACTCAGTTGTCTTAAGTCCTGCAACACTGCAGGCACACTGACACCATGAAGGTCCACGATGCGTGTTTCCCCGTAATACACTTCTACACACATGTTGTCACAAACTACCACTGATGAACGTACAGAGGCGCCCTGATCAACAGTCAAATCAAGGAATAGAACTTTGGACTCCATTGTGATCACAGACCAAAACGGCGAGGTGTTAAAGCTTGGCAGAGCATGAAGAAATTCAGAAAAGCTTGTTACTTCGTTATGCTTGTCTTCTTGATGTTTTTCTTCTAGAGATTTTTCCATGGCAATGCGGAGTGATTCGTCCTCAACACGTTTTCTTTTATCCTCCGGAGCCTCCCGAGTGCACGCATGTTGCCGTGAAAGGTACTGGGGACAATTCGGGAACACACTTGGTACCGCATCCGGCTTCAGCCTGGAGACTTTCAGCGGCACTTCAATAACGTTTCCCGTCTTCACATCTGTGTACTTAGATGTTTTGACGTAATCGCTTGCCACAAAATGTTTCTCGCAAAGCTGAAATGAAAAAAAAAAAAAAAGACATTCTGTACAAATATGTTTTATACTACCAGAAAGATAAACGACAAAAAGAATGAGCACGTTTCAGGCTCCGACAACGCAAGCAACCCGATTCGGCTGTTGCTGAATACATTTAGCCGGAAAAACGCACATTGCTTTAATAAAAAAGCCGCGAATCGACTCATAAGCCATAGCTTACCACTGTGTTTTTCGTAGGAGTAAAATCCTTCCGGGGAACCGCTCTTGTCCATGCCGCTCGCCGCACAGGGTCACAAGGAAACACGTGCACGCGCACACGCGACTCTCCAGCATAGTTGGACTTGCAATTGGGAGCGCAACAGCAGCCCGGCATTCTAGCAATTTGTTTACGAGCACAACCACAGCACAAAATCGAAAATATGCAGCTTGCAGACGTAAAAACGACGCACAATCATGCCTGTTGTACGGACAGGCGGCATCCGATACAAACGACTGCAAGCAGCTCCGATCACTGTGGCCAGCACAAGTGAAACAAAATCCGCTAGAGGCGCATGAAAATGTGGCTGCCTAACTATGCCAAACGATGCTGTGTGCCATTCTTTAAGAATATAGCTGTCGAATGAAAACCGAATAGCTCAATACTGCGGCCTTTGGTATTATTTGGACTCTAATTATACTAAAAACTAAAAAAATGACTTGTTTTGGTTGTAGTAAAAGTCACCGCTGAAGCCATTGCGAGCCATTCATAGCTGTTCTTGTCCGGCTTGTCCATGTTGCCCCCTCACCCCCTACCCTCGCCACGCGGACGTTCGGAGAGGTTGTCGCCGTCCGTCCGAGCGGCGATCTGAGTGTGGTGACGTAGGCGCTTGGGCGAGGAGGCGGCGCGGGGGCCTTAAGTCTTCTAGGTGGTGTTGACAGGACCCGCAGCTGCTGTCGCAACTGACCTGGACTGAAGTTGGAGATGGGCAGTGCCTGGAGGTATTTGGCGGACACGACGTGAGCCACATTCAGTGCGCGGACTTTTGAACATTGATACGATAGAAGACGTATTTTCGTTTCGAGAAGGAGCATATACGCAGACTTCAGCGGGCCATGTGCATACCCGATAAGGTCGTAACTGCGCAAAGGGTTGCGGTTCCCGGAGATGAAGCCCTCTGCATTACCCTTCGACGGCTGGCACATCCGAACCGGCTGTGTGGTCTTGAAAATCTTTTCGGGCGGCATAATCACTGACGAACGAAGTTATGCGCCATATCGACGAGCGGTTTTTCACTTGCTCGACGATGTAAATAGCCATTCTTGGCTCAGTCTCGAAACGCTGGAGAAATTCTCGCAGGTAAGTTGCAATTACAGCAGAATCAATGTCAAGGTTGTGAAAAAAAAATTCTTAATCTAAATTTTCACTTACATTTTGAGGCTGTTCAGCCAAAGGTGCCCCACTGACAAACTACTGGGGTTTGTCAATACAAGCAATACAAGCGCATCAAAAAGTGCCCGTGCATGTGTGGCGAAAGTGTTTACGACTTGAGCGACTGCCTCCTAGCAAGGAAGAGAACTGTCCATGTTTGCAAAGTTCGTCACACACTGTTTTCCTAATGCTGAAATTAACTTGGTGACAGCTAGTCTGGCACCCCTTCCGCTGGTCACAGTGACCGCAACTGAAACGAGCACACGACGTTGTTTCCGCGACGTGTCGATCACCTGTGTTTATCGCGGTCCGTGTATGTGCTGCGCTTGCCGAGCCCTTCCCTTGCGAGCGCCGAGCCCTTCGACGACGTTACTGCACGGCTTTCGGGCTACTAATATGCCACTATTCCGCGGTTTGCGCTTTGTGCTGATATGGGAGCTCGACGGCACTGTGTACACTGTGAAAATATCGTGTACTTTCACGGCAGCTGTCACTTTGAGAGTACCTTTCTGTTTATTTTTATTTCCTGCTAGCTATGTGCACCTATGTCTGCAATAAATATCTGTGCGGTGAATCGGTCGACTGAACACTTGTGTATGTGATGGGCTAAACACTTTATCACCATATCAGGTCTTTAAAAAAGCATTAATTAGACGCGATACCAAAAAAAAAAGTACAGTATGGCGTGAGGTTATGCTTATGAAAAAAGGCACACCATATGCAACTGTGCCTCATGATATGGACACTTTGGTGTACCTAAGGCATGTTGAGCATGAAAGCGTATTTGGTTAAAAAGAAAGAAAACAAGTGAAGAAATTATTGTGGTTACAATCTGCTTTCTTCCTGCATAACTTGGATGAGAAGTTCATTGGACAACTGCTTAGACAAATGATGTATGTAGGCTTTATACTGACATGATGCTGTTATGGAGTTGCACACATTACATCCCATACTTGTTGCTTTGACAGCTCTACTCCCGCCAGACTGCATGCAAACTCAGTTTCATTGGTATTGAGTAGCTGTTCAGCTGCATTTCTTTGCTAAGGGGTACCAATTGAGATATTTTCGATGCCATCAAAATCAGATGTCGTCGATGCTCATGTCCGTGCCTATTTGCTGCTTTCATTTTGCTGTGACGCCCATGATTACTTGCCTACTGAGTGATATCGATGATGTACGTGTGCAAATCTTACAAGGTAGAATGCATTACAGATTTTTAGTCCTTGTTGCATTTGCTGCTCGCCTTAACTTTTTTGCACCTTGCAAAGTAATCAACTGGGTTTTCTCACATATCAGTTTACATTTGCTGTATGGCCACCACTGTGCATGGTATCATACCACATTTGCAAAGATTAATTACCTTATCTTTTCATCGTGTGTTAAGCATTATCACATTGGTATTGGTTCTATAATGTTGATGTTGATCCACTATGAAAGCTCTGAGGCATGGATGTAACACCTGACTTGTTGACAATGAGGTTACATGTAGCTTAATCTGAATTCATTCCTTTTCTGCTTGGATTGAATTTGCTGTTTGCATTCACAGATTCACTACTCTGCTTTGCACCTATGCAGAGTGTTACCTTAACTTTGCAGGATAAGGTTATAACAATGGTTGCAATCTAAGTGGGCAGCTTAATTTATTTTGTGCAATGACTAGCAAATGAGCTGCCAAGCCTTGCAGTGGTGACTTACTGCTAACTATTTTAACATAAGAAAAAGTGATTTGAGAAGCAGAGTGTGTGAGCTGAAGGTCTCAGTGTGCTTCACAATTCATGAATTCACAAAAATATTGTACACAGTGCAATAAATGGTATGATGGCAGTTTCACAGAGTAACAGCCATGTAATTCAGTCTGTTTTACTTTCCTACGCAAATACAAAGAGCCTTAAAAGCCCTCACACACTATAATATAAACCTCGGTTCCACAGTGGCAGTTTTGTTTGCAAGCATTGCTGTGCTTATTAATAAAAAATACATAGGTCACAAAAATACATTTTAACGAGGCGTAGCTGTATATGTGAACTTATTTCATTTTTAGTGACGGTAATGACACAACCAGCCAGGCTGTGTGTTTTTAAAATGTGGGACTCAAGAAGGACATTTCTTTGGAAAGTGTGCAAGATAATTACAACACTGTGTTTCATGGAACAAAAATTTGTTCAGTGGAAAATATGTCGGCTTAACTTGCTCTTAAAACTTTTCCACAACACATCAAAATGGGTCTTGTGGAGCTGGCAAAAACACTGCTAAAGGACAAGGACAGTAGGAAAGAATAAATGCAATTGTTCAGTTCAGTTCAGGCGTTCAGTCGTGTCCGACTCTTCGTGACCCTATGGACCATGTCACGCCACGCTTTCCGGTCTCTCACTATCTTCCTAACATCACATAACTTCATCTGCAGTGCCTCGAGGATGCCATCTAACCATCGCGTTCGCTGCCTCCCCCTTCTCCGGCGACCCTCAACCTTTCCCAACATCAAATCTTTCTCCAGCGACTCCTCTCTTCTCATCAGACGACCAAAGTAGCTGAGCTTTAACTTTAGAATTTGACCCTCCAATGAGCAGTCAGGGTTTATGGCCGACAATATCGACTGATTTAATCTTCTGGCAGTCCAAGGAACTCTCAAGAGTCTTCGCCAGCACCACAATTCAAACGCGTCAATTCTTCGGCGGTCAGCCTTTTTCACAGTTCAACTCTCGCATCCATACATCACAACTGGAAAGACCATAGCACGAGTTATACGGATCTTGGTTGGCAGACTAATGTCTCTGCTCTTTACTAGGCGGTCAAGGCTAACCATTGCTCTCTTTCCCAGAAGCAGGCGTCTCCTAATTTCATGGCTGCAGTACTATGCAATTGTACTATGTAACAATTCTTGTTCTCCTTGTTTCATCATGCAGTTTCTTCTTTTCTTTTCCCACAAGCTATCCCTACAGTGCACTGGGATCAAGCCCTTTAGAATTTACTCAGTCACGACAGGAGAAAGTACAGGAAGCAGTGTGTATGTGTACTTGTAATGCACATTATAGTTAGCCATCTCATATACACTGGCCTCAAAGTCCCCGCTGGGGTGGCGCAGTGGTTGCGGCGCTCGACTGCTGTTCCCAAGAATACGGAATCGAATCCCGGCCTTGGCAGCCGCTTTTGGATGGAGGCGAAAAGCAAGGCACCCATGTGCTGTGCAATATCAGTGCACATTAAAGAACCCCAGGTGGTCTAAATTTCCGGAGTCCTCCCCTACGGTGTCTCTCATGGCCCGAGTTGCTTTGGGACGTTAAACCCCACAAACCAAACCATTGACCTCAAAGTGCTGCTTATTCTCATCATGGTCCCAGAAGCATGCACCCCCTTCCAATACAAAACATCTGATAAGAGAGAGCTTCCACCATTTCAGTTAAGACCATAGCTGCGTAATGACCGTTTCACTTGAAGCTGACCCCAAGAGATGCCAGCAAACCATGCATACCAAGTATCCCGGCTAAATTTAATCAAACCTTAAATTAGGTAGACTGGTCTAGGCTAGTGAAACCAACCGAGAACTATTCAGAGTTGATCGCCCTAGTCTCCAGTGGCTTTGCATTTGCCACGGTTTTTCTACAGGTAGTAAAAACTAATTAGGGACTAAAAACTAATTAATTAATGGCCCCAGGAGCAAAGCATCAGTTCTAAAGTTGCAGATAGTGCTGAAAAACAGCTGCCCACAATGTTTGCTTCATGGCATGATTTCCATAGCTGGCTTCCAAATCGAGCTATCATATGACTAGCTGCTCACACATATCTCTCACCCGCATCATGCAAAGCCACACCATGGAGAGCACTTCTGACAAAAGCCAATTTTGTTGTCTTAGCCACGTTTCGAGACATTGAAGAGGAATTGCTGTCATGCAGACACTTTATTTATTGGGTTTGTTGCTGTTCAAGACAGAGAAAAAAATATTGTGCAAAATAGAAGGCACCTTGGTGCAAACATTTCTGTCAGCTGTTTTGGAAGACAGTTTACTACTTGCTTATTGATACTAATTGTTCTTGAAGCCAATAATTTAAATATTAACTATACAGCCTTAATCATTTTAAGGTTAAATAATGAAACACCAGCCTAGGCCATGCAACTCTCAACAGCCCTCAGCTGGATTATTTCACATCGATTTTCTGAAAGCTAGGACACCTGGTACATAGTCTTTTTTTTTTTCTCTCTTTTAGTTGTTTTAATGTCACAGCCACCTTCTGTTTTAAGTACATCACACAATATGCTATTGATTTCAGGAACTCTAGGATTTAAATAGTGTGCATTTCTCAGATGAAAATAAACTGCATTTAACCGACATCAATGCTTTCATAAAGCAGTAGCACAAAGAGAGTCCTGTGGAACAAACATGTAGTAACAACATGGCAAACTGCAGCTACTGTAACTACTTTAATTGCTGTCATGGGCACTAATTACCCTGGCTCTATTCCCACATAGCAATTGCCAATAGCTATACATGTTTCATGCCGAAATCCTCATGCTTTAGCTTGCATGTTACAGCACTGAACTGCATCCAAGAAATCAATCAGTTGTGAGTGAGCTGTTTTTCTCTTCAGGTAACGCCTTGAGTATCCGTTTCCTTTTCACACATCTGTCCCATATTTCATTTTAATTTTTCTTTAGGGAAATGTGGTGGAAGGCAAAAGAGAGCTTGCATTGGTTTGAGGCTAATCATTGGTAGATCCTCTTCCATAATTGTTATCTTTCCCAGGTTGCGCTGGTTCAGGCTCCACTAGATTCTTTTTTTTTTTTTTTTTTGCAGCCTTTTTCTGTATTGTATACATGCCCGAACCATCATATCATTCCTTTTTGAATGTTTCTTTCAGCATTCATGATTTTAACACCTGGTGAATGTTGCCATTGCAGATTCTCGTCTTTTTATCCTCACTGCACACATATAACTTGGCATCAAAGGGGCCGGTGCGTGCTACTTTTGCAACTAATAGCTCTTTATTGGGCTGACTTGCACCCACAAAACAGTAAAGCAAAACGGCTTCGTCTATAGTAGCAATCGTGCTCATCGGTCGTCGAACTATGAATGCGCGTTCATTCGACAGTGCTCAATTTAAATTCGGCATAGAAACATCTAGATAAATCAGCAAAGGCATACTAGAAAAGTCAGAAAAGTGGACAGACAATGTGGCGGCAGCTAGGAACCGTGCGAGCAAAGGCTAATTCGAATTTACGGTGGTGGCCATGTGAGCACTCAAGAACTCTGCTGATGCGCTACTCATTTGTAGCTGACGAGACCCCATCAGTACAACAAAAACCACGCCATGGTGACCCAGAGGCAAGCGAACTGTGCCTAGGTGAGAAGTGATTCGGGAGCAGACAGTGTGATTGGAAGGATTCAATGTGCCATGAACAGTTCATGGGTTCACAAAATATTGTCCACAGTGGAACGGTATGATGAAAGTTTCACAGAGTACCAGCCGATGTGATTCATTCTGTTTTACTTTCCTACTGAAATGAAAGAGCCTTGGAAGACCTCACACTATACAATATAAACCTTGCTACCACAGTGCCGATTTTGTTTGCAAGCATTGCCGGGCATATTAATGAATAATACATGGGTCACAGGGCTCCAATAGGCTCTTGTTTATTGTCCAAGTACCAAACTTCCATGTCAATGAAGCGTAAATGCATTGAAAGTTTCATCTGCAGGAAAACTGCTCGTATTAAGAGTCATTAATGTCCATATTAACAGGGTCTATGTTAACGAGGCATAGCTGTATATGTGAGCTTTTTCTTTAGTTATGGAAATGAGACAAACAGTGAAGCTGTGTGTTTTTAAACTGTGGGGAAGGGCATTTCTGGAAAGTCTGCAAGACGATTACAACACTGCGTTGCATGGAACAGAAATTGTTGATTGCAAAATAAGTCGACTTAACCTGCCGTGAATACTTTTACACAACACATTAACATATGTCCTGTGGTGCTGGCAAAAAAATACTGCTAAAGGACAAGGTCAGTAGGAAAGAATGAATGCCACTGTACAGGGAAGCAATTCTTGTTATTTTCCTTTCTTCTCACACAGTTTCCTCTTTTGTTTAGCCACCAGGTATCCCTACAGTGCACTTGCATCAAGATCTTTGAAATTTACCCAAGGTGATGACAGGACAAAGTACAGAAAGCAGTGTGTATGTGCACTTGTAATGCGCACTGTATAATCACCCACATCATCATACATTGGCCTCAAAGTGTGTCTTGCTAATAGTCCCCCAGTTACTTGGCGAATTGAACACAAACAAGAATGCATACAGAGTTAAATAAAATGAAAAGAGGCAAACTTCAATACACAGCAAAGGATGCCAGTGAAAGATGCAAGCCACAGCTGCCCTTTCTTTTTCCTCGGTGTTCTTTCACCCAACTTCAACACGGCCTTTTCCACGTTTCTGATGCTCGTTGATACATTGCATTTTGTTCTTCGAAAAGCAGACTAACAACGAATGAAGCTATATTAGGCTGAAAATGTGACTAGTCGGCAACGAAAATCACTTCTGAAAGTTTTAGTTATGACACCACTTAGTAATTAGCAATGTTATCTATTGCCTTGTGGTTTTGAAAAAAAATTCACCATTACATTCACCCGTACTATTTTTACTTGTCAGGAAAAGGCCAGAAATATCACTGTAAAGCTATGTGCGAACATACGCGTGTATGCTACGCACACACTTAAACGGTTTACCATTTTATCTTATTCTGTGGCATCATAGGTTTCATCCTGGAAATGTGCTTTTGCAAATTCTGCTTGAGATTACAGGTTTGCTTGCAGTGACCACAAAGCACGGCTACTGTATATTTTAAACACTTGTCACCCATATGCCATATTTTCTTAGTGCTAAAATGAAGTTGTGCTAGTCGTGTCTCGTTCCCATGGCTGCAGTGATTGCTGCCAATGTTAGCGCAGAACGCTTAGTGCTAAAATGAACTTGTGCTAGTCGTGTCTCGTTCCCATGGCTGCAGTAATTGCTGCCAATGTTAGCGCAGAACACTTACTGCTAAAATGAACTTGTGCTAGTCGTGCCTTGTTCCTATGGCTGCAGTGATTGCTGCCAATGTTAGCACGGAACACTATGTGTAAGCAAAGGTTGCTGACCTCCTCAACTTTCTTTTCATTATACATTACTCACTTCCTCCTGTGCAGAGTAAAAAATTAGATAACAAATATTGCCACATAATCTGTGCTTTTATACCTATTTTATTTATACCGTGTATAATGCCAGCGGGGCTTTTAGTTACAATCGCAGCTATGCAGTATACAGTTCTGTTTTATACTGTACTGTCTACATGCAATTTCTTAAGGATGCTTCCTCTTTTCATTGCAGTTTGTATACATTGCTTACTATTCTGTAGAGTTAGTCTTTCTTTATGCCAGCTTTTCATTTTGTGGTTTATTAGAAGACTTAAAATGTTAGTTAAGTCACAATCAGGAAGCACCAGTTTTACTTTCGTATGGGTGCTACACAGTGTTCTCTGACATTTGCAACTGATTACGGTCCCAAATGTTCAGTATGCCTCTCCAACGGTTCCACCTTATACTGTGGCCTTCCAGAGCAAAGGCACATAACCACTTCGTTTTTCATATGCCTCATAAGCAAACAGTAAACAGCCATGGCGCATATAGCATTCCGTGCTGCCTGTCCTCATCATGATCCCAAGGGCATACATACCCCAATATCATGCATCTGATTTGAGCACTGCATATATGCCACCGACATTATTTATACTGGTTCAGTCTATGTACTAGGTCTCAATACAGCCTGACCTGTAAAGAATGTATTGGTAATCAAGAATGATACTTCACTTCATATTGAAGACAATGTATTTTGTCCAGGTGACTTCTAGGGATAAAATTACAACTGGCACAGCTCATGAATCTGTCTAACAGCATTAACAAATGTAATACACATTCTTCAACATGTCAATGAAAAGGTATATTGACTAGTGGAACGCTAAATAGTAATCATGGGGCCAGTTCTTTAGGCACATCTCTAGAGTGCAAGCAGATGCTGGAAGCAAAGGCTCTGTCTTTGTATATAAAAAGGTTGCAGAATTTCTGCCTTTTTGTTCAGCAGAGCACTGTTACATGCTATTGTATGCATTTCCAATGTGCAGTGTGACTAAAGCTGATGTCTCTTTTCTTTGCACAGTAACCTTCAAGCTATAGTCACTATGACCTGGCTAAGCATGACATAGTCCATGTCATGCATACATCTTAAATTTGCGAGTAATCAATCCCTTACATGTCACGGCAGCGGCAGCCCCAGGGTTTGGTTCTAGGGGGAGCGAAAAGACTGCCTTTGTCTGTGAAATGCTTGTGCTCTGTTTTTAAACAATAAATGGTGAACAACAAAAATATTTTACGTTAACTTATTCTTTTCATGCAACTGTTATACATGAGCGATATTCATATATGTAATCATTTTTATATTTATCTTAAATTATTGCAGCTTCAATAATGCTGTGCTGCTTCCAAGGTCATTGTCTCGATTTTGAAACTAACCAGTAGGAAATTTTACTTGTTACAAAATGCTTCTTAGGAGAGAAGGGGGGGGGGGGGGGGACATCGGCCTCATAGGACCATGACCGTTTCACTTGAAGGTGACCCCGAGAGGAAAGCTTAAATGCAATCAAACCTTTAAATAAGACAGAGTGGCCTAGGCTAGTGAAAGCAACTGAAAACTGTTCAGTTGTCTGTCCTAATTAAGGATAGAGGGGCTTTAGCCTGCCATACCTGCAGTGGCTTTTCATTTGCTGTAGTTATCCTATTAGCAAAAACACATAGTCTGCAGTTTTTATTTATTGGCCTCAGGAACAAAGCATCAATTCTAAAGTTGTAAGTAGTCTAGAAATAGAGTTACATGCAATGTTTGCATCAAGGTACGATTTACATAACTTTATAGTTTACTGCTTCTCTATTGATGCTAGTTTTTCTTGAAGCCAATGGTTGAAATGGTAATTATATAGTCTTAATCATTAAAGGGTTCATAATGAATGCTCCATAATGGAACTCGAGCCAGGCAACCCTCAACAGTCACAGCTGGTGCACCTAGCTAGTGTGCTAGCTATAGGCACACAAGCTTGTTTTGAAAGCTAGGACAACTGGTGTATAGAACACTTCAAGGCTCTCCTTTAGTTCTGTTAATGTCATGCCAGCTTCTGTTTTAAACACATTACACAATGCTTTGATTTTGTTTCTGCAATTCTTGAATTAAAATAATCTGTTTAGTTGCACAGTAATTTCTCAGCAGAAAATAAAGCATTTACCCGGCAACTAGTGCTTTCGTAAAGCAGCACAAATGCCCTGTGGAACAAATATGCAGCAATAACAGGGGCAAACTGCAGGTGATGTAAATATACCTTAATTGCCAGCCTTGGCAACTATCCAGCCTCTATTCCCACATAGGAATTGCTATACATATTGCTGAAATTCTGATGCTTTAGCTTGCACATATCATAAATGAACTGCAAGTAATCAGTCAGTTGGGAATAAGCTGTTTGCCCATGCGTGCTGGCTCTTCAGGTAGTGTCCTTGGATCTGCCAATTGCTTTTTCACACCTGTGTTCCATATTGTACTTTTTGTCCTCATGAAGAAGGGAAGGGGGGGGGGGGGGGGGGGGGCAAGAGAGTTTGCACTTGTTCACACTTGAGGCTATTCACCAGTAGATCCCTCTCCATATCTTGCTACCTTTCCCGGCTGTATCTGGGCCGGTTCAGGCTTGACTGCATTGTTTTTGTTGCCCTTTCGTTTACATCTTGAACTGTCACAGCATCCTTCTTCAGCTGTCACTTCAAAAGTACCTTTCTGTTGCTTTGTTTTTATTTCCTGCTGCCTAAAAAAAAATATTTCTTTGATAGACGACTGAGCACAACTTCTGTATGTGATAGGCTGAACATGTCACCACATAAGGTTTTTTTCGTCCCCTGCTAGCTAGTCCCCTGCCCTTTCCACACAGAGGAGAAAATGCGCTTCTGCTGGACAGCTCTCCCGCTATTCTGCGTGACTTTGCATTGAAGCCATCTGGGGTAAGAAGGGGGCTATTTGGAGTAAAATAAAAATAAGCTAGATGGGGAGACAGAGATAGAGGGGGGGTACTTTATGCACAGGAGCGCGCAGCATTTTTTTTTTTTTACCTTTCATTGCCATTTCCTCGTGTATACCTCGTGAGAGCCGTGCGGGCTACCCTGGTTCGCAATCGGCGCGAACGTTTATCTGAACCGAAATAGACGGCGTTTCATTCGAAGCGTTTTTATTTTTACGTTGAGTCCGAAACAACGCGCCTCACATACGCTAACATAGCAAACATCTTAACGCACAGGAGTGCATATTAATGTAAAAGAAAGGGCAGCAGATGCAAAAAATTCTCAGTATGAGACGACAATCTAGAACATTACCAGTAGTTTTTTGTGATACTATATAATTTGAAAGTGAGCAAAGGTTCGAGAACGATACGTGCCGCAGTCTAGGCTACGCTACTCTCAACAGCTCTCAGTTGTTTTAGCAACATTAGCTGGAACACACTTGGTCAGAGAAAGAACGCTAGCAGACGACGGACCAGGAAGAGAAGCGACACACACATATGCGCTCACTAACAACTTTATTTTGGAACACAGCCGATTCGCGCCTTGTATACACACAAGACTAAATTTGCGCATGAGCACGGTTATCGGAGCTCAAGCATCCAAGGAACGGCATCTGATATGGAACACAAATTAACGCTGTGACACGGAAGGTATGGGGTGGGGCAGATGCAAAGAACAGAACTGGGGCGCATGTGAAGCCCAGATAAAATGATAATTGAAAAGAGCCAACAAATAACATGACTAAAAGCGAAAATGAAAGCATGAGACCAATAACAAAAACAACAAAACAGCGCGGGCATAAGCTCAGTCTAAAAGGCAAGGCTGTATAAGTCAGCGAAGGTAAAGGCAATAAAGTAGGAAAAAGGATGGGAAACATGAATAACAACTAAAAGACGCTAAATGAAAACTTGCTAATCAGACAAACCGAAAAAGGCAAGTAAAATGACACTGAAAAAAACAAAAACAATTCATACGCCTAGGACACTGAAAAACAGGACGGGCTTAAGAAACATACCACAGATGCACGAAACCTTATGGCAATAAAATAATGGGGCAAAGACAGAATTGCTCGATTAAAAAATTGCGATAGGCAAACGCGGAACTAACCAACACAGGGGAAGACTAAAAGAATGCACAAAACAGATCTAGGCAGAAAGGAATGAAAATTCTTTTTCTAACAGTGCAAGTGAAAGAATGCTAACGCACTCATGTTTTTGCTCGTTGATAGCGGTGGCTTCAGTGATTTCGCGGGTAAGTTGATTGTTGTTCTTAGCCAAAATTTCTGGTTTCTTGAACATCTGGGAGAGGCAATTTGGCAATCCACTGTCGAGACCGCAGTCCGTGCACATGCCGAGAGTGCCACTGCAATGGTCTGGCTTCCCAGCCGTTCAAAGGGTGGCAAGGTAGGGACACAAAGCCCACAATCACATAATAAAGAGACAATGCAGGCCAAGAATGTACTTGACACAGCCCAGGCATGAGTAGAAAGAATAAGAACTAGCAAGGACAATGCAAGCAAAATCAGAAAAAATGATATGCACATGACTGAACTGCAGGCTGCAACGCCCCTGTAAACTTCACAGCTGCCTTTTGCACAAGTCTGACGTCACCTGAAAAGAAACATAGAACAAAAACAGAAAACCACAAGCACAAACAGGCAAAGGAAAGAAAAATAAATGAAGCAACTGCTATAAATAGCAAAGGCCACACATTTACACGAGTGCAGCACAGGGAGAGCTCTGAAGCGAAGCCAGTACATGAAACGTCACTGGCTGGTCTGGGCCTGGATCAAACGGACCGCTATGAGAGGGCCCGCTGAACCAGATGCAGAGCAGAACCTGGCAGCGACAGCAGAGAAGCAGCACTGTTAGGCATTCAAGAAATTCTCACCCAGCATACAAATGGTCAACACATGTCGTGTCCTAGCGCTGTGCTGCCACTGCAAGCCGGAAATTGCTTGAATTCCTAAATGCAACACACAGACCAGTTGCAGGAAGCCACTCACAATGCAGTGCGAGCTGTGGTGCCATGCCAGTACATGAAAAGTCACCAGCTGGTCTGGGCCTGGATCAAACGGACTGCTATGAGAGGGCCCGCTGAACCAGATGCAGACAAGAACCTGGCAGAGGCAGCAGAACAGCAGCACTGTTAGGCATTCAAGAGATTTTCACCCAGCATATAAATGGTCAACACATGTCGCGTCCTAGCGCTGTGCTGCCACTGCAAGCCGGAAATTGCTTGAATTCCTAAATGCAGCACATGAACCAGTTGCAGGAAACCACTCACTGCAGTGCAAGCTGTAGTGCCAGGTCTTAATTCTTCTGTCTAGCTTTAATGTGAGCTAACCGAGCACACCTAAAAGTGCCCATTGAATAAAATGTAGACCGGAATTCAACAATGGCTACACCACGTTCAAGGTAAATGTAACTTGCTATTTTGGGAGTACAATGCCAGCATCAAATACATCGCCCTGCCATGACACACGTCCAGCTTGAGAGAGAAAGTACTGCATGAACTTTTCTCGCACTGCCTTTGCCTGAGCTCCATAGTTGTTGCTGCTGCACCTGCGAACAGGTGTAAAGCAAAGACCTGTGCGCTCATCAGCTCTCCATTCACCATCAATTACTCGCCCATCCTCTCCCACCCTTTCAACATCTGCTGGGGAACAATATTGAAAAATGGTGTCCTCTTCGTCATTAAGTGTCCTCAGGTAGTTATGCAAAACCACAGTGGCCCATACTATTGCATCCACCGTTTTTGTAGAGGCCCTGATTTCCTGACGAAGGATCCTCCACCGGTTAGCCAAAATACCAAAGGCATTCTCTACGATACACCTTGCTCGACAAAGCCTATAGTTAAAAATCCTCCTTTCTGAGTTGAGGCTTGCTCCTGGGAAGGGTCTCATGAGATTTGAAGACAGTGGGAAGGCCTCATCCCCAACTATAACATAAGGAAGTTCTACAGAGGTGCCTGGGAGCAGCCTTGGTTCTGGTATGGACCAAGAGCCCGCTCTAAATTCCTTCCCCAGTTCACAGCTGTTGAAGAGGCCAGCATCCTCACGAGAACCGCATTCCCCAATGTCTACTTTAATGAATCGATATCTGGCATCACACACAGCAAGTAGAACTGTGCTGAAGCCACCCATGTAGTTGTGGAACATTGTTCCATAGTTAGCAGGCACCTCTATCTTAATGTGCTTCTCATCAATTGCCCCAGTACAATTTGGAAAATTACAAAGGTCTTCAAATTCAAAAGCTATTCGTCTCCAGTCAGCTGTGGTTGGCTCTGGGAGATACAAGGGCTAAAGAACTTGCCACAAGGCAATGAATGTTTGCCTCACAATACAGCCTGCTATAAAGTCGGAGATCCTGTATGACTTTGCTATAATCCTCAATGTGGAACCGTGTGCCAGGTACCTGCAAAAATAGGAAACCCAGTGAGCAGGACCAATGCAAAGCACTATTTGTAAATGGAACAAACTTTTAGGCACAGATGTCATTCAGTGAAGCAGTTTATGATTTGGTTTATGGGTTTAACGTTGCAAAGTGAACCAAGGTTATGAGGGATGCGGTTAGTGGAGGATCCGAAAATTTTGACTACCTGGGGCTTGTTAAAGTGCGCTAACATTGCAATGTACACAGGTGCCTTGCTTTTCGCCTCAATTGAAAAGCAGGCACCACAGCCTAGATCAAATACACATCCTTTAGTTCAGAAGTAAGTGTCCATCACCGAGCTGATATGGTGGTGAGATATTAGTTCATATTGTTGAAAAGCATGAAATGCAAGCACAATCTCAAACAGGCAATACATAGGCATGGCACCACTCTTTAATTAAGAATGAAGTACTTAGTACAAGCATGAAAAATTTTGGAATTATTATTCTAGTAGTCAGCAGATCACTACATCAGCAACCAATCATTAGCTGTAATAAAAGAATTGGCATAGTCGGCTTCTTACTACACCTGCCTCCTTTGCTTCATATCTCAGATCTGATCTAATGTCATAAAAGTCCTTGAGGGCAAGGAGCAGTAGTCGAAGAACAAGACTATGCAAAGCTTGGCAGTGGTATTTTATGCATTTGGGATCAAGACCTTTCGTATAGGTTGTACCTACTTTGAACACGAAGTGCAGTGCCACTGGCATTCACACCACTAATGTTTCCGTTAATTAAAGAAGGGAACATGCAAACAAATCTCGGAACAGTCAGAGGCACTTTGGCAATGAGTTTCCTCAGTGCCCAACCAGGTCTTGTTCACTTGTACTGTTTGGTTTCGGTTTGTAGGATTTAAACTTCCCAAAACAACTCAGATTATAGAAGTCAAAAGATTATGACATGTATTCTAGCTTTCAGCTAGTTCTTCACTGAATGCTTGGTTGATGCAAATACTAACATTATCTCACCCATCCATAAGCTTGAGAATGTGAGCTAGGGCCAGTATATGTGATATGCTCTGCCAATATTAGTACACGAGAAATGGAATCATGTGCCTTGTAAAAAGCCAGCAGAATGTATACAGCTTTACACTTGGTAAATGTAAAAGTGCAGATTCTCACTATAAGTTTGGGCATCTAAATATCTGATCAACGAGGATCCAAAGGAAATTAATGTATGGACATTTGAGTGTGAAACCTTATAAAAGGAAGTAATGTAAATGTGCTGGATGCATGTAAGTCCCAACAGAGGACTCAAAATCCATAAATATTAGTTTTCCACCATCTTAAATTGAAATAACAGTATCAAGACCTGTTGCTCCCTTCAGTTCAGTTCAGTTCAGTTCAGGCGTTCAGTCGTGTCCGACTCTTCGTGACCCTATGGACCATGTCACGCCACGCTTTCCGGTCTCTCACTATCTTCTTAACATCACATAGCTTCATCTGCAATGCCTCGAGAATGCCATCTAACCATCGCGTTCGCTGCCTACCCCTTCTCCGGCGACCCTCAACCTTTCCCAACATCAAATCTTTCTCCAGCGACTCCTCTCTTCTCATCAGATGACCAAAGTAGCTGAGTTGCTCCCTTACGACAATGCAAATTTGCAATGCACTGTCATGAGATATTTTATTATCGGACTGTTTTTTAGACTTACACAGTCCCTTTACATGCTATGTAAATATATGGCCTTTTGTTTTCCTTGTATTCAGTATCTATATATTCGATGCTGGACGAGCCATGCAAAAAAATAATTGCAGTATGTTTGCGAAAAAAGTAATCAATAGACCCTGACATTCAAGGCATGCAATCAAGCCATGGAGGTGTAATTTACTTAAGATCATCACACCTAAATCAAAATTCAAGCAAGTCTACATGTTTACTTTGCAGCTGGGAGCCCTTTGTGTCAATAGGCCATGGTAAACATTCTGCTAGAAGTATGCTTAAATATTAGTTCAGCATGATATGGTGGCCTGAAAATTTTATACCTTTTTTAGCCTAAGATAATAAGATAAATCAGGGGAGCTGACTACTTTTTTATGTTTATTGATTACTATAATTGCTGCAGCATTATTCTGCTGTGAAATTTTGTCAGTGTTCAGCATTTACTCTTCAGCAGCTTTGGAACCGCTTCACTACAAAATACTGACAGCAAGCTAAACAGTGAAGCAAATATTCACAATATTCTGACATATATTTTTCACATTTCTACTTAGCACTGGTTGATGGATGTCTTGCATTGTTTGTAAAATAAGGTATGTGCAATCAAGAGACAAACTGTGAGATCTCACGAAAAGTAAGGCACATGGTGTACTAGACATGGCAATACTTGACAATATAGAATTGACCACAAATGTAAAAGAATGTTTACAGCCACAATAAAAAGTTAGTATAATCCAAAATGACATTATTGCCTTCTTGACTGAGCAGATGTTGGAATGCTGAAAGGATGATTACATGCAAGAGCTAACCGTAAGCACTTAAAAAGCTTACTAGTACAGCTGTAACTAAGCGCACAAGTAGAAGAAAGCCTGTGAGGCACTGTGAATTACAAGTGAACAATACATTTCTTTTTTCATACATGCGGTACAATAACTAAAGAGCTTAAAATGTGGATGTACTTTAAACAGATGACAGCATTGCATCCACCTGCACATGGTATATGCTACTTACACGTCACGGCACTGGATTGTAAAAAAAAAAAAAATGAAAAATGAAAAACGTACAAGAGCTTACCTTAAAGGGCCCCTGTCCAGGGAAGGCCCTTTTAAGCAAAGGAGCCCAGTGTTTCGATCAGGTATCGGAGATAGTCTGTGCAAAATGCTACAGTGACACGCGCGCCGCAAAGCATCGAAAATACAATTCAAAGCTCTCTCATGCTCTCCTTTGGGAAGCCAGCTTCCCCGTTTCCTGCGCTGGCCCGACGGGCCACAGTAATCCGTCTCGCTGACTGACGGGAGAAGGATGGGTGCCTACAGGCAGACTGAATCCAGCGGCGCGCGCTCCCTCGGCCGTTTTTTTTTTTTTTTTTTTTTTTTTTTTTTTTTTTTGCGCTCGCGGAGTGCCACGCCTCACCTCCCGCCAAACACGGAGGAGGAAGGGGAATTTGTCTTGCGGAGGCTAGCAGGCTAGACGACCTCGGGCAGGAGAGTGAAAAACCTTTGCGAGGGAACGGAAGGAGAGAAGCATGACAGAATCGGGTGATTGCGGTGGCTGTAACTGCGTTATTAGTTACTCTCTTCAAACACATTTTGCGGCCTTGCGTTCTAGGGGCGAAGTCTCACAGTCACAGGGGAAGAAAATATTTTCGACCGGAGGGTGGACAGTGGGCATTTAATGTGAATGCCAGCTTCTCCCCAGCTGACAAACTGACCACTGAGGCTTTGAGTGGCTCAATCAGAGGTCTAACTAACTCTAGGAGACTGTCAAACCTGCACAATATAACAACGGCACAAGGAAACACTTGTCGAATAAAATGAGTAAGACAACCCCACGTTTCCTGTACGCAAAACAGCACGGCAGATGCATGTATGCTGAGTAACAAGGGCGCAATGCTACAGCCCACGGGTAAAATTAAAATTAGTTCATATGCTTTTTACTGGTGGAGAAATTCATGAACGCTATGTTGGCCGTAATCCTTCGTATCGGGTGAGCCTAGGTAATTACCGCGAAGCTGAGGCAAAAAAACACACCAAAAAATTATAATAGAACCAATTCTATGCAAGAAATTGATGTGCATACTTTATTTCTTCGAAGTGTCTAAAGGTACGTCCGACGTATCCATTCGATTCTTGTAAAGATACGGCGGACGTCGATATACAGGCTCATGGCTATATGCACGTCGAACGCGGCCACATTCCGCTTGCTACGCGTGAATGATCTTATCCTCTATGATATCAGCTAGCCGGACTCTCGATGAGGTGCTACGAAGAGTGCATCCGTTCTAACATAGAATACGGTCTTCACTTAGGGTTGTGTACGGCAAGCATCGCTGTCACGCACATAGCTGCAGGCGATGCTACGTACTGCACCAGCTCCACCAGCTGGCATCGAGATACGCACATTCACGAGCAGCTTTCGCTTCGCACTAAACTATCACCTCGATCTGCCCGTAATGCGAGCGAGCTATTCCTAGCATTCATCGACCTCCGAAGATCTAGCGCTGGCACAACACACACACACCTCGCCGTGCAGAACATTCAGCAGTCCAAAGTATGTATGTGAAATGGCATTATGCTTGTTCCTCACATGCAGACCGAGGAAACAGGATGTTTCTAGCTAAATTCTTCGTTTAAATTCTACCTCAGAGTCGTGGCAGAAGACATGCCGAATCTACTAGAGGCCTGCGCTGCTACTGCGGCGAGCTGCACATCGACTCGTCGAGGCGAAGACCTACTGCACCGCACCGCAAGAGTGCACAACCGGAAAGACGGAAGCGCGAATGATCCGATTTCCATGTGAAGAGCAATGTTCTTTGTGCTTAGCCTGCATCTTTTTCTTGTCGTTGAATTTTGCGTACATGTAGTTTAAACCTCCGCATGCTCGAGGTTAGCGTGACCCGACTGAACGGCCGCGCAGCTTTGAAACGATCGGGATCGATATGCATGCATCGCCGGACTTAGGTACGCGGTAGAAAATGTGCGCTGCACATTTCGTTGCAGAAGCTGACTCTTGCAATTTTGCAGAGTGTGCCATGCAAGTGATCGTTGCTACAACCACGCATCCATGTTCCAACGGCTGGCCTACCCCGAGGCGCATAAATGTTCAACCGTGGACGTATCAATGATCGAAGAGAGGACAGATTTTCACAATATTGGGCGCGAAATCGATAGTTACCAGTGCTCAGTGTTAGAGAAATTCTGCCTTGATCATGCGCAATTCAGTGTTTCAGGTGTGGTCTGTAGCTATAAGTTTGAACAGTTCGCCTGTCAAGTCAGCGGCGCCAGCGATGGACCGGCGGAGCGATTTTCCACGTTACACCGCTGTCTAGCTAGAAAGCCTACCTAGGCGGCGTTTGACATTCAGCTGCTTTTTGTGGGCCCCGTAATTGAAAGCAACGCCTTCAGAAACGCGTTAAATGTTAAAAAATGTATTCCCTTCAACAGTTTCACTCCAGGCTGTCAAAGCAGGCGGACGTTGATAAAACAGTTGAGCACTCCAGTCTTTAGAAATCTGTAGAATCGCCTTCAGTTTGTAGAATTATTGGAATAGGTCACTTTCCGATCGCTGGGACATAGACCCTCATGACAGCGCTGTCACGTGAATAAGGACCACACCAGACCGAAAGCTTGTCTCATATAACATAGCTAACCAAGGTATACCTTACAGCATTGTATTGATTTTTATGGTGCATAAGCAACTAATGCTGCCATGCACCAAGAACAAGGTGTAATGTATTTATTTTGTGTGTAATGACTAAAATGTTCTTTAGGATGTAGCTTGTTTAGGAACATTTTAGGAAACCAAAAATGCAGGAAATTTTCACGTCTCTCCTAGAATCATGCTGGTATGGAAAAGGATCTGTTGCAAAATTGTACAAAATGTTTCCTCTTATTTTCTCGACTCTGGCGCACGTGTAAGATATGGTTTATTGTTAGTTCATCTCCACACTCCTTGCATATTGGTTTGTCCTCTTTCATAAGTATGAAGCTGTGTGTGTGAGTGTGGATATGTGTTTTGTGAAGATGACCTAAAATGGCCTCCATGTTGTGTTTTTGATTACTGCATGATTTCCATTCCTTAATGACAGGTTTGACAAGTATAGTTTGTAGTTTATTTCATTGTTTCAAAAATCCTGCCATTTCACTCTCACTTTTCTTTGTACAAGCTTCTTGGTATCTTCATGCAGCATATTCACCCTCTGTAATTTAGCATTGCGTCAAGGTAACCTAGTTATTTCTTTTCATCACCTTTCAAGACAACTGTCCCGATTTCATAAAGTGTAGGGTTTCTGACGACAGGAACTCCTTGGAAGTCGTAGAAATAAATGAGATCCACAATCATGAGCTATCTAGGGTGTGCATATACATGTCCATCGCTCAGTGGAATGGTGTCAGTACGCTGTTAGAATAGGTCTTGTGGTAACAACAACCATTGTCTGAGGTGGTCCTTTAATGGGCATTGAAATGCTATGTAACTACAGGTACTGATAGAACTCTTGATCATGTTATGTGATGGTGCGATCCTTGCATGCATATTAGGTATACATTTCAGAATCTGCAGTGCACCACTTGACCATTTGCCACCAGTTTGTGTGAAAATGTATTTGTCATGCATGTTAACCAGTATTTAACAGATGACCCCTGTGCACAAGCCAAAAGTGCCACGAGCCAAATGTCACGAGGCCACACGACATGGCAGGAGCTGTTAAGTCGAGCTTGCAAAGTTATATTTGAAATATGTTCTGCGACGTTTCAGCTCCAATTAAGAAAGGTTGAGGCTTACAGAGGTCTATGCCAGGTTGTCTATCACCTAACAGGGCAGCCTACGACCGTATGCTAATGAGTATATCTGAGATAACAGAGACATGAATTAAGGAATTAGTAATTATGTTTGTAGCAAAGGGCATGTAAATTAACGGGAATCCACAGTGGGATCTGCAGACAAGAACCATTAATGCTGGCACACCATACCCTTAAAGGTGGAGATTAGGAGCCTCCCTAATTTTTTTTCTGCTCAACGCTTGTCATTTCCTTCGTTCTTCCAGATGAGGAAGATGTGAAAATGATAGCATCGAAAATTCCAGAGACCATCGTTAACAAGGATGCTGATCCCAACAGCGTAAAAAAGGAATTTCAGAAAAGATGGGTAACTAGTAATGCTGGCAACAGTTGAAGCTAAGTGGAAAGGCATGAAATTGAAATGTAACATATGCAGAGATATGTTGCGAGACGACCAGTCTGTGGTGTGCGACATCTGTCTCCGTTAGTTTCATCAAGTGATTGGCCAAAGCAGATGGGGCTTGTGGTTTTGTGATAAGTGCAGTGTAGTAGCATAGATGCAACCTTGCCCATTAATAATTGGAGTGGAGTAAGTGCATTGTTTTGTTTTTGTAAGATGTTCATGGTTTCCATGCAAACATTATGAGAAATTTTTTCCTAGAGAATGTTTGCTGAAATGTGAATATAATGTGCAATAAAACTAATGTTTTATTGCTATTTACTTTTTCTTGTATACATTAGTTCTGTGAAGAAAACCACAGGCTAGAAGGAAATGTAATGGCATGCATTTTGATACTTGGCCCCGTTGTGCTGGCTCAGTAGTTAGAGTGCTTGGCTGCTGAACCCAAAGATGCAGATTTGGTTCCAGCCACAGCAGAGGCATTTCAATAGAGGCGAAACAATAGTCTGTCATGCACCGTGTGGTGTCAGTGCATGTAAAAGAACCCCAGGTGGTCGAAATTATACCGGAGCCCTCAACTATTGTGTTCCTCATAGCCGTAGTTATTTTGGGATGCTAAACCAGATATATATCACATCATACTCTGAGTAAGGTGCTATTCATGGTCAGTTAATCATACACTAAATGATCAATTTTTTTCTGCATGGTACAGCAGCTGTTGTACAATTTTACTTTAGCCTTCATGAAGAATATCACACTGGCTCCACATGGCTTTCTGTTGACCCTTGATATGCGTCACAATCACACACCCGAGTATGTATTTGTCTAAAGGCACCTATGCATGCAAGGAGGGGACCATTACTTTCCACTTGTCAGAACTGAAATGCATGACCCACATCATTTCTGTAATTCAACTGCTTGCTATTTGAACAGTCCAGCATTGATGCAAGTTTCAAAGAACTGCAATTAGAAAATTAATCTAAGCAGCAAACCATGCCAAGAACTGCTTCAGTTTCATCTTTAGCAACTGTTTGGGAACTAAAATTAGCCAAATGTTGCAAAACATTGATGAGAGGTTACAAAATCTAAAAAAACAATGCAGCCTACCTGTGGCATGTAGGGTTTCACATCCTAAAGTGACATATGTAGCTATGAAGAATACCGTAGTGGAGAGCTCCAGACTAATTTGACTGCCCAGGCTTTGTACTTTGCATTGACATCTTGCAGAAAACAGAAGCATTTGCATTTCACCTGCACCAAAGTGCGACTGCCATCACTGGTATTAAACATCACGACCTTGGGGCAAGTAGCCGAACGTGCCACTAAGATGTCGCAGCGTGTACGTACATGCTATACATGTCAACCTTTCTAGCATTAAAGCTGTCACATGCATGGCAGATATTCATGTTCAGCTTTGGACTGACAAGTTTAAAAGTGTACTATTTGTGTTTTTCTAGCATGAAAAACAAAGGAAATTAAGGAAAAGCGAAAAAAAATGAACATAATATGTTGAAAAAACACTAGTCATTAACACATAAAGCATATTCGTTCCTTTATTAATGATAAAGTGGCCTTCAACAATAGTACAAAGCCTGAAAATTTCGAAAAGTGCTGTGCCAGGCAGCTATTTTACAGAAACCTGAACCATTTCACCTGTAGGAATGCGCATCCCGGCGGTGTGGGCTGGGCACTTATTTTTCGGTCCACTCCAACATGCGAAAACTGCATCATGTGCATTCCCATTTTCCGAGTTTTGAGCTCTGTAGTACAGGCTAACAAATTGTCGATGACTTATTTTCGTCTGATTGTTGCACAGCGCGTGTAAATAAATTACTACTGCACCTAATAAACACTGACATGCACGTGCAACATCGCCGATCATGAACGGACACACTGATGTCCGTCCGGGCATCGGCGCACTCATCACAGCACTCTTCGTAGTCTCACACAGCACTCTAGTAGGACGTAATCCGTAATCACAGCATCTCACGGTAAGCACAAACCACACCTCCAGTTGTACAACAAACACGAATGACGCGATGCTTGGGCTAGAGACACGCCGGCGGTGCCCAGCTTTTTCAGCGCCGCTTGTACTACGTAGAACTTGCAGCACCAAACCTCAATGCGAGCAGAAAGCAATGCGTTACGTGACGCATCTCATCACATATGGAAGTGAGGAAACTTTGAAGAATCAAAACTACATAACGACCGTCGTAGACGTTAATCCACATGATAACGAGGACCAAATGAGCGGGCGTGCGGGCCGCGGGCTGGCCGTCAACACCGCGATTACTGCTTGCCACCCTGCCGCGGTCCAACTCACGTAAACCTATCATCATGCCATCACGTAGTATATCACCCATTCTAGGTACTATTATTGCCACTGTACTATTCTTTGTAATTTCACATTTCACGCATGCAGTATGTATACATACTTCTTGCACCTCGTACGTATGTACACCATGCGTACACCTCACACCAACTTCGATTTGGCTACATATGGCTACCATGTTGTTGCTACAACCACATCTGGGGATCTCGGATCCGTCCGGCTTTCCCGACGGATCCCAAGGCCCATATCGGAGAAAAATGCGTTGGGTCCGTCGGAAGAACCCTACCGATCGGGTCCGTCCGCCGTACCTCTGAAAAATATTTCCCGTATCCGTCCGACCCGTCCGACGGATCCCGAAGAAAAACGCACCGGGTCCGTCGGACGTACCTTTAAGACCACTGATCGGGTCCGTCGGACGTACCTTTAGCCACAGCCTTATTTCTTTCATTGACGAGCACTTCCGCGCCTTTGGCTCGCTTCGTTGAAGTTAATAATGCACAAATGTAACCGCGTTTGCATTCCCAGTCTCTTTCATAGTTATGAGTAAAACAAACTTAGTAAGTTGTCACGCGCTCTATGACGGATGAAAACGCACTTCCCATATTGCATCCCTGCTCCGGCGTACTGGGCTCAAGAAACTCACGAAACACAGGCAAGGATGATATGAACATGTACTAACCTTTACACAGACATGAGGACTTACTGGAACAAGTCTGTGCCGTCTCCACACCTCATGTCCCGCACCAACGTAAAATACTCGCCAAGTCGACGCCTATCCCTCCAAAAACGTTTCGGCGGCGATGAACTGAGCAACTAAAGACCAATTCACATCGCTTCTGGCAGCCACGTAGGTAGTCAGGCGCTCTGCTGAACTGCTATTCCTGTGGTAGCTGACGAGAGCCATCGACCACACCAAAAGCCTCGACGAAAACCACGCCATGGCGATTCCGACACAGCCGAGATGCAGCACGCTGGAAAGGAAGACTCGAAAGAGCTCCGCGGTGGTCACGCAGCAGTTGGAGTATGATGGTATTGGACAGAAGGGGACGCCCGAACGCGCCAATCGGGACGCTGGAGCCGTCCGACTGACCGGCAGTCAGCAAAACCCAAAACTGCAAAACGATCGTACAACACCCTTTCCGCACCACGTCCGCTTGAGACAGAAAACGTGCGGGCCGCTTGCTTGCGGAGCGGGTCTAAAAAGCAACCGGACAGCGGCCTTTACGGATTGGCAAATAGTTTTTGTGGTTTTCCATCGATGAATTCCTCCGTCCAGTGGCGTGGGAGAGAAGTGGGGAGGGCAGCATCTAGTATTGGGTACAACATTTTGATACGCAGAAACATTTTCCTTTTTTTCCCGCCACCACCGCCATCGCCAGATACTTCACAGATGGTTCCATTGCTTCCTTTCTCCCGCTTTTTTATAAAGAGAAATAGCAATTAAGGTGTCTCTCAGGAAACTTGTATTTTGTCCTTATCAGAGCATAGCATTACAGTGGTTGCATTTGTGTTCTGTGAGCTCCAAAAGTAATTCTAATGTATGCATTGCAGGGGAAAGCGGGAGGGTGGTCTACATTTGCATTAGCCCAGGGTCCTGATCTATGCAGTGGGCAATTGTTTGTTTGGAATGTTCAAAACTGGTCAGGTCAGAAGTAATCTGGAGTCCATTATTACGGCGCCCTTCATGGCAGAATGCTGCTTTAATTCTGCGCATAACAATTTCTAAACAAAATACTTGTTCCTGAAAGCAAGGTTTTTATATAACGCACAGGTCTTGGCATACTGCTTGCAGCTTTTCAACTACAACATTACAAATGTTTTCAGAGAATTTCTGCTCTACATCCTTGTCATCCTGATGATCCTCTCGTTCCTGATTGGTGCTTTTGGAAGACACGTCAGCAACTTAATCTGCGTCCCGTACCCAGCAGTAATCTCCATGATATCCGTCGACAGCAACGTTCGCCAGCGTCACATGAAGTGGATAACATACTGGATGGTCTTTGGCGTTGTCAACATAGTTGACATGGCATGCCCTGTCATATGTACCGTAAGTAACCATTCACTATATTATTCCAATGCTTTTCAGAAATGGATTTATGGTCAGACTTTGTAAGCCACCTGTGCAAGACGTCGGACAGAACCTCGACCGCGGCAGCCACATTTAGATAAAGCTGAAGTGCAAGACGCCAATTTGCTGTGCTATGTCAGTTTCATTTTACAATCAAGGGTGTGCTGCAAAGCCTTTGAAACTCCAATGAATATGTGAACTTAACATAAGGTCCTAGTTGGCTTTTCAAGCTCAGCTTCTCTAGTGTGCTACTGTGGTTATGGCAGAAACTGCTTTTTTTTTGTTTGTTTTTTATTCTCACTACTGCTGTAACTAAAGCAACACACTTGAGAATTCAAGTTTAATGGTTCTAAGGGCATGTGTAGCAGGGCTGACAAATTTCCACTCGCACTTTCCAAAATAGTATTTGTCTATGCTACATTAAACATGTGTCCAAATTGTTGCTAGGAATTCATGTTACATAAACACATTATCTGCACATATTGTTTTTCGCTGCACCAACTTTTAAATTTTGTTAACAAGATATGAATTGGAGCTGAAGGCCAAGGAAGCGGCGACATTCATTCACATTGGCTAGATGTCCACCACATCCCATCTCTAAAAGCAAGTGATTATGTGGTGATTGATTGCAACACATGCCCTTTATTCACCTATCAATCCTACTAAATGTGAATGTACTGTGCAAAGCGTCTTACGAATGTCTGCAAGAAATATGTACATCTCTAATTCAGTGTCCCTATATGCATCCCTCACTTGTATAGGTGCCCGAAATGTAAAACAGAGCATGCAGATGGAGAAAAACTTGCACTGCAGCACTCCCTAGCAGCAGATTCACATGTATACAGCATGGGAGCATGTCTAACATCCATCTTACCACCGCTAATCCAATTTTCCTGAAGACTTGCTCCAATTTATTTTTAGAGCACCAGTACACTGGGCAGCAAAAGTTTATGGGATGCGTAGGCTTGAGAAAAACGTTTACTGCAGCACTGCCTTGCAACCTAGTTGCCTGGCATTGCCATCAGCAGATGAAGAATGCATGTCCCCTTATATCTGCAGGCATTTCAGATAAATAAATAGCTTGTGCTATGGTGTTGAAATTATTTTGTGCGCCCCAAAACATTTCCTCCCATCTGTTCTTACTGAGCAATGCATACAGTCTTCACTTCAAACTTTTAAAGACAATTGGGTTGTATAAGTAAGCATTATGAATTTGAAGGCAAAGTTAGCAGCACACAAAAGATGGACTTTGCATAGAGAATTAAATGTATTCCTGCAAATGCAAAGTACATGCCACGTTGGTGCTATACTAAATCCTGTAAGTGAAAAAATAAGCTCGAGTGAAAAGTATATGGAGTAAGTAACTTAAAAGCATTTCATTTCGGACTTTTACATATAGGCCAAGTGCTGCACAAGTTTTAAAATGCATCACCTTGACCTCTTCGGTGACCAAACCTTGTTGCAATGAGACACATTGTGCTGTCAGTGCAAGTTGAAAGAACCCCAGCCAGTCGAAATTTCTGGAGTAGGTTCCCATTGAGTTCCAACTGAGTTCCCGTTTGAACCAATGGAAACTCAATTGGAACTCAATGGGAACCAACTGGACCAGCTGGGAATTGTTCCATAAACCTGGTTACAATATTCACCAGGGTAATTTGTAGCAAATGTCACGTTGGCCACACCAAACCAAACTTTGCTGCAATGCTGCTTTGATCTCATGAAATTGCAGACATAGTCATCTGGATAAAAGCAGATAGGGAACTGCCTGCGGAAAAATGAATTAAGAGCAACAAGCCAAAATGCTGCACACACGTGATTCGATACAGCATAAAAAAAAAAAAAAGAAATCGGCAGAGACACTTAAGACTGCTTAGGTGTATGAATGCGAAAGCATTATAGGGGAGAAAACCTGGGCCAGGGGGCGCTGCGCCGCTCTGTGCGTCAGCGCCCTCCATGGAGACCCCGTCAAAATCTACGCGCAGCCCGGCCGCGTCGTCTGCTAGCCGCCGCATAGAAAAGCATGTCGTCGTCTGCTCCGCGCTGCTTTCTAGCACGTGTTTGTGCGCGCGCGCTCGGTTGTTTCTCTCCTCCTCCGGCCGCATTGTGGCCACCGTCGCGCTCTAACAATGAGGGGGGAAGAAGAAAGAAAAGAGCTAGAAGGAAAATAATGACGGCGCACTTTTTTCGCGAAGCTTGTGTGGAAACGGTAACGGGATGGTTGTGGGCCTTTCTTTTTTTCTTTTTCTTTTTTTTTTGGGGGGGGGGGGGATATCTCGTACCGTTCGTGTGTCGTACTTCTCTAACTGGCGGTGCTGAAGCAGCCATCGTGGAACCGGGTCGGCCTCAAGAAACAGATATTCGTCATTAATGCGATCACTTTACGTCAATCATCCTATCCTCATACGCGATCCTGCTTCGGGAGCTCAAAACTGCGCGTTCGCTATAGGAGATAACTGAACTAGGGATTGCGCAGCTTAACAGTGGAATTAAGAAGACAAAGATTTCCGTGGAGAGATGTCCCCGTCTGCATGGAAAGTCGTCAGACATTTCCTCGCTGTTCGTCTCGTGGAGAGGAAACTGCCGCAAAAATGGCATGCCTCGGCTTCTGGGGAATGACCCAGGTCGTTAAGAAACCCCTCATCGTTAACGGTAGCTAGGGCATTGATTTCGGATGGCAGCGCCGCAGCAGTGAACTTCCCCTGGCCGGTGTCGGCAGGAACCAAAGGGTAAGGCGGCATGCTTTGTGCCTTTGTAGGGAACGCATCCTAAACGCGCCGAAAACAGGCCCCACGGCGCCGGCAGCACTGCCTAAAACGTTTGTCCCCAAAGAGCTGAATAGGCCCCTTTCAAGCAGTCACAAAGGGAATGGAGGGAGCACTCGAAGGCTGGACCCTTCATTCTGTGAACATGGACAGAGGCATCAAGAGGTGCCGCCTCAAGTCCTTCAAGATACCTGTCGTTTGCCTCCCGCCTTCAAGCAGCGAATTCGCGTTCATTTTTTTTTTTATATATGTCTGAGCCTGCCAACAAGCGCTCTTTGAAAACAATGTCCGGCGATCAATTAATCATAATTTCTTGCTTTCAAAAGCACCGATAAAAAACATGCCTCCAGCCAGCCTCTATGTCAGCCGGGGCACAGAAAAAAGTAAAATTAAGAAATCCCACTGGCAAAGAGCGCCGGCTTTGCGCGCGAGAACGCGCCACCAACCCCCCTCGTGCTCACTCTCCTTCTCCCGCTCCGCGTGCACGCGCGGCTCAACGTAGCACGCGCTCCCGAGCAAGCGGGCTGCGCAGACTCCGCAGACAGCCACGCGCAACGCGGGAGCGGATGCGCGTAGGTTTTGTAGTTCCTCTCCGCTCCGCTGGAAACCGAGCGCTGGCGTCGCGGAGCAAACTCCAGCTTTGGTTCCCTATAGTGAAATGTTTTCAAATGAGGTTTTCATCATGTATTCTCTCCGCTGGTATTGTATTCGATGTGTCATTGCGTATTCCATGTACGCTACCATGCTTACGCGGCATCTGCGAGCTATATATCTGTCGAAACCTGGGTTTGAAAGCATGCAATTGGAGGCACATATTTCATCGGTTCGAAACTGTTGTGTGCTAGATTCCATATTTATAGTATGTATGTGCTATATGCAATGAAAACCTTCATGACACCACCCGTAATTCTGTACAACGAACGACTGCATCACAATTCTGAAAGTATGATGTCGAGACAACTGGCACAACATGGAGGTCAGCCAGTGGCAGGTATATGTGTAGACAAAAAAACATGTACTATAATCACACTTGCGACTAGATGAGGTCGCGCGACTACCAGTCGCGCGAACTTGCGACTAGATGAGGTCGCGCGTCTACCAGTCGCGCGACCAGAGGAGAGGAGCTCGCCACTACCTATGTTCACACTTGCGACTGTCGCCTTCTCGTTCGTCAGGCACAGTTGGGGCGAACGTCGGTAGCGGCCGCTTGCCAGACACTTCAACTTTTTCAGGCGAGCCCGTGCGCATGCCGCGCTCTCGTGTTTCCAGCAGAACGCCAACGACGAATAGACTGTGTCAATCACCGTGGTGTCAATATAAAATGTTGCGCCTGCATGAAAAACCCATTTCTCAAAAGTTCATGGTACCTACCGGATAGTCCGAATATCTTTCCAATCTCCTCCAAGGCCATATCCTTCTCCCTGCCTTTGAATTCCGGGTTCAATTTGTTGAAAAGGTAGGGGTATTCTTTCATTGCATTCAGAAGGTGCCCGGTCGAGTACTCTGGGACCTCGCTGATTGGTGAAATGGTTTGCGACTAGTAGTCGCGCGACTAGAAATTCGAGCAGTGCCCGATCGGCCCGCGGCAGTCGCTTTTCGACCGATGCGACCATTTGCGACTGTCGCTTTTCGACCAAAACGGTCGCGCGACCGCTGCTAGTCGCAAGTGTGAACGGGCCTTAAAGGTCTATTCACACTTGCGACTAGATGAAGTCGCGCGACTGGTAGTCGCGCGACCAGAGGAGAGGAGCTATGTTCACACTTGCAACTGTCGCCTTCTCGAAAAACGAGTTGGGAGTAGGAAAGCTGCAGCGCGATGACAGCGAACGTCGGTAGCAGCCGCTTGCCAGACACTTCAGCTTTTACAGACGAGAACGCCAACGACGAATAGACGGTGTCAATATAAAATGTTGCGCCTGCGTGAAAAACCCATTTCTCTAAAGTTCATAGTGCTTACCGGATAGTACGAATATCTTTCCAATCTCCTCCCAGGCCATATCCTTCTCCCTGCATGCCTTTGAATTCCGGATGCCGTTTGTTGAAAAGGTAGGGGTATCCTTTAATTGCATTGAGAAGGTGCTCGATCTAGTACTCCGGGACCTCGCTGATTGGAGAAATGGTTTGCGACTAGTAGTCGCGCGACTAGAAATTCGAGCAGTGACCGATCGGCCCGCGGCAGTCGCTTTTCGACCGATGCGACCATTTGCGACTGTCGCTTTTCGACCAAAACGGTCGCGCGACTGCTGCTAGTCGCAAGTGTGAACGGGCCTTAAGACTGTCTGAAGTGATGGTGGCCTCGATAGCAGATTGGTCTGAATGCATCCATGCTATTCATCTGTAATACAAATGACTGCTTGACGATATCACCTGTTTTGACTATTTCTTGCCAAGCAGCTGCTGCTCATGTATTTTTCTAAGGCTGTGGCTAAAGGTACGTCCGACGGACCCGATCAATGGTCTTAAAGGTACGTCCGACGGGCCCGGTGCGTTTTTCTTCGGGATACGACGGACGGATCCGGGAAATATTTTTCAGAGGTACGGCGGGCGGACCCGATCGGTAGGGTTCTTCCGACGGACCCAACGCATTTTTCTCCGATATGGGCCTTGGGATCCGTCGGGAAAGCCGGACGGATCCGAGATATCCCCAGATGTGGTTGTAACAACAACATGGTAGCCACATGTAGCCAAATCGAAGTTGGTATCAGGTGTACGTGCGAGGTGCAGGAAGTATGTACTACTACTGCATGCGTGAAATGTGAAATTACAAAGAATAGTACAGTGGCAAGAATAGTGCCTAGAATGGGTGATATACTACGTGATGGCATAATGATAGGTTTACGTGAGTTGGACCGCGGCACGGTCGCAAGCGCATGTAATCGCGGTGTTGACGGCCAGCCCGCGGCCCGCACGCCCGCTCATTTGGTCCTCGTTATCATGTGCATTAACGTCTACGACGGTCGTTATGTAGTTATGTAGTTTTGATTCTTCAAAGTTTCGTCACTTCCATCTGTGATGAGATGCGTCACGTAACGCATCGCTTTCTTGGTGCTGCAAGTTCTACGTAGTCGCTGAAAAAGCTGTGTGCCGCCGGCGTGTCTCTAGCCAAAGCATCGCGTCATTCGTGTTTGTTCGAGGTGTGGTTTGTGCTTACCGTGAGATGCTGTGATGCACGGATTACGTCCTACTAGAGTGCTGTGTGAGACTACGAAGAGTGCTGTGATGAGTGCGCCGATGTCCGGACGGACATCAGTGTGTCCGTTTATGATCGGCGATGTTGCACGTGCATGTCAGTGTTTATTAGGTGCGGTGGTAATTTATTTACACGCGCTGTGCAACGATCAGACGAAAATAAGTCATCGACAATTTGTTAGCCTGCACTACAGAGCTCAAAACTCGGAAAATGGGAATGCACATGATGCAGTTCTCGCATGTTGGAGCTAGTGGACCGAAAAATATGTGCCCAGCCCACACCGCCGGGATGCGCATTACTACAGGTGAAATGGTTCAGATTTCTGTAAAATAGCTGCCTGGCACAGCACCTTCCTAAATGTTCAGGCTTTGTACTATTGTTGGAGGCCACTTTATTATTAATAAAGAAACGAATATGCTTTATGTGTTAATGACTAGTGCTTTTTCAACATATGTTCATTTTTTTTTTTTCGTTTTTCCTTAGTTTTCTTTGTTTTTCATGCTAGAAAAACACAAATAGTACACTTTTAAACTTGTCAGTCCAAAGCTGAACATGAATATCTGCCATGCATGTGACAGCTTTAATGCTAAAAAGGTTGACGTGTATAGCATGTACGTAGACGCTGCGACATCTTAGTGGCACGTTCGGCTACTTGCCCCAAGGTCGTGATGTTTAATGCCAGTGATGGCAGTCGCACTTTGGTGCAGGTGAAATGCAAATGCTTCTGTTTCCTGCAAGATGTCAATGCAAAGTACAAAGCCCGGGCAGTCAAATTAGTCTGGGGCTCTCCACTACGGTATTTTTCATAGCTACATATGTCACTTTAGGATGTGAAACCCTACATGCCACAGGTAGGCTGCATTGTTTTTTAGATTGTGTAACCTCTCATCTATGTTTTGCAACATTTGGCTAATTTTAGTTCTCAAACAGTTGTTAAAGATGAAACCAAAGCAGTTCTTGGCATGGTTTCCTGCTTGGATTAATTTGCTAATTGCAGTTCTTTGAAACTTGCATCAATGCTGGACAGTTCAAATAGCAGGCAGTTGAATTACAGAAATGGTGTGGATCGTGCATATCAGTTCGGACAAATGGAAAGTAACGGTCCCCTCCTTGCATGCATAGGTGCCCTTAGACAAATACATACTCGGGTGTGTGATTGTGACGCATATCAAGGGTCAACAGAAGGCCATGTGGAGCCAGTGTGATATTCTTCATGAAGGCTAAAGTAGAATTGTACAACAGCTGCTGTACCATGAAGAAAAAAATTGATCGTTTAGTGTATGATTAACTGACCATGAATAGCATCTTACTCAGAGTATGATGTGATATATATCTGGTTTAGCATCCCAAAATAACTACGGCTATGAGGAACACGATAGTTGAGGGCGCCGGTATAATTTCGACCACCTGGGGTTCTTTTACATGCACTGACACCGCACGGTGCATGACGGCCTATTGTTTCGCCTCTATTGAAATGCTCCTGCTCTGGCTGGAACCAAATCTGCATCTTTGGGTTCAGCAGCCAAGCACTAACTACTGAGCCAGCACAATGGGGCCAAGTATCAAAATGCATGCCATTACATTTCCTTCTAGCCTGTGGTTTTCTTCACAGAACTAATGTATACAAGGAAAAGTAAGCAGCAAGAAAACACTAGTTTTATTGCACATTATATTTGCATTTCAGCAAACATTCTCTAGGAAAAAAATTCTCATAATGTTTGCATGGAAACCATGAACATCTTACAAAAAAACAATGCACTTACTCCACTCCAATTATTAATGGGCAAGGTTGCATCTATGCTACTACACTGCACTTATCACAAAACCACAAGCCCCATCTGCTTTGGCCAATCACTTGATGAAACTAACGGAGCCAGATGTCGCACACCACAGACTGGTCGTCTCGCAACATATCTCTGCATATGTTGCATTTCAATTTCATGCCTTTCCACTTAGCTTCAACTGTTGCCAGCATTACTAGTCACCCATCTTTTCTGAAATTCCTTTTTACGCTGTTGGGATCAGCATGCTTGTTAACGATGGTCTCTGGAATTTTTGATGCTATCATTTTCACATCTTCCTCATCTGGAAGAATGAAGGAAATGACAAGCTTTGAGCAGAAAAAAAAATTAGGGAGACTCCTAATCTCCACCTGTAAGGGTATGGTGTGCCAGCGTTAATGGTTCTTGTCTGCAGATCCCACTGTGGATTCCCGTTAATTTACATGCCCTTTGCTACAAACATAATTACTAATTCCTTAATTCATGTCTCTGTTATCTCAGATATACTCATTAGCATACGGTCGTAGACTGCCCTGTTAGGTGATAGACAACCTGGCATAGACCTCTGTAAGCCTCAACCTTTCTTAATTGGAGCTGAAACGTCCCAGAACATATTTCAAATATAACTTTGTAAGCTTGACTTAACAGCTCCTGCCATGTCGTGTGGCCTCGTGACATTTGGCTCGTGGCACTTTTGGCTTGTGCACAGGGGTCATCTGTTAAATACTGGTTAACATGCATGAAAAATACATTTTCACACAAACTGGTGGCAAATGGTCAAGTGGTGCACTGCAGATTCTGAAATGTATACCTATATGCATGCAAGGATCGCATCATCACATAACATGATCAAGAGTTCTATCAGTACCTGTAGTTACATAGCATTTCAATGCCCATTAAAGGACCACCTCAGACAATGGTTGTTGTTACCACAAGACCTGTTCTAACAGCGTACTGACACCATTCCACTGAGCGATGGACATGTATATGCATACCCTAGATAGCTCATGATTGTGGATCTCATTTATTTCTATGACTTCCAAGGAGTTCCTGTCGTCAGAAACACTACACTTTATGAAATCGGGACAGTTGTCTTGAAAGGTGATGAAAAGAAATAACCAGGTTACCTTGACGCAATGCTAAATTACAGAGGGTGAATATGCTGCATGAAGATACCAAGAAGATTGTACAAAGAAATGTGAGTGAAATGGCAGGATTTTTGAAACATTGAAATAAACTACAAACTATACTTGTCAAACCTGTCATTAAGGAATGGAAATCATGCAGTAATCAAAAACACAACATGGAGGCCATTTTAGGTCATCTTCACAAAACACATACCCACACCTCACACACATCTTCATACTTATGAAAGAGGAAAAACCAATATGCAAGGAGTGTGGAGATGAACTAACAATAAACCATATTTTACACGTGCGCCAGAGTCGAGAAAATAAGAGGAAACATTTTGTACAATTTTGCAACAGATCCCTTTCCATCCCAGCATGATCCTAGGAAATAAGAGAATATGTGTCCTGTTTAAGTTGTTGCGCATTTCTCTTATATACTATGCAGAACCAACTAGCCCGACAACACGCTCTTCTCAACTGTAATCCTAGGAGAGACGTGCAAATTTCCTGCACTTTTGGTTTCTTAAAATGTTCCTAAACAAGCTACATCCTAAAGAACATTTTAGTCTTTACACACAAATAAATACATTAAACCTTGTTCTTGGTGCATGGCAGCATTAGTCGCTTATGCACCATAAAAATCAACACAGTGCTGTAAGGTATACCTTGGTTAGCTGTGTTATATGAGACAAGCTTTCGGTCTGGTGTGGTCCTTATTCACGTGAAAGCGCTGTCATGAGGGTCTATGTCCCAGCGATCGGAAAGTGACCTATTCCAATAATTTTACAAACTGAAGGCGATTCTACAGATTTCTAAAGACTGGAGTGCTCAAATGTTTTATCAACGTCCGCCTGCTTTGACAGCCTAGAGTGAAACTGTTGAAGAGAATACATTTTTGAACATTTAACGCGTTTCTGAAGGCGTTGCTTTCAATTACGGGGCCCACAAAAAGCAGCTTAATGTCAAACGCCGCCTAGGTAGGCTTTCTAGCAAGACAGCGGTGTAGCGTGGAAAATCGCTCCGCCGGTCCATCGCTGGCGCCGCTGACTTGACAGGCGAACTGTTCAAACTTACAGCTACTGACCACACCTGAAACACTGAATTGCGCATGATCAACGCAGAATAACACTGAGCACTGGTAGCTATCGATTTCGCGCCCAATATTGTGAAAATCTGTCCTCTCTTCGATCATTGATACGTCCACGGTTGAACATTTATGCGCCTCGGGGTAGGCCAGCCGTTGGAACATGGATGTGTGGTTGTAGCAACGACCACTTGCATGGCGCACTCTGCAAAATTCCAAGAGTCAGCTTCTGCAACGAAATGTGCAGCGCACATTTTCTACCGCGTACCCAAGTCCGCGGCGATGCATGCATATCGATCCCGATCGTTTCAAAGCTGCGCGGCCGTTCAGTCGGGTCATGCTAACCTCGAGCATGCGGGGGTTTAAACTACATGTACGCAAAATTCAACGACAAGAAAAAGATGCAGGCTAAGCACTTTAGTCTAGTCTTCCCCTAAATACCAAAGAACATTGCTGTTCACAGGGAATTCGGATCATTCGCGCCTCTGGCTTTCCGGTTGTGTACTCTTGCGGTGCGGTGCAGTAGGTCTTCGCCTCGACGAGTCGATGTGCAGCTCGCCGCAGTAGCAGCGCAGGCCTCTAGTAAATTCGGCATGTCTTCTGCCACGGCTCTGAGGTAGAATTCAAACGAAGAATTTAGCTAGAAACATCCTGTTTCCTCGGTCTGCATGTGAGGAACGAGCATAATGCCATTTCACATACATACTTTGGACTGCCGATCGTTCTGCACGGCTAGGTGTGTGTGTGTTGTGCCGGCGCTAGATCTTCGGAGGTCGATGCAGGACCTAAGACAGCGTAAATGCTAGGAGTAGCTCGCTTACATTACGGGCAGATCGAGGTAATAGTTTAGTGCGAAGCGAAAGCCAGCTGGTGGAGCGGGTGCAGTACGTAGCATCGCCTGCAGCTATGTGCGTGACAGCGATGCTTGCCGTACACAACCCTGAGTGAAGACCGTGATCTATGTTAGAACGGATGCACTCTTCGTAGCACCTCATCGAGAGTCGCGGCTAGCTGATATCATAGAGGATAAGATTCATTCACGCGTAGCAAGCGGAATCGTGAGCGGAATGTGGCCGCGTTCGACGTGCGTATAGCCATGAGCCTGTATATCGACGTCCGCCGTATCTTTACGAGAATCGAATGGATACGTCGGACGTACCTTTAGACACTTCGTTTTTCTAAACATCTCTTGAGAACATATGCTGAACGTCACCTGCCATTTCTCGGCATGAACACCGAACACTGCCGGCTTTTGTAGCATGAGCTAAACTGGCCGCACTCTCGCTGGCTTCGCGTGGTTTTGGGGCGACCGTATTGCGCTTGCTCGAGGAGCGAGTGACATCACTGCTTGCAGCTGGCGATCTTCGCCGTCGCCGCCGCCGCGTCCGCTCGTTGCAGCTGCGAGGTACTGCGAGGAGCCGGGTGAGTCGGGTGACGTCACTCCATCGGCGAGGAGGATGGCGCTGCGAGGAGGCGGTGAGAGCGCAGCCTAGCTCGGAGTTCTCCATGGAGAGCGATGTTAAAGTTAAAGTCAGGCCGCTGCCAAGCGGCGTAAGAGATTGGAAAATCTCAACTTGTTCGGACGCCGAGGTTGTCGCCTGGCAGTTGGCCGTTGAACGTAGGAAAAACGAACAGAAAAAAGGCTAAGCCTGCGGCGGAGACACCGGAGCAAAGAGAGGAACGCCTAGCCAAGAGACGTCGTCAGGAAGCGGAGCGGCGTGTCCTGGCCTCGTAGCGGGTCGAAGATGATATGAGCCGGGAGAACGTGAAGAAACACCAACAGAAGAACGCCTTGCAAGCGGTGACACCACTGCAACAACAACAACAATAATAATAACAATAAATTGGTTCAGAGGAAAGGAAAGGCGCAGTATCTCGCACGCTCTGAGGACACCTGACCCGCGCTGTGGGGGGAAGGTGGGTGTCACATCGCAGAGTGCGTTGTGGAGAAAGCCGAGGGAGAAAAATAGTGTACGCCGGTCAAATGTGGACGGAAAGGCAGAGCGGGCTGGACCCACGAAAGGCGCTGCGGGGACGCAAGGAGAGAGGGGCTTGAGCTCGAGAGGGCACTGTAGCTTGTCCCACAAAACGGCGTCGCACTTCCCAGCAAAACGGGAGTTTGGCGCTCCCGAGGGTGCCGAGGCTCGAGTTTTGGCGTGTTGTCTTTCGGAGACGCTCTGCGCGCGAGGCGACGATAGAAATGGCCAGCACCGTGCATATCTGTATGTTTTCTTTTTGGCATAGCTGGCCAGGGCGGCGAGCAGCTTCACTTATGTGTGATGTTGTGTTTTGTTTTTATTTTCGATATGAGGTGTTTAATTTGGGAGAAAGTGGCGGGAAAATTGATCATTGGTTGTGGTGTTGCGAGGGGGTTGTCATTGGCTAAACAGACAAATTTGGCGGGAATTACTTGAGATCGAGGTGCGGGAGTGAGAGAGCGGGTCTTTTGGTGGACGGCAGCCGTGAAGACCAGTCGTGTACGTGTGACTGGTGGTGGCCCAGGGCCGTAGATCAGAGAAGAGGTTACTGGAGTAGAGAGGAACTTCTTGGCGGTGGCCGGTAGTAGGATTGGCGCAGTGTAATTTGAATGTAATGTAAAGTGTGTTAGTTCTGCTTATTTTACTTTGATTTAATAAATGCTTAGTCAACTATGGAAAAGCATCGAACGGAGGTAACTCTTTGACGGACGACATGCGCTCGAACCTGCAGCCGTCAGTCGCAAAGTAACTCCACCAGGGTCCGGCACGAGGTCCTCCTCTCGCACCCATCACAGTCCGCCGAGAGGGAAGCTCTTCCGCCGACTCAACCATCAGTCGAGGTGGAGGGCGTTCGCGTTTGTATGTTTTTAACTGTGGGAGAGAAAGTGGAAAGAGAGAAAGAAGAGCCATAGTGCAGGGCTATGGGATATTTTGAACCACCTGGGGATCTTTAACATGCACTGACATCGCATATCGCACGGACGTCTCTCCGTTTCGCCTCCAACGAAACGCAGCCGCCGGCAGACCGTAAAAACTGGTGCATATGAGCAGCAAAGCGAGAGTGAGAGTAAGAATGCGAAGAGAGCAGCGAAAACGCCCAGAGAGGAACGGGTTGCCAAACAGTGATGCCAGACTGCCGAGCGTAATAGACGAAGCATAACCGCTGAGATGGGGCCGATGTAAGAGTTCAGTCATCGGACCAACAGAAAAGGATCTGACTGTCATTGCTAAACATAGATGAGCACAACAAGGTCATCCAGATAAATGTACCTCTCGCTACGTACATCCTGGCATAGCTGTGCTAAGCCACTACCAATGTTGTTGTTTTTCTTTCATAATGGGTCATATATAATGCTTCCATATTGTTACGAGATGAAGTCTTTTCCTCCATTTCCTCGCGGAAGGGACAAGGAGATGACAAAGAAGTGGGACTGTTTCCGTGGTGCTGTTTGCTGCTATGCCAGTTGCAGCTGTGCTGTAGCTATACTATAAATACATTGAATTTTCACGTAAAATCTTGGTGGAGGTGCGGCCGTCCCGGCGTCCGCACGCAGCGGTCACCTGATTTCCTACCCGAATATATCTCAGGATACCGTCCTCGCACCAACGGGGGCCTTGCCATCGATCATTCTCACCCACCCGCACGATTCTGATTACTTTACTGGTATGGACGTGAAAAAATGTATACCCAAGTACGCATGTGTCAGCACATATGATCGCCCACACTCATGCTAGCCAATGTTGGTTTTTACCTCGAAGGCACGGCGCTAACGAGACTCATGAAGACCAATTGACAAGCTTGACAACTTACAGCTCTGCGAACTTCTTGGAAAACCCGAAAGCTTTCCGCAAGGAGAACCCTTGAGACCCGTGCCCAGACGGCCTACGTTCAGATGTGCTCGCCCTATTGCCACAAAGTTGATCACAAAATTTCGGAGTCCTAAAAAGTTGGCCACGCAGACGATGCATTCAATTTACTTGTCTACAAAGACTGCCACACATTTGATAACATCACAAAAGAATGCCGTCGTTTTGAAGACGCAAAAAGCCGTCCCATAGCACCGTCATGCCGTCTTTCTTGCTCCGACATCTTCGTGTCAATATTTACTACCCCAGCACCAGCCAACATCGACCGAAAATGTGACCCGTTTCGTCCGCCGCGAGCTCGAGGCCATCTCTCCCGCTTCCTTGCCGCCACATTTTGCCGCCGGCCACCACGCGGACGTTTCCCTATAATTCAGGCCGTTTGCCGCCAAGAGCTCGCCAACTTGGGTCTTAACCCATCAGCCCGCCCACTGTCTCCAATGTTGCCCCTCGTCGACGTAATCTAGACGACTGACGCACATCTGATAATAGACCTATTTGTTTTGATTGCTCCTGCGTCGGCCATATCACTCGTTATTGCCGAAACCGATGGTTTCAGCCAGGTCCCGTCTTCCACCCTCTTCTACCTGCGATGACCACTCCCGTCCCTTCTCGCCGCGTCACGACCCTTCCCGCGTCAACCGATCGGCCTCCCCCCATCACCGTCAGTGCCGTCGCCCACGCCGTCACTTGTCATCTCCAAGTCCCTATGACCGCTCCCCGACGGAAAACTAGGTGCTGCAGCGTCTAGAGGGGATGCCCGCAGTAGGGGCCACGATCTCAAATCCTTGTAGCTAGCTCTTCGCGCGCGCCTTAATTTGCTCATTGTACTCGTCGATGGAGTAGCCGCTCGAGCCCTGATAGATACCGATGCGCATGTTTCTGTAATGAGCTCTGAACTTCGCTGCCCTTAACGATAAGTGTTGGCCCCTACAGGTTGTGCGTGTCGCAGATGGCGCAACGTCAAAGGTCTTTATGGCTTGTGCTCTGCCCGGCCGCCATTCTACCGTCTTGTTCAAAATTCTACAGCATTGCCCTCACGACGTTATTCTTGGGCTCGACTTTGTGACCATAGACTGCTACAAGCGTCGTTGAACTTAACCTTCCCTCTCCTTTCGACCCGCCCTCTCCTGTTGTGCACCGTCTTTGTGTAGATTTTGTCCGCCTGCCACCTGAAGCCGCAACTTACGTCACGTTCTGCTTTGTACCTGCCAGCCTCTAATCCGCGGGCGCACGACTTCCCGTCTATCCCTGGCCTGCGTGCCGGGGGCGGGGAAGAGGACGCCCTTTTCCGATGGAAATAAAAGTTGTCCAACCAACCAACCAATGTACCGCTTATTCCCGATGGGCACTATATCGTTACACCAACCTTTCATGCACCCCTCACACTAAGTGTTGCCCTTGCTCATACCGTCGTCACTATGTATGTTCGCGAGCTAAACATGTCCCTGTTCTGAACTTTGCGTCGCAAGTCCAACCCTAGCTCCACCTCGCTCGATCGACACTCTGTGTCCTATAAATTAATGCGATCTCTTGGCTGTGAGTACCTGTTTACCGCCCTCTTCTAACTGCTCTCTCTCTCTCTCTCTCTCTCTTTCTATCTCTCTCTGAAGTTTCCAGTCTTCAAGACTACGCCAAAATGATCGCCACGGATCTTTCTCCTCCACAAGCTCGCGCACTTTGCCGTCTGCTGACACCTTATTTCAGACTGTTTTTTTTTTCTTTTTAATGGACGCCCTTTGACTAGAACCGCTCTTTGCGTAGCATCGCATACACACCGGCTACGCCGCTCCTATTCCTCGCCCTCCTTATAGCGTATCCGCGGTACTGAACACCAGATAATCCAAAAGGAGGTTGACAAGATGCTCCCTCAAAATATTACTGAACCCTCGATGAGCCCGTGGACGTCCCAAGTCGTTCTGGTAAAAAAGAACGACGGCATGCAGCTGGCGCTTCTGCGTCGATTATCGCCATATGAACAATAAAAAAGACGTGTACCCTCTTCCCAGAATCGATGATGCCCTTGACTGCCTTCACGGAGGTAAATACTTTTCTTCCATCGATCTACAATCCGGGTATTGGCAGATCGCTGTTGATGAGCAGGACCGTGAAAAAACAAATTGTCACACCTGACAGCTTGTACCAGTTTAAAGTCAAGCCGCTCGGACTCTGCTCCAGTGATCTTTGAACGAAGGATGGACTCCCTTCTTTGCGCATTTATACTTCGTCTCACAAGATATCAACAGCACTGCGAAAGGCAGAAGTGCCTCTCGCCCCTGTGCACTATAATAGAGAATTGTGCTCTTACTGTCACCGCCGCCAATTTGTGGGACACGAGGTGCATAGGCGCACAATTGCCTATTGTAGTGCGCGTGATCGTGATTGGACCAGGGTGCCTCTGCCTTTCGCAGTGCTGCAAACATCTTGTGAGACAAAGTATAAGTGGACAACCTGTCTGTGCTACCTCGACTACATCGTCGTTTTCTCGCCGACCTTTTCTTCACACCAGTACAGGGGCTTTATTCTCACCGTGTTCCGTACAGCCGGCCTCCAGCTCAATTCATCAAAATGCTAGTTTGGTTGCCGCCAACTCGCCATTCTTGGGCATATGGATGATGCCGCCGGAGTGCGACCTGATCCAGACAAAATTCAAGTGGCTAAAGACTTTCCGTGGCCCCAGTCTTCAAAGGATGTGCGCAGCTTTGTTGGCCTCCTCTCTTACTTTCGCCGCTTTTTGCCCGCATCGCTCGTCTTCTAACCGACCTTCTTAAGACCGACACCTCTTTCACATGAGGTCCTGCCCAGCAAAGGTGCGTTTTCAACGCTTATAAGCTTACTGACGTCTCTCTCTGCCTTGGTTGTGTCTTTAATCAAGCCTAAATTATTACGCAATGTCCTGCGATTTGCAATGAATCTTTGGCACGAGCTGTTACCAAATGTTCGAAATCGTCACACACATTTACAGCACAGAGGGCTGCTGGCTATACCGATTTTATGTAAGAAGTAGTTTGTGTACGACACATTCAAGTGAATTCGGTGCAGGCAGTTACGATGGCATCTGCTTAAATTTTTTGGAATTCGAAAGGCGTTAGTCTGCGCCTTAGGACCATAGACACCAAAATTTGGTGGCATTTTTCTTCTCGTTAATGATGTGTAAGTCATTCTGTATATCAATCCTTACGCAGTTTTTGTTTACGACCGCTAATTAATTTATAATTGAATTTTCTTTTCTCGCAAGTTTCAGTTTCAGCAGACGAGAGATGGCTGTGACGTCACAATCATGTCTTGATATGCGGCATGAAAAAAACAGCGATATAATTGCTCATTCTTCACTTGCAGTGATTCCTGTTCTTGAGGCAGGCTGGCTTTATCATTGTGGTGAATTCAAATGGCACAACTATTATTATTTTCATCCCTCGCGTGACCTAGACTTGACGGTGACGTCATAGCCATCTCTCGACTGTTGAAATCGAAACAGGTGAGAAAAGAAATTCGATTATAAATTATTCAGCAGTCGTAGGCGAATGTGACATGGTGATCCGTGCACAGTAATGTCCTAGGCACCATTACAAATAATAAAACACGAACCCAGAAATTAGGTGTCTAACACGTCCACGGTCCTTGATGTGATGGGTCTTCGGCTGCACGAGCTACAAAGAACTAGAGACCCTTTGAAACTCATCTGTGTGTGATTATGTGTGTGTGAAAGTGTGTCACAATTTTTTTCTTTTTTCATTCATTTTTCCCGTCCCCTTCCCCTCTTTGTCACCTCATCAGGAGATGCTAGGTTCAGCACCAGACAGACGCATCTGCTACCATTAACATTGTGTGTGTGTGTGTGTGTGTGTGTGTGTGTGTGTGTGTGTGTGTGTGTGTGTGTGTGTGTGTGTGTGTGTGTGTGTGTGTGTGTGTGTGTGTGTGTGTGCGCGCGTGTGTGTGTGTGTGTGTGTGCGTGTGTGTGTGTGTACGTGTGTGTGTGTGTGTGTGTGTGTGTGTGTGTGTGTGTGTGTGTGTGTGTGTGTGTGTGTGTGTGTGTGTGTGTGTGTGTGTGTGTGTGTGTGTGTGTGTGTGTGTGTGTGTGTGTGTGTGTGTGTGTGTGTGTGTGTGTGTGTGTGTGTGTGTGTGTGTGTGTGTGTGTGTGTGTGTGTGTCGCACCTGACGGCTTGTACCGGCTTAACGCGGTATATATTTATATATACCGCATGCCCCAGCTAATTACTTGAACCAAGGGTTAAAATATCAAATATCTAAGGTAGGCCAGGGAAACCAGTTGCATACAACTGTCAGCCGCCTTGCGCACCACAGGCAGTTTTTGTTTTGCAATTACTTTCTTAGCGAATTATATCAATTTTTCCAATTTTCTAAATAGTGACTTCAGGCCATAAATGTAAATTGGGAAGTTGAAAAGCACCTTCAGAAACCCCCATTCCAATCATTGCGATAAAAAAAAGCGTCACACGTTTTTTTTTTTGTTTTTGTTTTTTTCAGGCTCAAAAGAAAGCCCGTGAAATATAAATAAAACCACGTGACAAGCGCATTCGCGCGCCACGGTTGTGTTGCTTTCAGTCGTGGTTTAAGTGAACGAAATCAGCTGCGGCCGTGTCTCTTCGGCCCCTTATAGCGGCAGGCCGATATGACTGCGGTGGTTTCTTCGCCCGCGTCAGCCTGCCGGCGCACGTGACGGTGCAAGTAGCAAGCAGCGAGAGCGGAGAGCTCGCTCCAACTCTCCGTAAAATATACAAGCGTGCCCTCGACCTCCCGGTCAACACCTCCAATGAGCGCCTATTTGGCCTGGGGATGGTGAACACCTTTAATAAACTGCGAGAGGCACACTTGATGAACCAATACACAAGACTGTCTAAAACGCTGTCGGGTCGCCGTCTCCTTGCCCTTACCACACATCCACCACTCAATACATTCGGAAGAACGCGTTAATATCCCAACAGAGTGGAGATATGCTTTGCACGTGCGCCCTCTTCCGGCCAACATGACACGAGATGACCATAGTGGCAGAAGTCTCGTGCGGACGGAAGCCTTGGCTCGCCATTACGGACACAAACATGGAGTCTTCTACGTGGACACTTCCGGCCCGCACGATGGTGGTTGGTACACGGCCGCAGTCGTTCATCAAAACACTGTAATAAATGGACTCACTTTCCGTGCACACAACATAACACACGCGGAAGAGGTTGCCATCGCGCTAGCCGCCGCAGATCAGGACTCACGGGTCATCATGACCGGCTCGAGGGGCACCTGCCGCAATATCGAGCAGAGGTACAGCCTTTATCAAAAATGTAGAACCCAGGGGGTCTGCTTCTGAGCCGCGTAGTGGCGCTGATTTATCATTAGTGGAGGTCCTTCACACTGGACAGGGTAGGACAAAAGGTCTTCTTGTCATCAAGAAATTCGGGACACTGGAAATTCATTACGAGGCGCACGAAGTGGTTCAGAAGCAGATCCCCTGGGTTCTAAACTTTTGACAAAGACTGTACATACCCTACTTCGCCAGCAAAATTTTACAAAACAGCGATTATCTCGGTGCCCCTGCGCATCGAACGATTATCTGGACTCCGGCTCACACTGGCCTCGAGGGAAACGAAACGGCCGATGCCGCCGCCCGCGCGCTCACTTGAGCACCACAAAACGCGCTAGTCACATGATTTTATTTGCATTTCATGGGCTTTTTTGAGCATGGAAAGAAGTATGGACGTGAGACTTTCTTGCTCGCAATTAATGGAATGAGGGTTTCTGCAGGTGCTCTCCAACTTTCCAATTCACATTTGCGGTCTAAAGTCAATATTAACTAAATTAGAAAAATCATAATTAGCTAATTAAGTAATTTTAAAATACAAAATTGCCTGTGGTGTGCAAGGCAGCTTGGTTTCCCTGGTCTACCTCTAATATATTATTTTTTTACCCTTAGTGCGAGTTAGCTGGGAAGTGGTCGAAGTAAAGGAATATAGATTTTTTGGTTCCTAAACGTAAGGCAAGATTAAGTGCAAACAGTATTAATTGTCACAGCTAGGTGGCATGCACCGCAACCTCCCGATTCAAAGGATTCTGCTCTATCCGTAGCTCCATATGCCCGTGCGAACACTTTTTGCGTCCCTGTCGTGCCCTGTAAAAGGGGCGCGAGAGTGGGTTGATTATGAGCAACATCATTCTGTATTGCTTCGGGTACTGTCTCCACACTTTTAAACAATGTCGGTAACTACTTCGCGCTAGTGGCGCAAGCGCTTGTGTATCAAACTACAAGAGGCATGCGAGAAACCGAAACCAAACATTGCGGCCTCTTCACTATCAGGTTTAGCAGGCAGCAGTTGTGGCAACCCTGTATTGTGGAGACGCCATAATTAGGCACCCTACCATAATGTTGGGTGGTTCGAATCTAAAAGCACACAGCTCAGATTTCACCGACACCGTGTCATGATTCGCCGTAGGCCCTCTCTCTCTTTTTCTTTCCCTCTCTCCGATGTTGCGTTGTGCGTGCCATGGTGGCCAGTAAAGCTACCGCCGACTCCGCTGTGCGCTGAAAGTGGGCCGCTGGGGCCCTATGGGAGTGTCCTCTCTTTATACAGGGTCTTGAATATTTGGGGGCCGGGTTTTAAAAATTTTCTATGCAAAATCTACCATCCCATTCGAGCTGAAATAACGTTCACAAAGTAGCAAAATATGAAGGAAAAACTGCTCTCGGCGAGAATCGAAAAGCTGTTTTGACATGGTGCGTCATCTGTCGGGCAGCGAGGCAAGCGTGCCCGGCCGTTCTCGAGGGAGGGAGAGCGCGGAAGACCGGTCGTGGGCCGGGATGGCGCTTGCCTCACTGCTCACCCCACCCCTCCCAACATCCCACTTCCCCATCCCCCGGACAGTGCCGCCGCGACATTAGGCCGGCATAACCTGTGTCCGGTTCCCCCCCCCCCCCCCCCCCCCAAAGTTCCCAACCAACCAACCAACTGCTCGTCAGATGACGCACCATGTCAAAGCAGCTTTCGACTCTCTTCTGCGATAATTGTACACGCCGCCGAGAGCAGTTTTTTCTCGATTTCGAAAAATCTAGGCAAGTAACGATCTTGAATCACTTATCAGATAACGTAGACCATATTTCGCTACTTTGTGAATGTTATTTCAGCTCGAATGGGACAGTAGATTTTGCATAGGAATTATTTAAATCCCGGCCCCCAAATATTCAAAACCCTGTATATATGTTACTCTTTGGCCTGCGGACCACCACCAAGGCGAAGACCGCGACATCGCCTACGCTAGCCGCCTTCTCTACGACGCCGAATGCAATTATTCTATTACTGAGCGCGAGTGTATGGGCTGTCGCTAAATTCCGACCTTATTCCCGGCTGTCTTGGTCACTGGACACTGCGCCTTCAAGAATATGCTTACAACGAGGTGTACAAGTCGGGGGCGCCTTCGTCAAGACGCCGGCTGTCTGTCTTGCTACCTTGTCGAGCCACGTGATCGTGGTGACACAAAGCCATCCCCTGCATATTCGCCCTCTCCAATCTCGTCAACATCGGAGCCGAACAGCTCAATGACCCATCTTCAACCCCCATCTTTGAAGGCTGACATCTAGATCGGGTTCTTCTCTACAGCTTTTTGTTGCGCAAGATGGTGTCCTCTACCGCCATAGCCTACCCTCCCCTTCTGTTGGCGATTCCTATAGTGAACTAGAATATAGCGATTCCCAATGCAGCTCCGCTGGGCCACCTCGGTGTTTCACACTAACGACCGGATGCGGCGTCGTTTTTTGTTTAGCTTGCGACACGTGTCAGTGTAAGAAAAACCATCGACCTGGAGCCGTTTTATCGCGTTGTGCTTGACCAACACGGCTCGACCTTGGCCCGTTCCCGGCATCACGTTCAGGGCCCGTATTCCGAGTTTGCGTCGTTATCGTGAGTGTCCTGTCTCCCCGACCTCGAGTCTGATTGGTGGAAACACACGAAAATGATGTTTCACCCTCTTCCGGTTCCGCAGTGGCAACACACAGTTCCGAGGTTTCAACCAATCAGATGACTCGTTGTCACGTCAGATAGCGACACTTCGATAACGACGCAAACTCGGAATACGGGCCCAGATCACAAATGAATTGCAGTGGCAACCGATTATGAGACACTCTACGCCATCACACAAGCTTTACCCACGAGCTGCACTACGGATGTCGCCGATTTTCTTTTACACAGCGTCATTTTTCATCACGGCACTCCCCGCCAATTAATCACAAACCGCGGTCGCTACTTTTTGTCCCGAGCTATTGAAGATATTCTGCGTTCATGTTCTACAAAGCGAACGCGTATCATCCCCAAACCAACGGCCTTACCGAGCACTTCAACCGAACACTAACGGACATGCTATCCATATGTGTATCACCTAGACTGGGACCTCGCGTTGCCATATGTGACCTTCGCCTACAATTCTTCGAAGCACGACACGACAGGCTGGTCCCGAACACCTACGCACGTCACGCCATTGCTCAAGCCACTGAAGCGTGCCAAGTAGCCTGTCGACGGCTCCTCGCCTCTCAGACTTCCCAGAAAGTCTGCCTACGATAAGTGCCAATGCCATGTATCTTATGATATTGGTCTCTTGGCAAAACTTTTGCCCCCCTGCAGTGGCCATCATGTGGTGCGCCATGCCACTAATGTGACGTATATGACTTGCCCCTCCAGCACCCGCATTCTCCTCCTCTCGCCCCGTACTGACATTGTACATGTTTCCCGCCTTAAGCCATACGAACTCACGCCTTCTTTGCCTTTTTAACTCCTGAATGGCGCTCACATCGCCGGGGGTCATGCTTCGAGAAGATGAAGTCTTTTCCTCCTTTGCTTCGAGGAAGGGACAAGGAGATGACGACGAAGTGGGACTGTTTCCGTGGTGCTGTTCGCTGCTATGCCATTTGCGGCTATAAATACCTTGAGTCTTCACGTAACAATATTAAGAGGATGCAGCCTACTTTTACCGTACAAGTGATTTCATAATTTCTGATAGCATGCAGAAATTATAAAATTATTAATTGCACAATTGCAGGCACAAGTCCATGTTTTGAATCAATTTGTGCCAGTGGCAAATGAAATACGAAAAATCATGTTGCTGCCAAAATTACCAAAAATTTAATCAATGGCTCTTCAATGAAAATAAACCAGTGTTAACTAGGCAGAAAATGACTACTTGCCATGCTGGCCTATTATGAAGAAAATATTATGAAGTTTTGCATAACATGGTTACTGTTACAATATAAACTGCAACCAATACTGTGCTATGTTTTAGTAATTAAGATATTGCATTTCTTCAATGGTTTTTGATGTTTGTTCATAGCTTGCTCCACTTAGTCATCTCAAGGTCAATGAAGCTAGAGCTTACATGCACCAGTCTGCACAAACTTTGCAGAAATAAAAGTTCCGCTTCTTCATTTGATAGCCATTTCAAATTGTTATAGCAAATTCTAAAGGTAGCAGCATTCAGCAGCCCTTAACACTAAAAGCATTCTTTTGCAGGTTGCACCTCAGTACCATCTATGGCGTACAATTTTCCTGGTTTGGTGCTTCTGTCCGTACAAGTGGAATGGTTGCAAGCTGATTCGGGAGAGCCTCTACACAAGTAGGAATATGCGGATCTTGAGAATTATTGCTTATGTTTTCTACGAAGGAGCAAGGATGCTGACAGTTCAGTAATGACACATAGAAAACAAGCAGCCAGGAAGTTGATTGCCAAGAGGACATCAGAAGTTTTGGTTTTTCCAGCAGCCAAAAATAAAAGACTCGCACTCAAGCGCATTGTATGTATAATTTGCATGGACGTCTCTGGACATCAAAGGCAGTAAAACTGCTTGACAGGTAGCAGTACAGGGTGTCTAGAAACTTGTTGACACCTTGCTACTTACAAAGCTTCATTTCATTGTGCTTAGTGCAGTAAAAGCATATAACAGCAAAACAAATAAGAGATACAGTGATACAACAACACAGGAATAACTTAAAAACAATGTTACAAATGGCCACAAAAACAGTGTAAAGACAAGTGTATAAGAGATACAGGGATAATCCACTAAGTAATAGGATTGCTAAACTGTAAAGTACATACGTGCATAATTTAATCATTTTGAGCATATAAGATCAACCAATAATACATTTCTGCAGTAAACCATTGAGTTGGCCCAGTAAACCATTAATTTACCCCACTCAGCTAAATTATTCATGCTTCAACATTTTGAGTATTTCACCATTAAGTGTTTTTACAGAATAGTCTGCAGTGAATGCTGCTCGACAGCTTGAAATTTCCAGGTTTGAATTCCTGACTATATCTTTTTCATGGTACTTGGCACCTGATGATTTAAAGGGCATATACACTAATATGTATGTTACAGGCTTGCCACAGTTCACCACAAGACATAAAAACATAAAATATAGTCATCATTTGAGAGCTCCAGTAAAATGAGCTGAATGAATGACTAAAGTAATCGCACTTAAAGCTTCCACAAAATAAAGGAAGTATGTGCTCAGTAATGCTGTGCTGTTTTCCTCATGCTTTTGTGTCACATTGCTCGCAATGGCTGCGAAAATAAAAACGCAGATAAACAAGATTATATTAAAACCATAGAAACACTGCTCTCTCTCACGGGTTTATTTTTCTTGGGCCAGTAAACGGGAAAAGCCACAATATGTACGTGCTCCATACAGAGCTTCCTTGAAGTGGAAATGCAGTATGGCATGGAGTAGACACTGTCAGGATGCACTACTGTAAGGAAGTTTAATGGTATGTTGTTTTTTTTTAGCAGCTTGCACGAGATGTACACGATTAGAAAGTGCTAATGTTTAAAACCAAAAAGAAATGCCTCATGTGGATGAATGCCAGAGTAAAAAATACCCTCCAAATTCACAGTACTGCACCACTTTCCTCATGATCTCTACAACTTAACAGTGCAGTGATCGTTCAGCATCGTTCATTGCTGCAATAGACAGCAACACAGCTCAGAGCTGGAGAGTACATAGTGGAGACAAACACCTGCATGACATACATTACACCTCTGTGACAAAAGTTCACAAGTCATGCAGAAAACATGGCATTCTTGACAGCTGTCTGCGCGTGCAACACACAATGCATGAGATGCTTCTAACGACTGATGGAGAAATAAAAATGGCTTCACAGTAACATGAGTGAATAAGTATCACTTTCCAGGTGTGGGATCTGCTGCATTTCAAATAAATCCCGCTGCTGCTGCTGTGTTTGTGGCCGAGGTGGCTGCAGGTGCTGTGGGTGCATCTGTGACGGCTGTAGCTGCAGCTGCTGCAAGTGCAGCTGCTGCAGCTGTGCCTGTTGCTGTAACTCTGGCCGCTCCACTGCAAGCTGCTGCGGTCGTGGTGGCTGCAGCTGTGGCCGCTGCGCAGTGGTGTCCACCTGGGTCGGTGCAGCCACCAGAGGAGGAGGATGGGTAGCTGCTATGGGGGCAGGGGCTGTTGCAGGAGCCTTTGCAGTCTGGTGGCGAGGCCTCCTGGCCTGTGGCACAAGGGTGGAACGGTCAAGCTTGGCTGGCATGGGGATTATAACAGGTGGCTTATGTACTGTCACTGCACGTGCCGGAGGGTGCTGCGCTGCGGTAGGGGCATCAGTTAAACGCCTGCGTTTCCCAGGACCTGACATTACAGCTTTGTGTGCACTTTTAAGGTGAACCTTTAGGTATGACCTGGACACAAATCCTTTGTTGCATAGTGGACAGAAGAGCTTGAAGTCCTTTGTGTGACTTGTGACCACATGACGCTTGAGACTGTTCCAGACGCGGAAAGTTTTCCCGCAATAGCTGCAGCGCATAGGCCGCTCACGAGTGTGCATGCGTATGTGCATTGACAGGGTCAGCCTGCTGTTGAACTTCTTATCACAATAAGGGCAAGTAGTAGTGGGGCCGTTTCCGTGCACACACACACGATGGGCCACCAGGCTGGAGCCATACTTGTAAAAGACGTTGCAAAGTTCACAGTAATACTCCCAACTGCGGTTGCCACTGTAAGGTCGTGGTCGGGGTGTCCTTTGCTTGTCATGAGACAGGCGATGGAGATTAAGAGACCGTGTCAGGGCAAAACGCTTGTGGCAAGTGGGGCACTCGTACGGCAGGTCTTTGGAATGTGCCTGCATGTGCTGCTCATAGTGGCCTTGGGTCTCATACATGTTGCCACATTCGGTACATGTGAAACCAAGACCACGGTCATGATGCTCCTTGTGAATCTGCACAAGGTAAAAACAGCAGAGACAACACAAAATAAGAGAAGACACAAAAGGACAACTTAGTGCACTTCCCTTGTTTCAATGACAGACACATTACTTAATTTACAATGGAGTGCATTATGTCACAATATTAGCCGCATAGCCGCAACACATAGGAACACAAATGTTCCTATATGTTGCCCTGTGAAAAAAAATGGAGAAAAGAAATATGTGTGCCCGTTTATTTAGGCATGCAATCAGCTATTGCATTCTGTTGGTGAATTCCAATCGCAGAGCAGGAGCACTTCCAGAGCAACGTTTTCTGCTCCTTTCAGAGCAATTGTCTTCCAAACGCAGATCCGGAACACGGATCGTGTCTTCCAAACGCAGAACGGGAGCGATTGCCGAGCAAGGGTCGCTCCACGGAGCAGTCAAAACTGCTCCGCCGAAATCGGGGAAACCAACTGGAAGTTTGCGGGACGTGACTTTCCGAGCGACGCTTGCGCATGCGCTAGCTAGCGCATCCATTTCCGGTGGCTCGCCGCGTTGGCTTCTGGTCTCTGCAACGCGCCGCTCCATAGCAGACGATCAGTATTTGCCGCCGCCATGGATGGTGATTCGCGTCGCACTCTTGCGCTCACTTTGCTTGAGGACAGCAAGTCGGAGAGCAGCAGTTCCGAATAATCTGTCGAAGAATCAAGCTCAGACAGCGACTGTGACATGGTCACCTGCAAGTTCACTTTTCAGCACTTGTTTCACATACCGGAACGACGACCAAAAGTTGTAGGATTTGTCGAAGGAGTGGTCCACAACTACACAGAAGAAGAGGTAAGCCAAATGCCGCAGAATGATGCCGCGCAGATTTAAAAAAATGGCATGCATAATTGCATCATTTCTGCGTGTGATATTACAGTTCCGAAGGCACTTCAGGTTGCCGCGAGCTGTTGTTTACTGGCTGGTCGACGGTTTTGCCGCTTCCGACAGAGGGAAGAAAGGCTGCAGGCTTGCAAAGCAGACGACGCGAGCGCACGAAAAGCGCGGGCAAGTGCAAGGAATGATGGGTACTTCCTCCGTCTCCGTTTGCTTGCGAGCGCCACCTACTTGCTCCGGCCGGAGCAAGAGTATTCGAAACGCAGAGTCTGGGAGCGTGCTCTCCGCCGGATTGAGGCGTCCTGTCGTGGAGCTTGCGCGCTGCTCCAGTTCTGCGATTGGAATTCGCCATGTTATTCTCATTGCACAGGCAGAGCTGATGTAAAGGACAGGAAATGGTAGAAAGGAAAACACCATGCTAGGATTCTATTGGGCAAAGCCTGCTGATCTGCTTGGAATTGAAATCAAAGAGGCAATGTGGTGGAAGGAGGGGACAGCACAAAAAGCTACTATCATTAATGGAATGCAGATGCGGAACTATAGGCCTTAGGTACGGATAACAGAGATGGTTCACAAGGGGCTCCAATTATTGTTCTAATAATGATAATATTACTTACAACTTGCTTTTTTTTTTGCCTTGGTTCTAGTCCATCTCATGAGTGAAAAAAGTAGCCCTTTTATTACTAATCCTCTGGTCAGGATGTGTATATATGAGATGTGAGGGGTCAAACTGACTTTATTTTTCCATAAAGATGTCGATACCAAATTCTTTAACCAATTTCTACCAGCAGCAAAAAGTCAAAGTAGCATATAGTAGCAATATATTTACGACCACAATAGTTAATCTGCAAAACAGAGACTTCCCTTTGTGATGTCGCTAACCAGTATTTTGCCAGCCACAGCTGTCAAAATTTTGTAACCTTCTGATAGCTCCTGCTACGCCCACCCCACTTGCCTGGTAGATGCTCGGTCACACAATTATATGGCAAGTTACTGGACCTATGCACAGTACACCTGCCTGAGCTCACTTCTTCTTCTTCTTAATTTCAGCTAGAATGTCCTCAGCTAGCACATGTTCATGAATATATGTTGCACTCTCTTAATGCTACACCTACTTCGTTGTCCTTGGTCACCTTTCAAGCTAGCCTTAGAGCAATGTCCCCAATTGCGAGAACTCAAAATGCACTGCTCATAGAATTTTCCCTTGACGTATATCTGCAAGCAAACTTAACTCATTATTTGAGTGTCTGCAAAATACACTCCAGTCCCCATTATTGTTCAGAAAATTTATCACTCACAATCCAAGTCAGCAGTGACCACCTGGCCGAGATGAATGTATGGTGCTCCACACATTTGTCTAAAGCGCTCGAATCATCATCATCATCATCAGCCTGATTATACCCACTGCAGGGCGAAGGCCTCTCCCATATCTCTCCACTTAACCCGGTTCTGTGCTAGCTGCATCCACTTGACCCCTGCGAACTTCTTAATCTCATCCGCCCACCTAACTTTCTGCCGCCCCCTGCTACGCTTTCCTTCCCTTGGAATCCAGTTTGTTACCCTCAGCGACCATCGGTTATCCTCTCTTCGCACTACATGTCCTGCCCATGTCCATTTCTTCTTCTTAATTTCCACAAGAATGTCGTTAACTTCGCTCGAATGGCACGCTTCAATGTTTATGACGATTGCTAACCCCCTCTAAGCTGATACCCTCTAAGATGAGCAAATTAGCCCAGACAAAAGTCCCAACACTTGAATACTTTAGCAATCCCTCACCTGTTCCTAAATGACACCAAAGCACACCACAGTGCACTGTGACAAGATTTTTTTGTCTACTACCTGATAGCCTACCATAACTTCATTTGTTTACCTGATGACAGGAACTGCAGTTGCTGCCACAATACTTTCCAAGCCTGCTATAATACTCTGTTCACTCAGGTCCTCAATCAATCACTATGTCATTTTCCAAGTTACATATCAGGGCAATGTCATCAGCAAAGTGGTGGATCCTGAGGCATTTCCTCTTATCTCTATTTTCAGTTCCTTCAAATCCAACATTCTGAGCATTTCCTCTAGGCATAGGTAACAGTAAAGCAATCATGTCTCCTTGCATGAAATCTTTCATGATTTCATTTTTCTCATTTCTATTATGAAGAAATGACGGCCACTGTGGAGCCACAGATATTTAATAATGTATTTATATATTTTTTTCTTAATGTCTTGATGATGCAAAGCCTACAAATACCAAAAGTGGCAACTGCTGCTTCCACAGAACCAAAGTGCCATTTCATGACCAAGAGAAGCCATGCACAACGGCCTGTAATCTGACAGGTGTGTGCATGGCAGGTGGTGGAGATGGTACACGGGACTCAGCGGGCAAATATATGTTGGCCTACATCGCCAGACTACTGCTCTTTAATGACATAGATGTTATGTTTACTGAAAATGGAACTTTTACAGGCTACAAAAAGACAAAAAGAAAAAAAAAAAATGAATGCATGTATACTCGCTGCTACATTTTTTCACAAAAGCACAACTGGAAAGTTAGGCTGCTAACTGGAGAGGCCTGCAAGCCTCCCAATGTTCAGACCCTCAATACACTTGCTAATGACGCATTTTACCAGGTGTCCCAACTAAACGTAAACAGCCTTATAGAACATGAAGTGCCCTAGCCCAGTGAAGTCAATGAAGGCTATTGAGAATAACATGCCGTACCCTGCAGTACTTTTCTTCTTGACTGCTCACTATTCAGGAAGAAATAAACAGCCAACATTTTAATCATTGGCTTGAGGAACAATGTGTTAAATGAGAAGTTGTACATAATTTTGTTTGCTCCTATATTAGTTAACTTGCAATTAGTGTAACATGAAAATGCTAAAAATTGGGCTAATTTATTCATGACTGAGCACTAGGAGGAAAGCAAAGATTTGTACAAAAATACATTGTAACACAGATAAATTTTATCACTTATAAAAGCACTATACCTTCACTCAAGCATGCAGTCGTAGCCTCCCTCGCATGTGCTCTTAGCCACACTACCATTTGCTAGTATGTTCTTTTCGTGCGAGATACGTTTATAGTGCAAAAGCATTCATCTAGCTATGCCTCCCCTCAAGGTCGTCTTGTGTGTGACCGGCACTCAGCCGGCGGAGTCTCGCCTAGCAATAGACAGTAAGCAAATGTGATGCCAGCTGCCTCACTGGTTGCCTTAGCAACTATGATGACAGCCGTCGTTGAAATTACCAAAGTAGCGAGTGGAACAATGGCACGCACAACAGATAACAATGTGACAGGTTCCCCTCCCTAATGCTTCTTGGGTGCCAATTGCTTGTACAGCACCACTAACGGACCTTCGTGTGGCGCATAATTTCCTCTTTGATATCAACACTGTAATGCATTGTGATGTAATACCTCTAATTGTATGCCGTGAAATAGACATTCAATACTTTGCCAAACTCTGTGTCAGTCTCTCAATGCTAAACCACAAAGAAAAAATCCACCAAGCGGAGTTTATGGATCTTGAAGATGTGACCAAGCGACATGAAGAACTGAAGAGAAAATGGGAGAGAGAGAAGATTGCATGAGAGGCTGTAATACCAGAAGAATCGGCTACGAGATCCAGATGGTGGCTGAGAGCAATCAAAAGTGTGCTAAACGTGCTGTCCAACTGAATTGTTGAACCACTTTCGCACAACCATTGGTTTAACAATGCTTCCACCTGCCTAATTTTTATGTGTCTGGTTAGCTACCTGCACAGCTGCTAGCATCCTCATTCCCTCCATCTGCCAGACTGACCACACCTGGTACGCATGACACTTTAGAAAGGTAAATGAAATTCAAAACAAATGTTTACGCAGAGGTAATAACAGGCAAGATTCGTAAGTAGGAATGTTGTATATGTTATTGTCACTGCTGCTGCCGCGTGGATGCTTACAAGTGACATAACGAAAAGAATGCACAGTGACAACCTTCCTTGTGCACATTAGATCAAAACATTGAACGAGTCCTGCCGTAGTGGTGCAGCAGTTAGAGCGTTCAGCTACTGTGCTCAAGGATGCAGGATCGAAACCCGGCCCATGGTGGCCACTTTTCGATGGAGGCGAAAAGCAAGGTGCCTGTGTGCTGTGCGATGTCAGTGCATGTTAAAGAACCGCAGATGGTCGAAATATCTAGAGCCCTCTACTATGGCGTCTCTCATAGCCTGTCGCTTTGGGACATTAAACCCCAATGGACCCAACAAAATACCCACTGCACAACAAATACCAACAATAGACCCACTGCACAGCACACACATATTCCTGAACTGGAATAATCTCGGAGCAGTACAAATTTTTTTACCACAATAAGCTAACAGCTACAACGCCAAGGGCAAATTTCATAAATGTCCTACACGGACATGAAAGAGACATGCCAAGTACTTTGTCTAACGGCCAAATGGTCGTGCATGAGACATAAGCAGGATCGTTTTCGTTATTCCCAGGGGCACCTGATTACTTGCCCAGGTTAAGGTACATCTTAGCAAACAGGCCCATAACATAGCAACACTGCACATAGTTATGCAAACTTCTTCCTCTCAAGAACCTTACTGCAATTTGAGCAAACAATGAATCTGAAAAACTTGAAAATGTCACTTGCTTTTTTCTTAACTCACCTTGTACGTTTCCTCAGCTGTGAAGGTGCGCTTGCAGCTCTCACAGCGATAGAACTGAGCCTGGTGTACACAGCGCACGTGCTTGGTCAACTCAAATCGGAATGTGAAGCCTTTGTTGCATTCGCTGCATGTGTGCGGATACTTTCCAGTATGGGTAACTTCATGCTGTCGAAAGCTCTTGCTGCTGTATGTCACATAAGAGCACTGGCTGCAGTGCAACTTTTTCACTAGAGTCATAGCCGCATAGTCATCTTCAGTGAGCATGCTGGCATGCATGAGCACCATGTGTTGTTGAAATCGCTTCTTCTCCAGAAACTTTTTCGGGCAGTGGCTACAAAAAAAAAAAAAAAAATTGTAAAATAAAGCATAAGCCAAATAATTACATTGCAAATTACATCAGCTTAATTCTATGTTGCAGCATCTAGTCAAAATAAGGAAGAGCATGCCAACAAGTGAAACATGCATATAACTTTTACGCCGACTTCTGTCTTATTTACTAGCAAACAAAACCAGTTTTACAAGGCATTATAAGAAATTATAAATCTAACCATTTCATTTTTTTAACACAGCTGAACGATCAAATCATTACAATGCATTCACAACTTGTCTAGCAAAGAAAACTGCTTTTACAGCTGCAAAACTTGTAAGTAACGAAATCGTAGTTGAATCCATGACGCTAAGCACGATGCCACAAAATTGCATGCCACAATCCATTTTTGGTGCCATAGAATGCGTTTTGTACCCTGAATGCTAATAATCAAAAACACTTATAAAAAAGCTGCTTCACACAAGAAGTATCTGCAATTTTTATGCACTGAATGTCATTTCCTGGGAACCATTTACGTGATGCTGCCATAGCGAAATTGTCTCAAAATCATCCTTGCTTGAAAACAGATAAATCTATCACCTACTCCTATACACACTTCATGTGTCTGCTAATTTCTCATGTGTCTGCTAATCATCTTCTCTTTGTTAAAATATTCATATCTAAAATTAAAAAAAAACAATGGTTCAAGTAGACTTAATTTATTTCAGGGCTCACAGCCCACTGCAAAGTGCGAAGTGAGTCGACGTCTATCTGAGATGCAACGAGCACTATCGTAGTTACAGAACACCACTATTCATTTCCCAAAACCTGCAAAACTTAATTTACATGTAAAACAAAACTTCCATTCTACTGGAACTCTATCACCTACACAACTTAATCTGCGACTGTTGAAGTCTATTGCTTGATAAAAATGCGCTTCTAAACACAACAAAAGTCCCCAAATATTAACATCGCAACATAAAACCTACCAAGGTTGTATGTCACTTCAGTATCAGCTGTACCTGACGGTTCCTCCCAAAATTAATGCATCAGCCTTCATGGAAGACATAAACTACACTCTTGTAAATTGCAATATTTGTTGTAGGTGGCATTACAATAATCCATATAAGCAGACATCCTGCCGTAGTGGCTGAGCGGTTAGAGTGCTCATCCGCTGATCCTGAAGACGAGCTCAATAATGGCCGCGATCCTGAAGACGAGTTCAATCATGGCCGCGGCAGTCACATTTCGATGGAGGTGAAACGCAAGGAATTCATGTACTGTGCAATGTCATTGTACACAAAATAACAGCTTGAGGGGCAAGTTGGTGCTGCATAATACCGAGAAATGTGGCGCAACAAACACACATGCCTGTGCGTTAATGTGCGCCTGTGTTGTGTTTTTCAACTCATGTGATTGTTTGTTGCGCCACATTTCTGGGTCAGTGTACACTTTGACTGTTTTTGCCGTATGGGTACTGCAGCCGCATTCCGTCCCGCGGCACTTTTGCCGTACAGGGACTGCGCTAAGCGCATAGCATTTAAAAATATTCAACACTGGAGGTAATTTTTTTTCGGAATATTTGACAGTCAAAGGGTTACAGAACTGAAATTACTTGAGCCCTCCACTACGACATCCCTCATAGCTGATGTCGCTTTGGGACTCTAAACATCATATACCATACTATACATACAAGCAATCGAAGGCACCACAGTAACTTGCCACTTATACATCAAGACTTGGTATTTCATGACAAGATTCAACAGCACAAAAACGAGAAAAGAAAGATATGGCAAGCACTGTGGTGTCTATGGTGTCCACTCTTTCACTTGTCTTTGCTGCCTGTACAACTGAATCACATCCTGCCCATAATTTGTAGTTCAATATCTTAAGAGCCTTTAAAGGTAAGATGTTGCTTGCACACCAGAACTTTTTTCTGGAACTTAAAAGGGAAACATACTGTGCTTCTGCCCATCCATAAAGTGTAATAGACAGCCATCACAAATGTGCATACCTATTTTTTTTTCATTCCATTAAAACTTTAGCATGACTCTTTTACATGTCTTTTGTAAAAAAAAAAGTTATATGCAATTCTGGTTAACAGCTGTGAACAGCCTGGCATAGTTAGACATTAAAACCTACTCTTGAAACACATATGATGAGGACACACTCAATCATATCTGTACCTATGCTATTAATGCAAGCAACGAACCTGCAGCCATACTGGAAGTCTCTTGTATGCACACGCTTGACATGCTTTAGCTTGTAGTTATTGGTAGTGAATTCTTTCGGACAATGGGGGCACTTGTACATCCGTGTTGTGTTATGGATCTTTCGATGCTTTCGTAGATTGCTGGCTGTCGTATACTTTTCTTGGCAAATGTCACACTTGAATGACCGGACCTGTATAAAAAGAAAAACAAGATTTTCTATGTACAATGCAATAAGTGGGCTGAACGTTTTGCATTAAAGTGCTTTAAATGTTCCCACACTTATAAAAACTGCAATGAAACAGGCATGAAAATGTTTTGCTTTTTCTCTTTCCTTGCTGAGAAACCAACAATCACAAGCCTGGAGAGGGGTGGTCAGTTGTTTGAAGGGCTACACACTTCTTAAATATAAAACACAGGGGCTGGTGACGATAGCCTTCTGTTCTACTCATGAAAAACAGGGCAACTGTTTTCAATAAAATGTTACAAAATCAGAAAATCTGACACCATTACCCTCTTCACTTTACCAGTGATGATGCCCATTGCAGACAATACCAAATGTTATTCAAGTGCACAATTCACAGTGCGAAGGAAGATAAAAGGCAGCAATAGCCAACTATCCTGTTAACTGGCTGATAAAGTTCCTTTCTTGACTAATGCATAAACAAAGTGCATATTTATTGATTCTCATAAGGTTCAGAGGGTAGGAGTGCTGAAACACTATGTGTTATTCACAAATATGCCTAGGATAACTCACTATCAACTAAATTTTATGCGGTACTATACGCTTCAATTTCTGCACATCATGGCGTTGGTAACATGTTGCAACAGTGGAGCAAAACAATGCTGCCTTTCCCCCACGTGTACTGCACAACGCTGTCACCTACTGTATGTTTTGTCAGCCATGCAGTCACATGCACACAGGACAGCAAAGGCAGGTTTAAAAAGCCTACTTCTTCATGCAATGCCATCTGTAATTCAAGACTGGTAGTGCAACTTTAGAACCAAAATAATTTATGCATTGCTTGCTTCTGACCGCCTCCTTGTATATGAAAAGGCCTTTCACGACCTTTAAAAAATATCTGTATTAACAGCCTTGAATTATCTAAAAGTCAGATGTTCATTTTTCGAATGATATTCCTCATTGTTCAGAGGTTCTTGGGCCCCTGTCAAGCTGTTTCTAGCAGCTTTTGCCCTTGAACCTCTCAAAGATGTATTTTTGTTCAGGAAAAATAGAGGAAATTAGAAATTGAAACTGTCATTTACCCCAATGCGACTTGCTCACATTAAATGCAGTGCTAATACCACTTGTACCTCTGGAAGCAAAGAGAAGGTTTATCTGTCGCCATTTCGAGGGTGCCAGTTCAGTGCTACAGAGTTGATGAATTTGCGATCTTCCTGCCTTTGTTTCCTCAGCAGTAGTCACAAATACATAAGACAGCATCTATCCTGTTTTGTTTTTGTTTTTAGGTTAAGCTGCATGTACAATGAAAGCCAGAAGGTTGACAACACACCCAGCTCTTTTTATAGCCCACACAAGCACGCTTCAACCACTGGGTATCAGTGGATCAAAGTCAGCAACAGCTAGAGGGATGTTTGACCTGCCTCAGGTTAGCCTGTTTCAGTTGACAAAGTGGCATTGCAAAAAAGAAAAGGTATGCGCAGTTGTATATGCATCTTTGACAGCTGCATATAATGGATTATAATGAATTATAATTTCATCTTACATACAAAACCCTTATATAATTAACATTAGTGCAATGGAACTTGTCTTTTGTCTGTAATAGTTTTGCCTATTTTGCCACTCATCAAACACATCTTCTCCAAAAAGTGGACTTCACACTTGAATTGCAGTATATATCAGCGAGTAACAGGTTTGTTTACACATAAAAGGGGAAGGGGGGGAGGAGCCTCTGCAACACAGGGTCAGCTAAAGAGTGCAAGCAAATATGTATTGATTTCTGATTGTGTTCATACAACCATTTTTGCACTACCTAAAAAGAATACTCATAATATTGACTCATCTAACGCATAGTTTGCACCGACATCACAGCAGTTGTCATGGTGGAAAATCAGGAGCAATGTGAAAGTGCGTTGCTATAAACCACTGATAGAAACCTGTTCTGGCTTGCACTGCCAAAGCTATGCGTGGTTCATCGTCATAGCGCATATGGTGTCAGGCGCAAGCTGACTGTCCTCTTGCCTTACATGTACCGGTAAACGTATGTACCGCTGTGCATTAAGCAATAACACCCCATATATTTGATAGAAAGCAACTAAAAGCCAGAAATCAAACAATATCTTCTGTTCAGCCTTTTGAAGCAGAAGCAAATGATTCACAATTTGACAATCTTTTATGGTAGCTGTACTTCCAGCCCTAAAAGGCAATTGATTTCTTTTGGATTACTTATAAAGTACATATACATGACCCTTTTTGCAGCAGCCATATTTTGAGAGAGGCAAACCGCAGGCACACCTGTGTGTAATGTCTATGCACATTAAACAGCACCAGGTGGTCTGTGGTCTAAATTAATCAGCAGCCCTCCACTATGTCATCTCTCATATCCCATACAAAATTTTGGGACTTTAAGCCACAGACAACTGATTAATGGTTTATGTTGCAATACAATAATGAAATGCCACAAAACCAGGGGATTAGTTGTTCTGCTAAATCTTCCAAGTTTAATAACATACAGCAAATACAATGCTGCTGCTGGCAATCATGATGATAAGAAGCTGCTACCAACAATTGCGATGCCAGCTGCAGGTACAAAAATGCAGAACTAACGATCAAATATCTGCAAATAAAGCACGATCCAACAAATCCACAGACAAGATACACCACGTAAATGATGCCTTATGTACACAGCCCGGCACAGAAAAGCCCTGTTCTGCTGAGAAATAATGGCACATTCTTCGTGGGCCTGATTATATGCATTCCAATAAGACAACTTTTCATCCCATTAGTAGTGCAGACTGTTGGGCAAGTTGGTGAAACGACATGTTCAAGAAAACTTGTGAAAAACACGATGGGACACAAGGAAGAATTTTCTTTTTCTAATTGTAGATGACATCACCCTAAGTCTGCACAAAATTGATCTGTTTACACAAATGCACATTAAATAATACAACTTATACGTGGATATCAAAACGATAGAAGCACTTCAAGACAACAGTACCAACCTTGTTGTGTGACTGCACATGGACGCGGAGAGTTGACAGGGACTTGAGCTCCTTGTCACAGATGTTACAGAGGTAAGTCTGCTCACTCGAGTTTTCCCCTGTTTTAATCTGCATGTGTTTGCGCAAATGTGTCTGAAGCATGTCGCGATCTGTGAACACTTTGCGGCAAGTTTCACAGGGAAAGACTTGCTGATCTGGATGAACTTCCATATAATGTGCTGCTAATGCTTCTTCACTGTCACACCCAAGATCACATTTTGCACACTTATGTTCCTTCTGGCTGGCACTGTTCCCACCTTCGCCTTGTTTACCCAATGTCCCATCTTCTGTTGCATTGCCGCTGCTTTGTTGTTTAAGCAGTATTTCATTTTTATGGAACTGTGTGTAATGTTTTCGAAGCCCTCGATAACTCAAGTAGAGCTGGGAACAGCATTCACATCGATAATCCTTATGAGTCTCCTCATGCTTAGCCAGATCCTCAGGTGTTGCAAACCCTTTTCTGCACTTCTCACAGCAATTGGGCATGCCTTTGCAGTGAGCAGCCTGATGTCGCTCCAGAGTGAATGCAGTAGCAAATAGCTTGTCACATACGTCACATCTATGAGGATGTTCACTTTTTGGCTTGTGAGTCCAAGAATGCTTCTTGTATTTTAATCGCGAGCTGAACGTTTGGCCACATTCCTCACATGTGTATGTTTCATCTGATTTTGCTTTGTTGCTTGCTTTTAAGGCTTGCCTCTCTCTAGACTGCTGTTTCAGTGCCTTTATGTTGAGAGGTGCAACTTTAGGAGGTGTAGTTTCTGTTGCTGAGCTCGAAACCTTTGCAACGGCAAATGATTTTTTTAATGAGGCTGTAGTTCTCCGGGAAGGCATTGCTGATTTTTTTGCAGGGGTTGACAATTTTTTGGCGGGTAAGGATTTTCGCAAAGTCGTTGCTTTCCTCCCAGCAGTAGATGCTCTTCTGATTGGAGCAGATGTTCTTCTGGTCCGTTTGATTTTTGGGGCTTTTTCATACGATTTATCTGAGCCGCTCCAATCAGAGTCCGCACTGTCACGGTTAAAATCATCGTCTGAACTACTACTGCTGCTTACGTAACGAACGGTGGCTGCATTGCGTGTCCGACTCGACCTTCGTGCGGTGTCGGGCAACGGCGCAATGGACAATGCTTTTAACCTTATTTTCATTGGATTCTTTTGCTTCCGGCGATCGCTGGAAAGCTCGTTCGCCGGTGTAGCACTTGATTGAAGTTCAGCTGGTTCACTCGGCTCCTCCACATCAAGTTCCTGAGGTGGGTTTTCATCATATACCTCTTTTGTTTCCTCCTCCTCCTCCGTCACCGCAGTAGGGCCATCATTCAAGTCGTCCGGCAACGCCGCCGATTTCAGTGTGCATAATGGTTCGCCGTCGATAGATGGTGACCGCACGAATACTTTGTCATTGACAGCTGTCGATGCGTCACTTTCGCTGCTCGCCGCACCTTCATTTGCAGCTCTGTACTTCGAGCAAGTTTTTGCGAAATCTCCAAAAATAATGCGAACATATCCAGCTGCTGGGACACCAGCGGGGAAAATAAGCTTTGTACAAAAAGGCTCAACATCGATGTTTATGAATACGCGGGTTTCCATGACCGCTCTTGCGCAGTACAAAGAGATGCTGTAAGCCAGATGATGGCGCTAGGGAACCGCGCGCTTTGCGCTGGCTTCTCACATCGTATCAAACCAGTGCGGTCTACAAACGCTGCGAAAATGGTCACTTCTGAACCGATCATGCAGGCGACTCAGCCAGTACTGTCGCATGCACTAAGAAACACATCCGTCCTAAGAGCCATCAGTGATCGTTTTTCATCACCATTGTTTTCCCAGCGAAGAACTGCAGAGTTGATGTCAATCGGCGACGTCAAATTCTACCTTGCCATGCTTACAGAAGCGACAGCACAATTCCGGTAGTCGCTGGGGAAAAAAAATCTGGCCACAGGTCAAAGTATGGCATTCCAAACGATTATAAAGGCAGCACTGTTTATGCCCACGTTCACACCGCGATCGGCATATTCACAAACAGCCACAAGCTTCGCCAAGCTGCCAAGCTTCCCGCAGTGGTCGTGGTGCCGCTGGTGGTAAGCGCATCCTAGCAACGCTGTGTTGAGCATTTAGTGAAAATTTGTTCCTGTTGTCTCCTTCAGATGGCGACACCACCATGCAGAAGGCTCAGCCCGGAAAGTGGGGAGATGTTGAGTTTTTGTGGCGGGAAAGAGGCCCCTAGACACCGCTCTCGGGTGCCTGCAAGGAACAGTCTGGCTATATCCATGCAGTGCCAGTAATGGCATGCGTGACGTACCTAGGCGTCTCCCCTAATCAACGTGACGAAAACTAACATCCTGCACTGCATAAGGCACGACATCGAACGTTGGGGCCCCAACCGGGAAGTTATGATATTGGGTGACTTTAATGGCCACATTGAAGAACTCGATGGCTACTCCGACCATAACGGGACTCTCCTGCTTGATCTGGCCCGGGAGATATCGCTCGAAATAGTAAACCTACGAGCCGATTGTGAGGGAACAGTTACATGGTGTGCCCGAGGCCAGAGTTCATCCATTGACTATGGGTTCGTGTTGCGGAAACTCTGCTGCGCACTCCAGAGCATTCACATCGATGAGGAAGGCCAACACAGCTTGGAGAGTGATCACAATCGTCTCATGCTGCGGTTCAAAGCATCGCCGCGGCACCGACAACCTAAACGACGTGAAGGCCCAACACAGTTTCTCCATACTACAGCCTGAACGATTTTGAGCTTAGCCCCCACCGAGAAGAGGCAGCCTCGTATGAAGAGCACATCAATGAACTTCGCCGTATCATGCAGAAGCACGTGAAGGTGACCAATGCGCGTCGAGGAGTCTGTAGAAAAAATTAATGCGATGGGGAGGTTAGAGTAGCGCTGTGTGCCCGTCGTCTTGCCAACCGACAACACCGTCGGGCGGTTAAAAATCCTGACGGCGTAGATGTCCAGGGTAGTTGGCAAGAATATTTGCTTCGAAAGCGGGAAATGCAGGCCATTACGCAGCGGAAAATAGCCGAAGCCAACCATAAGACGCTCCAGGACATCAAGAGCGCTGGGAAGGGAGCGGCGTCCAAAATGGATGTATGTGGCACGACAAGATGGCAGGCCGGCACAGGCAGAAATCCGCGACGAGTCAAGTGGGGCAAAGACGGCTCTCCATCATGCCTTGACCGAGCATATACGCAAGGTATACGCGGCACCACCAGCACCTGAGGAGCCGCGCATGAGTTCCCCAACCTGTGAGCAGCCAAGGAGGGCTACTAGGGAAGAAGAAATTTGGTCAGTGTCGTTGGGAGTCATGGATAGAGGAATCGCCAGGATTAGCGCGCGCACAGCTCAAGGGCTGGATGGCATCCCTGCGGGGCTCGTGAAAAGCCTGGGCAATGAGGCGCGGGCACAGCTTGCCGGTATCTCCACAGATATGCTGGCAGGCAGCCATCTGCCAGAAGACGCGCCATGGCAGAGTGATCCTGCTGCCAAAGAAGGGCGGTGATGCCGGCCTCTTACGCGAGTATCGGCCTCTCACTATCACCAGCGTGTTGTACAAGGTGTTCGCGCAAGTCCTGAAGGTTTGGATGACCGGGTGGGCCGAAGAGGGCAACCACTTGACTGAGTTGCAGAATAGGTTCCGACGTGGCCGCCGCCTTGAAGACAATCTGTATGTCTTAAGCCAATGCATAGAGATCGCGCGAAAAGAGGCAAGAGGGCTGGTGAGCTGTTTCCTGGACGTAGCGAAGGCTTATGACAGCGTCCCCCAGGAACTACTGCTGCAACATCTGCATACAGTTGGAATGCCCAAAACCTGGACAGAGATGCTCCGACGTCTCTATGCCAACAACACGGTGATAGCCACCCTCAATGGCATCTGGTCGGGCGAGGTGGTAGTGGGTAGGGGTCTGAAACAGGGCTGCCTACTCTCACCCTTGTTATATATGCTATACACGGCGAGTGTTGAGCAGCGGCTACTGGCGTCGGGTATTGGCTTCATAGTGGAGCGGATGAACGAAGGCATCAAGGAACGGCAAGTGTTGCCAGCGTTGGTGCTCGCCGATGACATTTTGCTGCTGGCAGGTGACGCGGAAGACCTGCAAGCCCTCATTACTGACTGTGCTGAAGCGCTAGCGCCTCTTGGGTTGCAGTTCAATGCCAAAAAATCGGCCGTACTTGCTTTTTCTAGACCTGAGCCCCCCTGCCCCCAGATGTTGCAAAAGGTGTGCCGTGTCCTCAAGCTACATATTACCGCTACCTCGGTGTGACCTTCGGGATTGAGTCTGACTATACTGCTGGTCATGAGTTACATTTAAGAAGATCATCCCAGCGGGCTGGCAAGATTCTTCGCAGGAGATGCTTGTGGGGCTTTAACCGATTTCTCATGGTGCGGGAGCTGTGGAAGGCGATGCACGTCCCTGCCCTGTCCTTTGCCAATGCGGTGGTATGTTCTACAGCACCAACCCGCGAATGGCTGGAACGCAGTCAACGCACTGTTGGAAGGCATGGCTCCAGGATGCCATGGGAACTTGCAAACGAGGCAATTCAAGGCGACCTTGGTTGGTCCAGTTTTGAGGCGCGAGAGGCGCGAAGCAAGACATCGTATGATGGCAGGCTGAGACTCATGCAGCCACACCGATTAGCGCGACAAGTGTTCAATTACGTGCACCGTAATGGGGTCCGCACCAAATGGACGAAGCGACTGCAGCAACTCTGCAGGAAGTACGGCTTTTTTTCTCAGCCCGTACAAGAGGAGACGGAGCGAAGGTGGGCGAGAGCTGTTGAGGCTCAGGTGCTTTTTTTTTATTGCGCAAGTTCGCCCTTCGGCATAAGGGTTTTAATATAGTGATACAGGCCTGTGGTAGGAATGAATGCCAACAGTTCTCGGCGGTGTGGGCCATGTGTCCATACCCCTGTGTCGGGCGGTCTGGTAGGGTGGTAAGAGTGGCTTCTAAGGTGTGCTTTGCGAGCCACGCGAAGACCAGGACAAGTTGTTAGGAAGTGGTCTAGTGTGGCCTCCATAGCAGGGGCTGGGCAGAAAGGGCAGTTCATGGGAGCAGTCTGGCTGGTCCAGGAAGATTTTACAGCAGGCGTTAACGCAGCACCCACGCAGATTCTTCTCAGCGCCACCTCCTCACGGCGAGTTAAATCCAGCCTGGATCCAGCCCGGATCCACACTTAACGAATGAGGAACATTATTGATATTGTTACGAGGCATGTCGAGATGTTAGGAGGCGATGGTACGTCGTAGCCGCAACAGTTCACCGTCAGGGACACACTCACAGGAGAACCAGACGTAGCTGCAGCGTCGTCTTTCTCCACTAGCCCAGCACTTCGTCATCGTCTCTTTCACTGCGTACCGTAACAATCCCCCCCCCCCCCCCCCCCCGCGGAAGAAGCACAGTCCCGGTGCGTAGACTACACAGGTGAGCGCGAAATATAAGGTTTGAGACGGGCGACATGCACGACTTCTGGATGATGGTTTGCAGGAGAGTGGCGGTTCACAGGGATAATCTCGTACGTCACGTCGGTAAGTTGCCGCAAGACCTGGTAAGGGCCCACGTAGCGGGGCAGAAGTTTCTCGCACATGCCTACACGTCGAGCAGGGAGCCAGAGGAGTACGAGGGAGCCAGAAGGGTAGTAGACGTCACGGTGCTGGAGATCGTAACGGTGCTTTTGAGAATGCTGGGACGCACGAAGCCTGTCTCGAGCAATATGACGGGCGGCATCAGCGCGGGCGATGGCATCAGAAGCGTAACTGCAGGAGGAATCGTCAAGAGGCAGTAAGGTGTCGAAGGGAAGTAGAGGGTCGCGGCCGAAGAGTAGATAAAAGGGAGAGTATCCGGCGGTATCATGCCGTGAGGAGTTATAAGTGAATGTTATGAAAGGTAAAGAGATGTCCCAGTCACGGTGATGGTCAGAAACATACATTGACATCATATCAGTCAGGGTAAAATTAAGGCGCTCAGTAAGACCGTTCGTTTGTGGATGGTAGGCCGTTGTGAAGTTGTGGCGCGTAGCGCATGAGCGCAGAAGGTCATTAACAACTTTAGAAAGGAAGCAGCGACCGCGATCGGTGAGCAGTTGACGAGGAGCACCATGAAGCAAGATGACGTCATGCAAAAGAAAGTCTGCAACGTCGGAGGCACAGCTGGTGGGGATAGCTCTGGTTACGGCATACCGGGTGGCGTAATCGGTCGCTACGGCAATCCATTTGTTCCCTGAAGTGGATGTGGGAAATGGCCCAAGCAGGTCGAGACCAACTCGAGAAAAGGGCTCAGTTGGAACTGCGAGTGGTTGCAGGGGCCCACTAGGGTGAAGAGACGGGGTCTTCCTGCGCTGGCACAGCTCACAGGCGGCGACGTAGCGACGAACAGAGCGGTAGAGGCCAGGCCAGTAGAATCGCCGTCGAACATTGTCGTATGTACGGGACATTCCTAGGTGCCCTGCTGCAAGAGCATCATGAAGGTGCGCAAGAACAGCAGAGCGTAGATGTGTCGGGACAACAAGCAAAAGGTCTACACCATCTGGGCGCATATTGTGTCGATATAATGTGTTATTAAGCAGCACAAACATACTGATGGGCGGATCGGTGCTGTCGTTGCGCAGGTGATCAATAATGGGGCGCAGGGAAGGATCACGACTCTGTTCGAGGCCGATGTGGAGAAAGTTCGAAATGGACAAAACGCAGTCGTCAGCAGTATTGTCAAGAAATTCAGGAGGGTCAACGGGGTGGCGGGACAAGCAGTCGGCGTCTTCATGTAGGCGGCCTGACTTGTACACAACAGTAAACGTGTATTCTTGTAATCGCAAGGACCAGCAACCTAAGCGGCCAGTAGGGTCCTTAAGTGATGACAACCAACACAAGGCATGATGGTCCGTCACTACGCTGAAGGGCCGCCCAAACAAATAAGGGCGGAATTTGGTCAACGCCCAAACAAGTGCAAGGCATTCGCTCTCCGTAATGGAATAATTGCGCTCGGACTGAGATAGAAGGCGGCTGGCATAGGCAATCACACGAGAGTGGCCGTGCTGGTACTGGGCAAGGATGGCGCCAATACCATGTCCGCTAGCGTCGGTGCGCAGTTCTGTAGGCGCAGACGGGTCGAAGTGCGCCAGTACAGGAGGAGCGGTGAGCGCGGAAATGAGCGTTGTGAAGGCCTGAGCTTGTTCACGGCTCCACGAGAAATTCACGTTTTTCTGCAAAAGGGAGGTAAGGGGACGTGCTAGGTCAGTGAAGTTCCGATTGAAGCGACGGAAGTAGGAGCAGAGCCCGAGAAAACTTCGCACATCACTTGTATTACGTGGTGTAGGGAACTCGCGGACTGCACGAACTTTATCAGGGTCGGGCTGCACACCATTTTTGTCAACCAAATGTCGCAGGATTTTGATCTGGCGGCGGCCGAAGCTGCATTTTTTTGCGTTGAGTTGAAGACCGGCGCGGCGAAAGACTGCCAGTATCGTAGAAAGCCGTTCAAGGTGACTTGTGAACGTGGGAGAGAAAACGACAACGTCATCTAAGTAGCATAAGCACGTTGTCCACTTGAAGCCACGGAGAAGCGAGTCCATCATGCGCTCGAAGGTCGCAGGAGCGTTACAGAGGCCAAATGGCATGACCTTGAATTGGTATAGTCCGTCAGGGGTGACAAATGGGGTTTTCTATCGATCCCGTTCGTCGACAGCTATTTGCCAGTAGCCGGAACGCATGTCGATCGAGGAAAAATAGCTGGCACCATGCAAGCAGTCGAGGGCGTCGTCAATTCTCGGGAGCGGATAAACGTCTTTTTTAGTGATCTGATTGAGGTGGCGGTAATCTACACAGAATCTCCAAGCTTGGTCTTTCTTTTTGACTAAAACGACAGGAGACGCCCAGGGACTGCAGGAAGGCTCAATAATATTATTTGTCAACATCTTGTCGACCTCCTTCTGTATCACGTGGCGCTCAGCAAGAGAGACTCGATAAGGCCTTCTGTGAATAGGGCTGGCATCACCAGTATTGATGCGATGGGTAACGACAGATGTCTGGGCCAAAGGTCGATCGCCTAAATCAAAAATGTCGCTGTAGGAAAACAAAAAGGTCGGAGAGAGCACTGGCTTGCTGAGGTGTCAAATCCGGTGCTATCATGGGAGTAAAAAGGGTCGAATGAGAAGCTGATACGGGGGGTTCAGACAGAGGCACAGGCTTGAGGGCAGAAACTTCGCAGTCAGCCAACGGAAGCAAGTCAGCGAGTGCAATGCCATGGGGCAAAACTTGGACAGAGCGGCTAAAGTTAAGGACGGGAAGATAGGTTCTGTTATCCGTTGTCGTGACGCTGGGGCTAAGTCGACCCGGCCTTCACTTGGTAGCGTGCAGAGACTCGGGGTTGATGAAGGATTGAATCTTCGAAGTTGGTAAAATATATACAAGCAGGTTTAATGGCACTTTGAGAAAACTTATTTACATGATTATTTACATGAAAAAGAAGGGTATATTAACAAAATGGCAAGCGTAAAGAGTTCATAGCGAGAAGCGTCTGGATGAGCCGTTTACCCAGGGCTCAGAGCGTCATTTCGTGCTCTGCAATGTCCTTAAAACCCCCTATGTCCAGCCCCTCTCTGAAGATGCTGACCAACCAGTTCAAGGGCACACCCCTCAGATATTGGCATCCAATCGAACACATCACTGCACTGATGGTCTGATGCACTGACTGGTCCGGCATTGTTTCGTTGGGCGTGGTCACTTGTTGGCGGGAAGAGCTTGGGAACGGCGAGGAGGTACATTTCTATTCTTCAGCAAAGATCCGGTAGGCTGGTTCCGGTAAGTGGGTTTCCTTCTCAGAAACCCAAGTGCACGTGCGCGCCACATACTGCTCCCAGCATTGTCCCTTTCCAGCAATTGCAAATCTTTCCTGCATTCCCGGGAAATCCTCTAATGGCCGTAATCACCTTGCTCCTTTCTTGTCCTGTACGTCAGCGGACGTGTCACTCTGTCATCTCCTTTGGACGGTAGGCATTCCTCACTGGACAACAGCGCTTCTCGACGAGAAGGGCGAACAATTCAACGAAAGCACTTCCAGCTATTTCCCGCAGGGGGACATTTCTTGGTATTTTTCTAGACGTTCCCTTGACAGGGCCAATTTGGCATTTGCAGGGTCTCAACATAGCAAAACAGGCTTACAAAAAAAGGATTCATGGAAACAGGCTCACTTAGAGCCATTGTACCAACAGCACATATCCACAACACTTATCCATGCCCACAGGCGAACAATAGAGCGCGCAAGTGCGGATGATGCACGGTCGTAACAGCCTCCTCCCCCGCCAGAAGAGCCTCGGAGGGCAACAGTCGCAGCTGCTGCATGAAGAGACGACTTAATGGCCTGCACATGAACGCTTGAAGCTCGCTGTTGCTTGTCGCGTTGTCTTGATTGTCGTAGGCCAAATTGCTTGAGCTGTCTGAAACTCAACCACATGTCCAAGCAAGCACTCGGCTCCCGTCTGAAGAGACCAGGTTAAAAGAAAACTGCCATCGTTGTTCGAGAAACGCCCACACTCAAGACGCTCAGGACCCACGTATGCATAGAAAACCAAACGTGCTGCTTTACATAGTCACACATATACAAGCGCACGAGAAAAAAAAACCTGATTATCAATTTGGATACATGGTGAGGAACACCTCGGACCGCTTAGAAACAGCGGCTACGCGCGTCCGCATTCCCATTTAACTTCCCCTTTTTGTATCTTATTTCAAAATTGTACTGCTGTAAAATCAAGCTCCACCTAAGAAGGCGACTGTTCTTCGATGTCGCAGTTTGCAGCCAAGCCAGGGGACAATGGTCCGTCTCTACGGTGAATTTGGCCCCTCCAAGATAGCACTGCAATTTTTGAATGGCCCACACAATGCAAGCGCACTCTTTCTCTGACGCGCAATAAGCCCTCTCTCTAGAACTCAGTTTTCTGCTCAGGTAGAGCACGAGGTGCTCATTACCGTCGTCATCTCTCTGGCAGAGAACAGCACCTAGCCGTCGATCACTGGCATCACACTGGACCGTGAATTCTCGGTCATAGTCTGGAGCTCGCAATACCGGACGGCTAATCAGCACAGCCTTCAGGTTTACGAAGGAGGCTTCCTTTTGTTCGCCCCAGACTACATTTGTCGGTTCTGTCTTGCGGAGAGCGTCGGTCAGAGGGCTCGCCAAAGCTGAATAGTTAGGGATGTAGTGATTGTAGTATCCAGTCAGACCCAGGAATGCTCGAATTTCCGTCTTCGTGCTCGGCCGCGGGTAGTCTGCTACCGCAGAAATCGTAATCTCGCTGGGTTTCCTGAAACCTTGACCTACATTGTGACCCAAGTAGTCCACGGTCGCCCTTGCCAGGCAGGTATCCCATTCGCGCTTGTTTTCATAGCACAGTCCCCTCAGGACGCGTTTGAGAACAGAATGCCATCTTTCTACGCTGTTGCTCTGCGGATGGTGGATCGAGCTATGCACTACCTTAATGCCACATCGCTCGAGAAATGAGGGGGTGAGGACACTTGTGAAAATGCTACCCTGATCACTTTGGACCTCGGAAGGGAATCCAACTCGTGCAAACACTGACAGCAGCGAATCCACTAAACTCTCGGACGTCACCTCGCGCAGCGGAACAGCTTCTGGAAACTTTGTGGCTGGGCATAACATAGTGAGGATATAACGGTACCCTGACTCTGTCACAGGAAATGGCCCAACTACATCTATTACTAACCGGTGAAACGGCTCGGTAATGATTGGTACTAACACCATCGGAGCTTTCCACTTATCTTGCGCCTTTCCAACCCGCTGGCACGTGTCGCATGACCGTACAAAATTTTCCGTGTCCTTAAAACATCCAGGCCAATAGTATTCTTGCAACAGTCTCTGCTTTGTTTTCCTTATTCCAAGGTGACATGACCACGAGCTGCCATAGGAAAGTCGCAGTAAGTCTTCGCGGTACTTTTGGGGAACGACTAATCGGTCCCGCTCTACTCCGCGCTTATCCTTGAATAAGCGATACAGCACTCCCTTTCTCATCTCGAAAGAAATATTCTTTGCTGTCTTAGTGGCGCGGTGGCGCTGCCTTATCTCCTGTATCTTGGGATCATTGGCTTGCTCCGTAGCTAAGTCCTCTCGGGTTCCACTTAAAAGTCTCGTGAGATTACTAGACACTGGCGGCAAGAGGTTACTCTCAAGAACGTCCTCATTCCGCGTCTCATCAAGCTCACTTTCAAGTTGACTTATCTGAGATGTCTCGCTCTCAAAGTTTTCTGACCCGCTATCTTCCGCATCGACCACTGTTTTAACTGCCGTTTCCTCCGCTGTGGATTTTTCTGGAATGAGCAGTGTAGCTAGTTCTCGCGCCTTTGAACGTGTTAAGGCCTGCACAACTCTGTCTCCGAAAATCAGAAGGCAAGCCTTGACCTTCTCGTAGTTGTCCGCGTCCTCCTTGCTTAGCCGCGCGACAACCTCCGCTGCCTCGCAGGGCAGAACCGTCAATAATCTCTGAGACCAGGTGTCTCGCTGGAAGGACAGTTTTTCGCAGGTTCGCTCAAAGTTAGCCAAATACAGACCGATATCCCCTGATATCACATATGGCTGCATGTACTTTGACATCTTCAAATCTGCCTCCTTGTTGAGAAGAGGTACCGCTAGCTGGGGACAATTGCCCGACCTCTTGCTTAACTCTAGTTCTAATTTCCGGAGCTCAATTTCTAGCTCCAGCCTTTTTGCTTCTCTTTCAATTTCACGCTCACGCCTCTTTTCCTCTTTTTCCCGCTCTTTCTTTTTTTGTCCGATGAGGTTCCATGCTTCACTGAGCTCCTCATCATCGGTTCCCAAATCAGTGATTGCCTTTAAAATCAAGGGTTTTCGTGCCAAACCACTTGTATCAATTCCCAATTCCTCACACAGTAGCAACAGTTCCGGTTTCCGCAGCTTTTGTAGGTCCATGATCGCTCCGAGTGTCGGCTACTTCCAAAACAACTGTGCAAACTACCAAACCTAAAGGCGTTTCCACACTCTTTACCAGTTCTAAAATCTAACCCTGTTCTAGAACCTGGTCCACATCAGAAGAAAAGCCAAGCACTCACCCACACATGCGATCGATGTTCCGAGCTGCTTTCTTGTTGACCGATTGTTGCTCCTGCTTGTTGCTTGAGATGCCACCTCCGATCACCGGATGTTGTGGCTTGTAGCTTCAGATGCCACCTCCGATCACCAGATGTTGTGGCTTGTAGATTCAGATCCACCTCCAATCACCAGATGTTGTGGCTTGTAGATTCAGATCCCAACGCTGGTCACCAGTTGTCGTGACGCGGGGGCTAAGTCGACCCGGCCTTCACTTCGTAGCGTGCAGAGACTCCGGGTTCATGAAGGATTGAATCTTCGAAGTTGGTAAAATATATACAAGCAGGTTTAATGGCACTTTGAGAAAACTTATTTACATGATTATTTACATGAAAAAGAAGGGTATATTAACAAAATGGCAAGCGTAAAGAGTTCATAGCGAGAAGCGTCTGGATGAGCCGTTTACCCAGGGCTCAGAGCGTCATTTCGTGCTCTGCAATGTCCTTAAAACCCCCTATGTCCAGCCCCTCTCTGAAGATGCTGGCCAACCAGTTCCAGGGCACGCCCCTCAGATATTGGCATCCAATCGAACACATCACTGCACTGATGGTCTGATGCACTGACTGGTCCGGCATTGTTTCGTTGGGCGTGGTCACTTGTTGGCGGGAAGAGCTTGGGAACGGCGAGGAGGTACATTTCTATTCTTCAGCAAAGATCCGGTAGGCTGGTTCCGGTAAGTGGATTTCCTTCTCAGAAACCCAAGTGCACGTGCGCGCCACATACTGCTCCCAGCATTGCCCCTTTCCAGCAATTGCAAATCTTTCCTGCATTCCCGGGAAATCCTCTAATGGCCGTAATCACATTGCTCCTTTCTTGTCCTGTACGTCAGCGGACGTGTCACTCTGTCGTCTCCTTTGGACAGTAGGCATTCCTCACTGGACAATAGCGCTTCTCGACGAGAAGGGCGAACAATTGAACGAAAGCACTTCCAGCTATTTCCCGCAGGGGGACATTTCTTGGTATTTTTCTAGACGTTCCCTTGACAGGGCCAATTTGGCATTTGCAGGGTCTCAACATAGCAAAACAGGCTTACAAAAAAAGGATTCATGGAAACAGGCTCACTTAGAGCCATTGTACCAACAGCACATATCCACAGCACTTATCCATGCCCACAGGCGAACAATAGAGCGCGCAAGTGCGGATGATGCACGGTCGTAACACCGTGACGGTCAGGACAGTGTGAGGGAGTATGACGTTACGGTGGAGAACAACATCGGTGATTGGACAAGTGACGTATGTACCATCAGGAATAGCAGGAAACGGGGCCAAAGGAACATACATGGCAGCTTCGGGCGGTAGGCGAACAAACTGTACGGAGCAGAGGCGTGGCTTGATATCTGTGCGGTCGGAGCAGAAAGGCAGGTCTAAGCGAAGGAGGCCACTTGAACAATCAATCAGGGCAGGTGCGCCGTTAAAAAGTCGATGCCGAGGATCACATCGTGAGTGGAGCGGTCGATTACAGTGAAGAGCACAGGGGTAGTTCGACCACAAATGCTCACGCACGCAGTGCAAAGTCCCACGACGGCAGCGACGCCTCCATCGGCGACACAAACGGCTGATGAAGAGGCGGGTGTGACAACTTTTTTGAGTCGGCGGCGAAACGAAGAGCTGAGGACGGAATTTGGGCACCAGTGTCAATGAGGGCGGTAACAGGCACACCATCTACACAGATATAGAAGATTGCGGCGATGAGCGAGGGTCAGCAGAGGATTTTCGGGCCGGATCGTCAATGCAGCTTCACCTCCGGGCGCTGCATTGATCAGTTTTCCGGGAGCGGGCCAGAGGAGTGAGGGGACGAGGAACGGTGAGGTAGGTGCGAGCGGGAACGGCGGGTCTAGGGAGACGGCGACCAGCTGGTCATGTGCGGGGATGGCGGGTTAAAGTCACGAGAGGGCGTATCACGGAGAGAGGTTGGGTGTGGTCCATAGGTGGTGCTGCGGTCATGATAGTAGCGAGGTCGAGGTGGCGGAACCCAACGGCTGCGGCAATTGCGAGAAATGTGGCCGGCACGTGAGCAGTTGAAGCAGATGGGTCGGTTGTCCAAGGTCCGCCATTCTTCTGGGTTGCGGTAGCGTCGGGTAGATTCGGGGTATCGCGTCGGTAAGGGCGCAGTCGGAGCCGCAGCAGCTACCACCGGAACGGTGGGCTGGACAGATGACTGTGCGGTCAGCTGACCAGAGCTGAGGCTTACGCTCGCATTAAGGCCCACATTCGCGAATTCTTGGCGAACGACAGCTTGGATCAGTGCTATAGTAGCAACCGCCGGCTGAGGTGTGAATGCGACGGGGGCCATTGCCTCCAGCTCTCTGCGAACGATCCTGGTCAAGTTTGGCTCATAGGACGGCTGCTGCAGTGTTGGTAGATCTTCGCACGAAGACGTAGCAACTGTGTTTGGCAAGCGGTCGAAGCGGGGAGCAATTACGACGATGTTTAGCTTGCTCAAACCGCCGGCATACCTCGAGGACGGAGTCGACCGTCGTACAATCTTTGCAAAATAGAAGGTTAAAAGCGTCGTCAGCAATGCCCTTAAGATGTGGCCCACCTTGTCACACTCGGGCATGGCACTGTTCACTTTACGGCATAGAGCTAGTACGTCTTGTATGTACGACAGATATGATTCGGTCGACGACTGTGCTCGCGATGCCAGATCCTTTTTAGCGCCGAGCTTGCGTCCGATCGGCTTGCCAAAGAGATCCCGAAGCTTCTCTTTGCACATGTCCCAGGATGTTAGATCTTCTTCGTGCATCTCGAGCCAGACGCGCGCCGTACCAGCCAGGTAGAAAATGACATTTGCAAGCATCAACGTTGCGTCCCATCGGTTGTGCTTACTGACTCGCTCGTACATAGCGAGCCAGTCTTCGACGTCGATGTCATCGGTGCCGCAAAAGGTTCCCGGATCACGAGGCTGCGCAACGACGACAGTGGGCGCTGGTTGTGCCGCTGTAGAGGTAGCTGCGTCGGACTGCATAGTGATAGCACCAAGTTGGCGGCCACTAAGGAGATCCAGCTTGTGGTATTGGTGTCTTACCCAGCAGCTCCACCGAGATGTTACGAGGCACGTCGAGATGTTAGGAGGTGATGGTACGTCGTAGCCGCAACAGTTCACCGTCAGGGACACACTCACAGGAGAACCAGACGTAGCTGCAGCTTCGTCTTTCTCCACTAGCCCAGCACTTCGTCATCGTCTCTTTCACTGCGTACCGTAACAATATTTTACTAAGGGTGGATCCGGACTGGAATTTACTGTTGAAGAACCAGTTGACAATCGAGAACAGTATTTAGATTTATTGATTCAGTTCGGTGAGGATCACATTTGTTGGGAATACTACCAGATATCGGTGAAGCCCTTGCTAAGCTCCAATTCGGGGCATTCCGAATTAGTGAAGAATGGGATGATCAACGCATGCTTATTAAATGCGTTGAAAAAATCTTGGTACCACGGCATGGGGCAAGAGTTTTGAAAGACAATTGACAAGAATTGCAAAGGCCGGTTATCGGGAGTCGGTTATTAATGAGGCCAGTTGCCGGGTACTGAAGAGCCTTAAAGGAATGCACAGACAGAAATCCCTGCCCAGCATGGGTGAGAAGAAGAGGAAGGTTGCGGTGGTACCGTATGTGCACAGAATTTCACATGGCCTCAAAAATGTAGGCAAGAGGTATAGTGTTAGTAATTTTATGTTCGTTCGTTGCCAATCTTCGGAGGGGCTGAAGCCTCTCCAAATGTGGTCATTCGGCAGTGAAGAAGCAGTAGACGATGATCAGATGATGGTCAAAAGGAGAATTATATTTACAGAAGAAAAATAGTATACATGGGCAAACTGTAAATTACAGTAACAAGAGTCACACAGACAACTGTAACTTAAAACAAAATAGACTCTCACACAGAGAAGTCACTCTACAAGCCCTTACTTTTCTACCGAGCATTTCGGTTAAAGCCTAGGGACTGTAAATACGTGCTAAGCACGGAGCCTCAATCTTGACTGCCAAACATGGTCCGAAGACCGCTTTTTGATGACAAACATCAACAAAGACCCGAGGGCGGTCACCTTCGGTGAACCGCCCCGAAAATAAAGCAGCCAATCAAATTATTGAAAAACATGCCACAACCCCCGTGAGTTGGGAATAATCTTGGACCCAGGTCCTTAATTACGCCAAATAAAAATACAACATTCAAAACACATACTCTCTCCACTCGTCGGTCCCCAAACCCTCTCACACGGCGCCTGTCTTTCCCTCTCCTCCCCGGCGTGTTTGCGACGCGCCTTTGCAGCTGACGCCTTTATGAAAGAAACGCCGCGGGGGATCTGGAGACTAGGCCACCCAGCCGTCCCGTTCGAAGAAAAAGGGGGGGGGGGTGGCGCTGTCCCAGAGCAGTGTACAGTCGCCGTTGCTCGCATCCGATGTCTGGCGACACAGCGGGAGGCCGCTGGGCTGATTCCCTTCTTGGGAGGGCCAAGGGTCGCGCCTATTGTCGCCTTCTGCAGGACATTTAGTGAGCGCTTGTGGCAGTGCAAAAAGCTTCATTAACGGCGTCTCCCTGCACCCATGCTTGGCGCCACGGCGGGACATCGCTGGACGAGCTGGCCGTAAAGTGGTTCGCCGAAGCATGCCGCTGTTGTTCCCGGCTGATAAGGATGCGTCTGCCGTTCGCTTCTTGGCGAAGCCTTGGGGCGAAGGGACGAAACAAACCAAGCCTCGCGCGCGCCCGCGCCCAAGAGGAGGGGAGAAAAGGAGAAAAAAACAACAGCGCTCGCTCCTTGGCCTCGGCGCGTGGGGGGTTCGACCGCCAGCTCGACTCCACGTGCGAGTCGCTTTTCACTGCGGCCTTACACGTCCCTCCTAAGAGGGTAAATGAGCTTGGAATCCGGTCATTTACACACACACAAAAAAACACACAGGCCGCCACATTCTTCTTCAGGCGACCATTTCGCCAGGCTACAGCGCACCTAAATCCGTCCCCACCGAGGAAATCCGTGCACTCGAAGTCGGGAAATAAAACCAATACAAAACAACGGCACTGAAAACACGAAATTTCTTCATGACAGCATGCCAAATCTTGCATTGCGCACAGCACTGTGCCCTATAATTTGCTATACATGAGGCACATGTAAAGACATACAAAAAAAATGCACTACAAGAGCGCGTGTTGGCTACGCAGAGTTCGCCATAGTCCGAGTTTCAGCACAAATCACCCACCCGCGGCGCACAGTTGTAGCACGCGTCACCGTTCACATCACAAAACACGGCGGGTGGCGGGAACATTCACGCCACTGAGGGGCCATGGCTCAATCATCTCGTTACTCTTTTCCCCACCCGGAGTTGGGGATGCGAGATAGCGCATCTGCATTACCATGGCAGGCGCCTTTACGATGTGTAACTACCACATTGTAGCGCTGTAATGCCAGCGCCCGCGTCTGCCGTTCGCTTCTTGGCGACGCCTCGGGGCGAAGGGACGAAACAAACCAAGCCTCGCGCGCGCCCGCGCCCAAGAAGAGGGGAGAAAAGGAGAAAAAAACAACAGCACTTGCTCCTTGGCCTCGGCGCGTGGGGGGGTTCGACCGCCAGCTCGACTCTACGTGCGAGTCGCTTTTCACTGCGGCCTTACAGTGTTGATGTCGCATTGACCGCCCCACTCAAGATGAAGAGGATTTACCCGGCTATTCAAAGGGAAAGAGAATCGAAGAAGCAAGAATGTGGGGTGAAACATAGAGACCCATTTGTTGGATGCAAGACTGGTGTTGTGTACAGGCTTCCGCTCTCTTGTGGAGCCTGTTATAAAGGACAAACAGGACGCTGTATTAACAAGAGACTACTGGAACATCGGAACAACTTGGAAAGTGGCAAGGACAAAACATTTCTAGTCTCACATTGCCATTCATGTGAAACAATGAAGAAAGAGAAGAAGTGTACTCCTATAGGTTTGACCAGGTTAGTATTTTGTATCGCCACAAAGAAAAGATGACGAAAGAGATAGTTGAATCATATTTTATTTCAACAGACAATAAGTGTGTCAGCAAGACTTCTCTTGCTCTTTCAAGCAAAGAGATGTATTTTTTGAGTGACCTTTTGTGCAGCAATTGAACCCAGGGGTCGTTTCACGCGATTGTTTCGTTTTCGTCATATTTGTTTTTATCTGGGCCTTGGAGTAAAGGCTTACGTATAGTTGTGAGTCAGCGCTTGTACTGTGGCTTCCTTTTATCTTGTCCTTTGTCTTCTTGTTCGCGCTGTTTAAATTAATAATAAAGCCGCCAAGCCAGCGCTACCGAGGCGGCCGCGACCTGCATGTAACAACTGGCGGCAGCGGTGTGATACCCAGGCGCAAGCCAAAATCTAACAGTACACAGAGTCAAACCGCTCTACGGTGGGCGGTCTCTAAGCGGACAGTGGAATGTGCATTGAAGCACATTAGCGCTCCACCGGTCCAGACTGTCTGCCAGCTCGTCTGGTTAAATGCTTTGGGGATGAAGCAAAAGAACCGTTAGCAAACATCCTCACATACATCATCCAAGAAGAAGCACCGATCCCGGACGACTGCTGCTTCTTTGATGTGGAGAAGGCATACGATAATGTCCCTCAGGCGTCCCTGCTGAGCTGTTTGGCCAGTCTCGATGTGCCAGGAGAGCTCCTATCCACGATCGCGCGGGTATATGCGAACAATACCCGCGGGTTAACCCGCCGGACCGTCCACTTCGGAGATGCAGTGTCTGCGCCGCCTTCCGTCACCAAGGGTCTCCACCAAGGCTGCCCTATGTCACCACTGCTATACTTGCTTTTATGTGTCCAGGATGGAGCGGACACTAATAGAATCATGTCTTGGCTTCCGATTGCGGTTCACCACCAGCGGAATCGACGAAAATCGCCGTCTACCGGGGCTGGCCATCGCAGATGACTTGGTCATCATGGCAGAATCGCCAGCGGAAATGCAGGCCATGCTGAACATTTGAACTCGGAAATTGTCTCCCTTTAAATTCAGTGCAAAAAAGACGGCCGTCGTACGCTTTGCAGGGCACGCCAAAGAGGAAGCAGAGCTGAGGCTTGGTGAAGAGAGGCTGACAGTGCCTCGAGGTAGAATCTGCAGCCTCCAGGAAGAATCGGTGCGAAAGGCAGCCACGCGCGCCCAAGCAATACTCTGCCGACGCTGCCTATGGGGCTGTAACAGATTCGTCATGGTGCGAGACCTGTGGAAGCTCGTTCACGTCCCCGGGCTCACGTTTGCAAACGCGGTGGTCTGCTTTTCGGCGACAACTCGGCGGCAACGTGAAGTGGGGCGAGTAGCACTGGGCTGCCACTGTAAGGTTGCTAACGAGAAAGTACAGGGGGACCTAGGGTAGTCCAGTTTCGAGTCCTGGGAGGCGGCGAGCAAGCTGGGATACCGCGGTCGCCTCATTTTTATGGTACCGGAGGCACGCCGAGTGTTGGAATATTTCTGCGCCACATGCATTAGAACGAGCTGGACGGGCCATAGTGGCAGAAACGGCTGGAAAGTGCTGCCGAAGTGCGGGTTGTGGAGGCTGAACGCCTACAGTGGTGCGCAAGCATGGAGGGCAAGGCCACCCTGACTCTCTACCGGAGTCACAAGCGGAACACAGCTCAGGACCATCGATACGACAACAGCGTCGGCAGTGCTGTGCTCTTTGAAGCAAGGGCAGAAGCCCTTAAAACGCTCGCCCACCATAGCCGGTACGACGAGACCATTACATGTCATGTCGGCTGCGCGGTGCCGAATCCGAGACGATGGAGCACGTAGTGCTAGCTGTTCACGGCCGCCTCGATCGGCGCCGCGGGGCGGAGCAAGCCAAGCCGCGCGCGCGCCGATCGAGGCGGCCGTGCCGCCGTGCTGCGGTGCGCATGCCTCAGAACTATTCTAGTTCACTGAATCACTATACTCAAAACATTGCTCCCAGAGGACGCTACACTCGCGCAAACGCTCGATTTTGATCCGCCGGACTGTCCCCTGGGGGGTGATGCTACATGCCAACGAAAAAAAGCCCATTGATCGTCTGACAATTGTTTTTCTTTTTCTTTACGGAAATAAAGTTTTCACCGTGGTTTTTATTACTACCTCACACCAAATCGGTCTAGAAGCGGGGCCTCCGCTTTACACATGATCAATTACATCATGGCGTCGCCGAAAAAACATACAATAAAAAAGCGCGCTCCGCGCTTTCTTTTCGGCCGTCCATCCGCGCGCGCGTTTCTCGATCCTCTCTATCCGTTCCACTGTTTCCTAGTGACCGTGAGTGACGCTCCTGAACGTCAGGAGCTCATTTTGCGACCTTACCGACATACATGAGGAAGGAGGATGCGAAGATTTTAAAAAGTTGGAGAGATCTCTGGCGGCTGGCAACGTAAAGTATAGCTGTGCGGACTTAACGAGAGTTTGATGCGTCACCCAAAGGTAAGTTCCTTTCACAGTGACGGCGCTTCTAGCAGGGACTCCGGAACCGGGGAAAGCAAGGGGGGGGGGGACTGAACGACTGAACTGAACTGATAGTAACGAGTATTTTGAAAGTATGAAGTGCGTTAGTGTTTTATACCGCTGTCACACGGGCATTTCGAAGGCCCTCGAACCGACTTGCTATCGACTCGAAGGCCTTCGAAAGCTGCCACACGGGCGTTTTCAATGGCCATTGAGTCGATAGTCTATCGAGTCAACGGAACAGCTCAGAACTCTATCGAGATCTCGAAGGCCTTCGAACGTCGCGCAAAGTTGCTAGCGTTGACCCGAGGAGCGTCTCGCACACACGTGCTCAGGGCGTTTACGATACAAAAACATGAACAAGCGTTATTATTTTATATCTTTAATTTACGCGGTAAAATATTAATACCCATGTAATAATCTTTAAATAGTATCGCTCTTTTTTTAGGCATATTATTTATGTACTCTTCTCTACTACTATAGCATGCGCCGCCGAGGAAAAAAAAACAATGAAAAGCACAGTCGTATGAACGCCAACGCGTTAAAAAAAAGAAAGTTTTTCTTGAATAACAACTAAACCACCTGCAGTTACTAAAAAATGGTAACAGTTAAATTTTATTTTGCATTTATAGAGAGATTTTAGTTCTTTAAGCAAAACCGAAAGCAACGATAGTGACGCCAAAATTTGGCGCCAAACACCAGAACTATTTCAATAGCCTTCGAGTTTTGCTGTGTAGCAGCGGCACAACTCCTTCTAGTTCGATCGCGAATGAAAATCTCGAAGGCTATCAACTCAATCGCCTTTGAAAATGACCGTGTGACTGGGGTATTAGAAGGCTGTATTTGCCAGACATGGCAGTAATTGAATTACAGTAATGAAATTACTGTAATTTAATTACTTTTCTCGGTATTTTGTAATGTAATGAATTACTTTTTCGGTTTGGTAATTTAGTAATGTAATGAATTGCCTATTGACAATAATTTCGCAGCAAAAGTAATTAACTCCTTTCGAAATTACTTTTCCTAAAGTGCGTTATTGCTCTTTCAATAGACAACAAAGTAGAGTGAAAGTGCATTATTGCTCCTTCAATAGACAACAAAGTAGAGTGAAAGTGCGTTATTGCTCCTTCAATAGACAACAAAGTAGAGTGAAAGTGCGTTATTGCTCCTTCAATAGACAACAAAGTAGAGTGAAAGTGCGTTATTGCTCCTTCAATAGACAACAAAGTAGAGTGAAAGTGCGTTATTGCTCCTTCAATAGACAACAAAGTAGAGTGAAAGTGCGTTATTGCTCCTTCAATAGACAACAAAGTAGAGTGAAAGTGCGTTATTGCTCCTTCAATAGACAACAAAGTAGACTGAAAGTGCGTTATTGCTCCTTCAATAGACAACAAAGTAGAGTGCCGCGAAAGCAGAAATGACGTGCGGCAAACCAATGCCAACGTAACGGATCGGCAAAAGGAGACAAAATTCAGCGTGCGTCTGAGACCTGTGCAGCAGGATGTGCGGTTGCCCCATGGCGACCATTCTCCAAGCAGCAAGATATAAGGCGCCAAGGCCCAGGGAATACCGAAGGGGTTCCAGAAGACCGGAGTTGAAAACTAGTCCTTAGCGCAGTGGCACTCCCTGTTGCGTCAGCTAAGGCACAGTGGTGCCTGGTTACACTCGTTACCACGGGAAAAGGGAGGACTTGGGGGGGTAGACAGGCTGAAGGGTCCATGACGTGAGCATTACCAATTACTGAGTGCAAGGTGCCGACATCGATTCTTGGGACTGCGGAAGCAATGAATAACCTAGATTCTTCGGGCCTCTTCAAATGGCGAAGACAGCCACGGGCCAGCAAGACGCTGGATTCGCCGTTCATTTCACGACCGTTCGGCCATGCTTCTGCTTTTGTTGTTGTTGCTATTGCTCTTTTTTTTTTGCCGTTGTCTTATTTTTGTAATGGCAAGCGCTGTAGGAAAGAGGGAAGGAATACCTTTCTGAGACGAAATTTCGCGGGAAGATGAAAGAATGTGTGTGCTTCACGTCTGGAGAACAAGTTATAGTTTACTAGCTTTATGTTTTGCATGGATGAAAACTAGAAAGTAAAGTAAAAGTAATTTAATTACTCAGCAGAAGTAATCGTATGGAATTTCATTACTTTTTGGGAGCAGTAATGAGTAATGAAATTTAATTACTTCTCTGCGATTTTCAGCAAAGTAATTCGTAATGTAATTTAGTTCCTTTTCAAAAGTAATTTTGCCATGTATGGTATTTGCGAACAATTCATGGCCTCATTCTTCTTTAGGTGTAAAACATGCTTCAATTGCGTAAAACTAAATTTACAAAGTGTAAATTTGGGGATAAATTTAATTAAAATTTAGGATAAAATTATAAAATAACAATATAACAAAATTAAATGAAAAGTAAAATTAAAATTACCTTAAAATAACAAATATGACCTGACAAAATTTGCCCCCCCCCACTCAAAAAAAGTTCCGGAGTCCTTGGCTTCTAGCCAGTAATATATGTATGTGTATATGCAGGCAAGCATCACTCTATTTTACTTGTGCCATTTAACTGCAGCACGACAGCAGAACGCTAGAATTAAGGCGAGCTGTGTAATGCTGTAATGCGAACTTTATACAGTACATAAGAGAAATAATTTCGCTTTTCGTTTGTAGCAAGGATTGCGCAAAATTTATTCGCGCGCGAAAGAGAGTGAAATGTGTGTGTGTGTGTGTGTGTGTGTGTGTGTGTGTGTGTGTGTGTGTGTGTGTGTGTGTGTGTGTGTGTGTGTGTGTGTGTGTGTGTGTGTGTGTGTGTGTGTGTGTGTGTGTGTGTGTGTGTGTGTGTGTGTGTGTGTGTGTGTGTGTGTGTGTGTGTGTGTGTGTGCGCGTGTGTGTGTGTGTGTGTGTGTGTGTGTGTGTGCGTGCGTACGTGCGCGCGCGCGCGCGCGACGGGAGTCATTTATACGAACCATGATAAATGCTTGCCTCTTTACATCTTCTCCATGACTTATCATATGACCGAAAAATTCTTATGGAGATGCCTTTCCGGGTAGAGAAAGAAGTAAAAGTCTGCATCCTCGGCGAAGAATACTGGAAGAGTGACAACGAGGTATGTGCAAGATTTTGAAATTGATGATGGTTATACCTAGCTGATTTTCTTTTTTTTTATTCAACTAGCATTAGGAATTTAACCTTATATATGTATATATATATATATATATATATATATATATATATATATATATATATATATATATATATATATATATATATATATATATATATATATATATATATATATATATATATATATATATACGAGGCATTTTTCGGTATTTCGGAAGTACTCGGTAGTTCTTTGTTGAAGCGCGAAAAGATTAAAAATAGCTGACGGCAGCTTAATGATGGTAATTGAATTTACTATATCAATATATATGTAGTAAAAGCGGTATTATGCACATATTCATCGGCGGCAAAAATTTGCAGAATACGAGAAAATAATATTTTCTGTAAAGGGCCACATATACGGGTACGTCCAACTTTTATCTGTTTGACACCAGTTATATACATTGGTCTTCGATTCCATGACGCGTTCTGAAAATTTTCGTTCCCGATAGTACAGCAGAGCTTGGTGCGAGGGAATCGACCGCGTCAACATTTCATGACCATAAACAGTTAAGAAAGACTCAACACAAACCTCTGGGGCTGCAGTATCTGAGCCAGCAGTTCCTACAGGGCCTTCAGAATCGCATAGAAAAATTGTGAAAGGTTGGAAAAAGTGGAGTTCAATTCTCTATCATTGTCATTACGAGGAAGTTCTCTCCGAAATGAATGATTCTTTTACTATGCTTTCAGAAGGCTAGCCAGTTCTGTGCCAGAGAGTTCTAGCTTGTATGTACGAAGTTCACCAGTAAAGAGATGTTCATCTTTTAAGCCTCTCCCTAAACGAAGGCACCTGCACGACAAATTACACCATTAGAATCATACGCTTAGAAAGGCACAGTTGTACCCTACCTCTCATTTCACAAAATAATGAAGCAGTTTTTTTTTTTTTAACTGAAGGATATAGGACGGTGCCTTAGCAGCCTGTGATTCATTGATAATGGTACCTTGCAAAGTAGTTCAGGGGACGAATTCAGACAGGCAAGGTAGAACAATAGGACTAAAATTTTAATGGAGAAAATAAAAGTATACATTTAACAGGGTAGGATAGCAAACAGTAGTGTATGATCGGTAGCAAGGACCTGGAAGTGGTTAGGAAATACGTCTTCTTAGTATAGGTATAGTAACCGGCTGTCTCTTCGATAGCAGTCAAATAACTAGAAAAATAAAATTGACTTGGAGTACATTTGCCGATATAAGGAAGTATAACATGGAGAAAATTGAGCATGCTGTAAAGGACGGGGGAAGCCTTAAAGCGGTAAAGAAGAAATTGGGCATATGCAAAAACCAGATGTATGCGATAAGGGACAAGGCGGGCAACGTCATCACGAATATGGATAAGATAGTCAAAGTAGCCGAGGAGTTCTATACAAATCTCCACAGTAGCCAAAGTAGTCAGGACCGTAATGAGATTGGCGGTAGGGAAAAATATTCAGACGTTCCACCAGTGACGAAGGACGAGGTCAAGAAAGCATTAGAAACTATGAAAAGGGGGAAATCAGCTGGAGAGGATCAGATAACTACGGATTTGCTGAAGGACGGGGGGGATATCGTGTTAGAAAAACTGGCCACCTTGTATACGCAGTGCCTGGTGTCATCGACGGTACCGGAACCATGGAAGAATGCAAACATTATCCTCATTCATAAGAAAGGGGACTCTAAGGACCTTAAAAATTACAGACCAATCAGCTTACTGTCTGTTACGTATAAGGTATTTACTAAGGTAATCGCTAATAGAATCAGGACAACCTTAGACTTCAATCAAGCAAAAGATAAAGCAGGGTTTCGGAAACGGTACTCTACTATCGATCATATCCATACCATCAATCAGGTGATAGAAAAATGCTCGGAATATAACCAGCCCTTATACATAGCATTCATTGATTACGAAAAAGCATTTGACTCAGTTGAAACCTCGGCGGTGATGCAGGCATTGCGAAATCAGGGGGTAGACGAGCCGTACGTGAAAGTGCTGGAAGATATATACAGTGGCTGCACAGCAACCATAGTTCTGCATAAAGAAAGTAACAAAATTCCCATAAAGAAAGGTGTTAGGCAAGGAGACACAATCTCCCCAGTACTATTCACAGCTTGCTTAGAGGAAGTATTCAGAGACTTGGAATGGGAGCAGTTAGGGATAAGGGTAGATGGAGAATACCTCAGTAATCGGCGATTTGCTGATGACATTGCCTTGCTAAGCAACTCGGGAGATGGACTACATTAGGTTTACATTAGGTAGTGAAGTACTGGAAGTAGTAGGCGAATATGTCTACTTAAAACAGGTAGTAACCGCAGATCCGGACCATGAAAAGGAAATAACAAGAAGAATAAGATTGGGATGGAGCGCATTTGGCAAGCACTCGCAGAGTATGTCTAGCAGCTTACCGGTATCGCTAAAGAGGAAAGTATATAACAGTTGCATCTTACTTGTACTCACCTATGGCGCTGAAACGTGAGGGCTAACCAAGAGAGTTCTACTTAAGTTGAGGACAACCCAGAGGGCTATGGAACGAAAAATGGTAGGGGTAACATTAAGAGATAGGAAGCGTGCAGAGTGGGTCAGAGAAATAACTCAAGTTACCGACATTCTAGTGGAAATTAAGAAGAAGAAATGGACATGGGCAGGACATGTAGTGCGAAGAGAGGATAACCGATGATCGCTTAGGGTAACAAACTGGATTCCAAGGGAAGGAAAGCGTAGCAGGGGGCGGCAGAAAGTTGGGTGGGCGGATGAGATTAAGAAGTTCGCAGGGGTCAAGTGGATGCAGCTAGCACAGAACCGGGTTAAGTGGAGAAATATGGGAGAGGCCTTCGCCCTGCAGTGGGTATAGTCAGGCTGATGATGATGATGATGATGACATTTGGCAGGTATTAGCTCTCAGGTTATGAATAGCAGCTGCCCATTAGTATCCCCCAAGAAGTAAATAGTACATGTGACAGGCTGACAGGCTGACAGCTGTATCTTTTCGGTACTCGCCTATTGGACAGCAATGAGGAGGCTAATAAAAATGTTTCAACATTACTTTTAGACAATGCAGGCAGCTTTGATATAAAAAACGATAGGTTTAACACTAAGAGACAGTAAGTGAGCAGAGAGAGTGGTCAGGAATAAACGTGAGTTATTAATATTCTAGTTGAAACCAAGAAGAAATGGACATGATAAGGCATTTAATATTCAGGCAAGCTAGCCAATGGTCGCTATAGGGTAACTGACTGCATTTCAAGAGAAGGCAAACGTCACAGAGGGAGACAAAAAGGTGGACGGATGAGATCAGGAAGTTTGTGAGGACTAGGCGGGTGCAGCTGGCACAATACACGGTTAATTAGCTGATTTATATAGCAGAGGCCTTTGCCCTGCCGTGGGAGCGGTCAACCTGTTGGCAATAGTTTGCATTGAAAAGCACTCATAATACTTCCAAAAAGAAGAGAGTTTACCATGTTATGCCATTAATGCTATGCACGTCGTGAACGTTGTTCGCGAAAGAACGGTTGTCCGCGCGGGGAATACTTAGACTACCACCCACGCTCTTTCGGACACTCGGGTGGTCTAATTTATGACCTCCTGGCCCCTTCGAGGAGGACGCCGCTCGACTTCCTGGGTCGCGTCAGGCGCTCGCCGTTCCTGGAAGGCCCCGCTCAACGCCGGAGCCTCGAGTGGGGAGAGGGGTCTTCGGGGCGAGGACGGGGGGAGCAGGGACAATGAAGAAGGCTGGAGTTGGACACAGTGGCGAGGAGTCGCTAAACGAACTTGGTGCGAAACGGACGCATTTGAAAGTGCTCCCTCTTATATTACCCAGTAAATTCAGTTGTTGTTCGTTCATTCGTTTGCTTTTCTTCCTAACGACAACATATTAACGAAACGATTAGACATATCACACAATGCATACACCTGAGTCACACGCACTGTATGCCCTGTGCGGATCATTCTTTCTTTAGGCTGGTTTTTACAGACAGTGCAGGCTATATATCTGGAAATTACGGCATGTTTCTCATGCATTTTTTATGGCATGCATAGTTCATCGCTGTCTTTTAATTTCTGCACATGGCTTCATTTTTTTGTTCCTCTTCGTAATGAAATTGCGTTCATTCCAATGTAAATAATGTACATAATAAATAAACTTGAATTCTCAATGGCTTCGAAGTCTTCTCTGCATATCATGCCTTCTTCAAGAAAAGGAGTGTATCGATTGCCTTTACTTGCATAGAAAAGTTGATGCATGGTGTGAAAGCTACAGGTACTGTATGTTCTGCTAAATTTATGAAGGGTATGGGGTTATGCTTTCAATTCTGAGGAGGAGGAGGAAGATGAGGAGGAAAGGCAGGAGGTTAACCGGTAAAGAAACTGGTTTGCTACCCTGCACTGGGGGAGAGGGGTTCAATTCTGAGATTGTATATTAACTATATCGAGCAGAAGTCTTCACCATTTAGGGTATAGTTTATAGAAAAATCCTCAGTTGGTTCCAGCTAGAGCCAGTTAGGTCCAGAATAACCCCATGAGCTTAACTAGCTGGTGAAGATTTTTGTCCGGTTAAAAAAAAATTTGAATTGTTTAAATTAGAACGGTATGATCGAATGAGAGCAGGCATAACAAAAATGCAGCTTTGATGAATGTTGCTGCGAGAGACATGGTAAACATTACTGGTATAATTAGCTTATTTTCTTTATTTATTTTTCTTAACGGCGGTTTAATTATTATTGTGAATTAAGTGGCAGCCAAACATTTTTCTCCCCCCAGGATATGGTATTGAAGACTGCATGAAACACCTGAGCTGCAGCTAGAAGAAAATATGATGGGCAGGATCAACAGCATAATAACGGACAACGGGTATTAGGTATAGGGCCGTATACATATGTACGAAATGAAATAAATTCAGATCTCGGGAGTAAAATGGATATACATGTCTCAGCTGGTGAATTCAATGACGACCCCATCATGAAGGGTCTGTGCATGATCGAGGTAAGTGGCGTCGAAACGCCACTTGGATTAAATAGCTAAAATGTGGGACTTTATTAGCTTCGTACAATTAAGTTGCGAAATATGCAGCTATAGATCGATAAGCCTATAATTTTGATCATCGATGTAGCTCCGCAAATGCGCGGTTCGAATGGTCACAATTAAAGGTATCGTTCAAGAACAGTATCTCTAAGCTCACATCGAGCGCACATAGTAAGTTTGTATAATCATCACTCACATTTCTGTTGCCGCAGCTGTATTATAGTGTGAAACTGAACGAGATTCGCGCGCTCTTTCGGCGAAGATTTGCAAAAAAAAAAAAAAAAAAAAAAGTGAATAAATAGCTGGAAAGACTGCTTATGCTAGCATAAGGAACTTTAAGTGCCCGCTGCTGGCTTGCCACAACGAGTGCAGGGTACACAAGCGGCCGTTATGGCTCAAAAGTTGAAGCAGGCGACTTACCTCGGCGACGCTTTCCACGCAGCCGCCGCGCCGGAGCAAAGCGTTTTTTAGAGCGCAGCTCTTTGGCACCCGTTCCTGGGTTTCGCGTCGGCGTTGCGAAATCAGAGGAATGCAGCGTGCAGGGTAGGTCGGAGTTGGTGTACGTAAGGTGTGGGTGCATATTCTGCAAATTATTTGCCAATTCAAAGAAATGTACCTATCGCGGCGTGACTTGAAGCTGGGCTACGTAGATAGCTGCGTCCTCCTAGGAGTTTTTAAACACGAACCCTTAGTGTAAAACATATCCTATCCCCACAAAATGTACGGGATACCACTTTCTTATTCCCCCGCGCCTTCGTTCAACCCCAGGTGAAAATCCTAACTGATCCAACTGGATTCCCACTTGACACCAGTTGGATCTCAGTTGAGTTTCAGTCGGAACCAACTGGAATCAACTCGCTTTTCTCCACGATTAAGGGACAACACCGTGAAACCATAAGACGGTTTTGAAACGTTTGTTTACATGAATTCATGTGGGGCGCCGTTCATCTGGGCGTAGAAGTAGCCACTAGTGGCGCGCACTTGCGTCGCTCCGGAGTTAGACCAAATCGGTTAGACATGCACGGAATCTATAGAGGCTATTCACTATCAGATTTAGCGGGCGTCAGATGTGGCAACCCCGATTGCGTCATCCGCCATTATTTTGGGTACGTCGAAATCACGTACTGTGTCTACATTCTCACACCCTTATCGAAACTATAGGGTGGTATTGAAACTAAAAGCACCAGAAAAAAAAAAAAAAAAAGCTTCAGTATTGCTTGCCTCTATCTCGCTGATTTCGATGCTAGTTTTTAAAACCAAATAAATATCACGACTACTTGCAGAGGCAGTAACCAAATCGTCACAGATCGGCCATGATCGGTCGCGTCCGAAGGCCGGTGTTTCGAGCCATTACGACAAGGCCCATCGCGTGTGACTTGTATGTTCATTCGTATCCGAGCCATCGCGGGAGTTAGCTAGCGTGTATTTCACGGTGTTTTGTTTAGCTGCTCAGATGCGCGGCCACTAGTGTGTCATAGTGCGTTTCCGGCGCATCAGAGTGAAATAGAACGACGCACGTATCATTGTACGAAGCGCGAATAGCAGTGCAGATAGGGCCACGAGAAACGACGGCTGTGGAAGCCAACGTTAAAAAACAAACAAACAAAAAAACTCGTTGTGGTTTACGTCTTCTATTTGTCCTTGTCATTTTTTTGACTGGTTCTCCACTTCAAATGTAATAAGCTGTGGCCGCAATCATTTGCGCACAATTAAACGCCGTGATTATAGATATTAGAGGAAGGCATGGTACTTTGGATGCATCCAGATACGCATTTTAAGGGCACTGCGATGTATCGGTAGGCGTTAAAGATGTGTACACTTTTATTTTCGAAAGCGATGCGATGGGAAACGACCGGGTCATTGCACTATATCCTATCGCTGCGTTTTGGCCAGCAGACTCGCTACTACGATCGCCTACGGAGATCCTGATCTGTGCGTAGATTGCAGCAAGACGCGATCGTGGCACAGGTCGGCCAGCACTTATAAAAAGCTTACCTTTCTGTGCACAGCAGTGAAACCAATGACAAAATAACAGTTGTTCACAAATACATCGTCGAGCTCTTCACTAATTGCAGAGATCGATGAATGCACAAACAATTTCTGTGGCTGCCGTGAGTGGTGGGTACAATGAAGCCATGTCCACAAACACGAAATGAACTTGACCGTAAAGATTACAGACGCGTCTTAACACTGCAGCCGATAGAGCCACTCCCGTCCTTGTGCAAGTGCCCAAAAGCTGAAATCCTCTCACAAAAGCTCATTTATCGGCGCTTAACGCTTGAATCACGTATTGAGAAATGCTTCCAATGGACTACAGCGATTAAAGCTTCGCACACACCCACAATGCACACCTGATGGCCCGACGCCCGACCGGCTCATGTTTCGCCGCCATGACATTGGGCGCCCCTGGCGATATGGTTGCCAACAGAGCCACAATGACGTCATGTGAATAAGCCCTGAGAGAAAAAATGATAAATGTAAAACCTGCGAAGCGAGGGGGACCCTCGACCATATACTTTGGGAATGCCCTAAGTCTCCGGGCGCTAAGGACAACATTAAAAGTAGAGAAGCCTGGGTAACCCTGCTGCGAAGCGACGTCCCCGCTGACCAGCAGAAAGCCGTCCGCCTGGCGGCTGAGGCCGCGAATAACCAATGTATATTCGCCAGTCCTTAGTCGCGGAGGTTCCAGCCCCCGTTCGTCAGGCCTGCGTGCCAGGAGCGGGGAGTAGGGGGCCTCCTAAATCGGTGGAAATTAAAGTTTTTAATCAATCCCTGTAGGCATTGGTGTAAGGTCCAAAATGTGATATGTCGCCTATAACACTTATGTATAGTCAAGGCATCCGCAGAAGTAAGAGGAACGCTGAGATCCACTGGTCCAACCTTGTGCGCAGCTGCTCCCACAGCAGTCGCCTAGACTAAGCTGTCCGCATGGTGCCAATAGCAGTTGTAGCCTTGAAGTAAGGACCCGCTCATGCCGTTCCCAAATGACGCACTGCCAAGTCACTCGCAATACTTGTAATCATGCATCCATTAATTGAAGAACGATCATTGCTGCATGCAACACAAGATGAGGGCTTTGTGATTACTGATTAAGACAAAATTATACATCGCGCGTTTCGCCCCTTGCTGTCCTTTCCTTCTCCTAACATCATTCACGCGATATGGAATTGCAAAGGGTTTGTTATTAGACGGTTTCTATTAGAGTATTAAACTTGAGCACCCAGCTAAATGTAGTGTGAGGCGGAGCAGGCCCATACGGGTCTCTAGAATTACAACGCACAGGCCAAAAACATCGCGGCTGGATAACGGCAAAACTTCGTTGTAATGTACTATTTGAAAATTCATCAAAATAACCGGGACGTGGACTGACGCGAGTTGCACAGAGCCGACCGCAGCTTGTTGGCGACGCTAAGGCTAGTGGACGGCCCGACCTGCACTCTACCATTCGTTTAGGAAGCAGCCGTTGCCGATGCTGCACCCGCTGGAACTGGCGTTGTACGCTTGCCGCACCGCTGCAGAACTGGTGCAAAGAGTGTAGCTGAATCGAACGGACCTTTATCAAAAGGACAACTATGTTCATTATGTGTAGGCAAAAGTCTAATTCCTACAAGGTGAGCGGTAACTCTTTTTTAATAGTCCTTTGTAGTACGTCCCAGAAATAAACCCCTTCCCAACAGTGCAAAAATACGTCATCTATTGTTCCGGCTTTTTTTACAGATGAGACAGTTGGATCACCATGGTAGGAAAAAGCCACTTTTTCTCTCGGAAACACTTTATACGCGATGCGCAAAGCGCGGAAAACGCCGCCTGTCGCCAAAGCCGCAAAGCGTAGACGGGCTCGGTCGGGCGCTGTTCATGTCAGCGTCTATGCGCGCGCGTCGTGGTTTCGTCTTTGGTCGCGGTTTAACAGATATAACGCCGCTGTCAACATTTAGCAATCTCCGGGAAGAATTGCTACATAGTTTTTCGAACACTCATAAAACCTTGCCAGGAACACGTTTGTACAAGTTTCCAGTTATGCTTCACGAAAACGACGGCGGCCATGAATCGCGGTTTTTCGACGCAGAAACCAAGCAATCGCACCGAATGACATTTGTTCAGGCTAATGTCATTTTTTCGACGCGCACTTCGCGCGTCGAAACTTTGCGCACTAAAGCAAGTGTCAAGAGCAACACATAAAATAGGCAGTATCTAGTGTACTGTCCGACGGTGCTTTTATAGAAACTTCGAGTATCGCCCTACGGCGCAGCCTACTACAGCCCCGTTGACTCCCGTACGTTTTCGCCAGATCGTTCCGGTCGAAAAATGCCCAAGCTTGGCGTCATCAAGAGAGCATACGGCAAATTCGTAACGCTTGCCACATCGGATACCGCGAGCTTACTCTAACGACGCTGCCCGCGAAAGCGGCCGACGATGGCGCTCTGGCCGTGTGCTAGGCCCCAGTCGTCGCTATGCCTAAACGCCTAAACGGTTTCGCATCAAAGCCGTAGCTGGAAGCGCTTTGGAAATAGTAAATTTCATATTTATAAAACTGCCTTATAGTATCAGTGCAATTGTCTCACAAATTGTCTTACAGTAGAAGGAAGGCGTAACTTCGGCGACGCCTTAGCAGCAGAGCTAGAGAATAAAATCGGATGAGCTGCGTCAAATCGGCGGCAGCTGCTAATGTGAGCAGAAATTTGTTTGTATTGCGTTTATCACTTCTTCAAAAATCTCGTTACATAACAGCGATCCTCAGTTAAGAATTTTTTTTTTACATTCCTTCGTCAAATTGAGCGCGTATTATTTAAGGTCAACAGACATGCTTTTCTGAAGGTGGCGAAAGAAATGCGCCGTGCCGGCGGCTCGGCGCCGAGGGACCGCGGCAGACGAAGCGACCTGTTCCGCCCGCGCCATAGAGTTCCTTACACTAACTAGAGGGAAAGCTGAGGGCGCTGCACTTCAGCCACCATGGGCGCGCTAAGAATCATGGGCCGGTGTGCTACTTGTTGCGGGACAGTCGGTTTTTCTCGGGTACGTGGAGTGGCGTTACTGCAATGTTTCTTTTTTGTTATCATCATCATCTGAAGGTGCGTACATAGACCGCGAAAGCCATAGTAGCGAAGGCGCAAAAGCAGACGTCGCCAATAAATGGTTTCTGTTTCCCGAAATGCCACTAAAAACGTCCTTAAGTGATTGCACTACCATAAATATTCTTATAACGTTTTTGTGTTTCAAATTTTGCCTATTAAGTGCGAAATATTGGTATTTGTGCTGCTCAAAAATAAGCCAATAGGAGAAAGAGCCATCGCTTATATTGGATAAATCTCACACTGACATGCTGTTTCTCTCTCTTGTTGTAATTTAGAGTCACAATATTCAATCTTAGGACATTATTTATGGTAGAACAACGTTTATCTTTGCATTAGTTTTGGCCAAAAGTTGTAGTTCTGCACTCGGTAGCTCACCGGCCCATGATGCTTTGAGCGCCCATGGTGGCTGAACTGGCCGTCTGGAAACTCCATGTAAACTCCCATAGACGGCAGCACAGCTTTCCCTCTAGGTAAGGTAAGAAACTCTATGGCCCGCGCTGATTGCGTTGGCTACGGGTTAGCTGGCAGCGATGGATGCCAGTTTTTTTTCTTTTTTAAAGATGCTATTTGGCATTTTTCACTGGGTGCAAAATTATAGGAGCACAGTATAGTATTTATTGCAGGTGGCACGTTTTTAGTTTATATTGAGTGTATCTTCTCACTAATTCTCTGCTGTCGAGATAACACCTTTCTCTGTTGATCGCATTTGGTAGAGTACCTCAAACTGATGATGAACTGATTTTTATGGCGCAAGGGCATCTTAGGCCAAAGAGCGATAAACAGAGTACCTAAAACTCATTCGATACCTACCTACATCGAATATCATTATATTTTCTCATGTAGCAGCAAACAAATATCATTTTGAACGAATGTCATTGGTTGGACTTGGCATTAATTTTGCTGTGTGGTGGAGCTGAGTGATAACTATGTTTTCAGTGTTTTCAGCTTGTAATTGCACCTTCCGTGAACACTTTTTGTTTAAACTTGGTCGCCTCCGCTAGCGGGGAAGATACAATATGCATTATATTTGTGAACGCTTAGCCAGGTGATATTTAGCGTGAATTGACATCGCTGAGCACACAGTGGCATTTAGCGTTTCGCTACCACCTAAACGCGGGAGGTGCGGTCGACTTCAGTCCCGATAACTCGATCCTCCTCAGTAGCCTGAGCCACTGCGCTGGGTTACTGAGCAAACATTTGCCATTATGCGTTTTGAAATTTGCCATGCAATTACTTTGAAGACCAGAGCCAGTGTTTCTGTTGTCTGGCAAGATTACGAAAACATAACATGTCGCTGCACTTGCTATTCAACAATAAAGCGCGCTGTAGTTGTGCAGTTTGGTGCTATGGTGATACAAATGAAATGAAGATGATACTACAATAATAACATAGAATGTAAAATGTAAATCCAATATGCTCTTGGCTAACCTGTGGTGCAGCTTTTCAGATATCGCCTGTGCTGATATCTCACTCTTCCATGAAATTATCTACCCGCTCTGCTTTTTTGACGACGGAATACGTGAAATCCATGCTGTACAGGCAGTGGTAAAGCGCAAGCATGAAAATTCTGAACTCTTGCGACAGGAGCCCATTATGCGCTATCTTTCTGAAGCTCAGAATGCTGGTTTGCAACTCGCTGGATTTTCCTGCGTTCGCACCGGTACGAAACCGCTCGCAGTTTCGACAACGCTGCCTAGTTTAATGTAGCAGTATATTGCATGTAAACGAAGCAAGCGTGTACTATTAGGCAAAGAAAGAACATTGGTTCATAGTTCAAGGAATGAACTAAATAGCGTGGCGTTGTAATGAAAGCGGGGCACTCAAAATGAACTCCACTTCGTGCGCAACCTTGTTGACGCTCATCTGCAGCAAACACTTGATGCATATGGAAGCGATGTAGTTCCAGGCGGCCGTGATAACCAACACATGTCCACTATTATACAGTACGATCCCCTTGCGCACGCTGTTAACGCGGAAATGCCCGCGAGACGCGCAGAAACGACAGATCGCACGCGCGCACCACGGCCGCGCTTGCCGCATGAGGCCCGCCTCGGGTTCCGACGGCCGCCGCTACGCGGCTTTCAGTGGCGCCCCTATAGGCGCTGCGCATGGCGTATAGACAATGTTTCAGTGTGCAGTTTGGAAAAGAATTTTTTTGTTCCCGGTGGGAGCTGCATTTTCTTCACCCTATTCATAACATTACTGCTATGGGCCTCCAGAGTATAATGTGCAAGCCTGGCAATATATCAATAAAAATACCCAGGGCGTGGCGCAGTTGGTTAAAGCGCTCGGCTCAGGGATCCGAGGGATGGAGGTTTGATACATGAAGACAGGATTTTTATTCTTATGATGAGGTCATCAGGGTGATCTACAGCTATTTCCCCTCCTCATACATCCGTCAGCGCACAGATCCGGTGCACAGATCCCATGCGCTGATCCCAAGCACACATCTAGCGCACAACTCTCGCGAACGGGATTTGGTTCCACGAGCCTGGCATTTGTTGTCACTCTCTTAGCAGCAGGCGCTTTGGAGTGAGCACGCGTTTCCATCTTAGCTTCAATAGCTGTACAATTAACTCCGCAGTTTACTGCATTACACCGCGTGTACAGCGCAGAAGCAAATAGATGCGAATATAGCAAGTCAGTATTCGCAGTTATAGTATGCCCTTCGTAAGCAGCGAAATCGAAGAAACCCAGGAGGCAGGAGCATAATGAACTCTTGCCTGAAATGCTCTTAAACCGCCATTCGTGAATTGATCTGTATCGGCAATGGGAAGCAATACGGCGTTAAAAGCCGTAGCAACTATTGAAATGCAGTTCTGTCGCAACTTTTATAAGAGGTAGCAGCAAACCGTCTATTTGGCGGGCTGATTGCTGCCTTTCTTTTCCCTGTTTTACTTTGCCTTTGATGTACTTTTTCGCTGTTGCCTTTCTTAGAACTCCACTTTACGACATGTGTTCTTGAGGCTCCTTTCGACCACTTTTTTTTTTTCTTCCATTTCTACAGCTTGTCTCCTCTGCTCCTTATCTCCCGTATTACATCTTTTTTACCCTTCTTTCTATTTGTTCACATGAATGGCTGTCGTTTCCGCTTCTCCCCTTACCTCGCTAGGAGCTTTCCGATTTTCCGTGCCTGCCTTTACTATTGCAAGCTTTATCGCCATTCGCCCTGATGTAATTTCTTTTTTAGTATGCGTTTATACTTCACACGTTTTCGCTTAACCTCTGCGCTACATATGCTCCGAATGGTTTCAATTTCCCAATCACCTGTTTCTCGTTTGGAGAGCCTTAGGTTTGCGAACTTCGGCATGTAAGTGCTACTGTCTGTGTTATGGCTCTTAGCTCAACTTGTGAGCCACATGCTCTACAGGGTTTCAATTTGACAAGGGTCTGTTCTTCGTTTGGATCGTCTTAGGTTTGCAAGCAATACTGCCAGCTGAATTGTTTGCAACGAGGTACGGTTTGCGTAGCTCCTAAATAAAAGCAAGTAAAATTCCAAATCTACTACTTGGGAGTAGTGATACTTCCGCTCCCCGAATGAAAAAAAAAAAAAAAAAGAAGCCGGGTATCTAATATTCCGCATTTAGTCTCGCGACCTCTCGCAGCAGTTAGGAATTTGAATGCGTTTTCATCTCAACCTCAGTAGCAGTAGAAAAACCGCGCACACTGCGCCAAAACAAATGGATGTGAATATATAGCACGGTAGAATTGAAGGACAGCATAAAATGCGCGCTCCAATAACATTATCCTTGGCAATCAGCGAACTCGAAGAAACCTATACAAACATAATGAATTCTGTCGTCAATAATTAGGAATGGTTCGCCAGAACTTGCGAGATTGCTTTTGATACAGCCATTCAAAAATACAAGCTAACACCTCAATTGAAACATCGCAAAGCTTTGTCGGAGGCCGTGTTTGGCTGCGGCACTCGGTGTATTGGAAAACGAAATAAAACTGGCATCTCTTGGCAGCGCGCGCTTCGCAAGGCACTAGACAGGCGCGCGACCCATGCATTCTTGTTTTTTTTTTTTTTTCTTTTTTTTTTCTTTTTTTTTTTTTTTTTGTGCTCGCGTACCGCCGTCTGCATTCAAGCCCGCGCCGCCGGCTCTCCCTCGCTGGCGACAGCAACCTGTGATGTGAAGTCATGTGAGAGAAGCGAACTCGCACTTACTGGTCAGTCCTTCGTGGGGCGGAGCTCCGTCGCCGACAGTCAACGAAACCGTAGAGCAAGAGTCTACGGCGCCGGCTGCCCGATTTCGGGGAGTACCGGCACTATTAAAGGGACACTAAAGACATCCAAAGATGCTATGAAAATCTAATAAACTACATTTGGTGACACTGTCGCCGCATATCCGGCAGCAGAAAATCTAATAATTGCTGAGATATTGCGATAAGAAGTTGAGGTTTTTTCTTGTTCCCGCAGGTCGAATTCAAACTGTGCCCTCCGACTACGTTGACTACGTAGTCGGAGTTGAGTGACGCACACTATGACGTAACCGGAGACTCCGTGATAGCTAGCGAGCCGGCGCGGCCCATCCCTCAAGGGTCGCATCCCTCAAGGGCCAACATGGCAACAGCGTACTCGCAGTGACGGCCACAGCCGAAATAAATAAAACGATGAAGAGAGTAATTTACCGAGCGATGGGCCCATAAAGGAAGAAAAAAAAAAAAAACATAGAGCGCTTGTAATGCACAATACTTTACATGTTTCTCAAGCTTTTGCGCTCCTTCTTGCACTGTGTATAAACCGAGCCCTCGGTCATCGCAACGCTTCCTGACATGTTTACATACAAATAAGATTTAGTTACCAGCAAAATAGTGTCCTCGCTGCTGCGCTTGTCTGTTTTGAAGCTTCGTCGCACTTCTTTCCTTCAAGGTTTGTGCTACAGCTCCGTGTTCAGCGAAAATTACGTCCTAGAGCATGACCGAAGTGCCGGCGCCACTAAATTTGCCAGCGCTGTGAAATTCCACATGTTAAAATGGATCCAGTGCACAATATAGTGCGCATAGGCATCCAGAACATTAGTTGCAAGACGTGAGAGCAGGCAGCATGCGCCGATGGTGAAGAAGTTGTAATTTTTAAACCGGCAACAGAAACATGTTACTGTAAATGGGGCCATGACATAAATACCAGAAATATTTCAAAGGTTCCCGTGGCGCGGCGTCGCGGAGCGGTTAGCGCCGAACGTTACGGAACAAGCAGTGGCGAGTTCGAATCTTACCGTTATCCGGCAGCTTTTTTTTTTTTTTTTTTCTAAAAATCGATTTTTTTTTTTTACCTTTTGTAATGTATTTCTGGTGCTTCGTTATGTTTAGCTTTTACTTTTTACCCGAGGCCCCTTTTTTCGCCGGGCGACGAGCGCAATATATCGACGCTCTCCTTGGTATGAGCGGCAAGTATTCCCCTTTTGTTTACGACGCCTGAAAATAGCTCGTTGAAGGTCTTGTGGACGCAGTATGTTAGTCAGATGTGCCATGATTTAGTGAACAATTGAATGATAATGCGTTTTTCCTTAGGTACTTAGCATGTATGCTTTTCGTGGCGTACGTAGCTGCAGTCGAGCGGTCAGGTCGCAGTCGAAGCGGCGACGGCGGCGATATGTTGGCGCAGAAGTGTGAACGAAGGAGCGTGTCGGCGGCAGCGGATTTCGCTCGCTCGCGCCTCCGAATGCTCAAATGGGAACCAGCAAGGCGCATCTGCTGCTCCAAGCTCGTAATTCAGGCGCTGCAGGTCCAAACAAACTATCCGAGTGCGCACGAAATGCCTGAGCCGAAACATAACCAAAATTGAAGTGGGCGCCTGTGGCGCCTCCAAGTATATTTTTGTATTTGCCTTGCAACGTTTACGTTGTCTTTTCGCCGTCGTTTACGTATGATAAAAGCGTGTTATTATATTAGAGACAAAACCTACGACCGCATTCAAACGGGCAACGTAATTCGCATTTGTCAGCCTCCGTGATCCCTAGCGCGTCACGTGATTTGTAGTTGCGCGTTTCGGCTGTGGCGGTGATACCTGTATTTCTGTTCTTCCTCTTTACTACCTTATAACAGCTCTGTTTTCAGTAAGAGTGGATTTTTTGTAATCAGGAATTGGCATTCTATCGATGCAAGCCCACTTCAGTTTTCTCTTTAGTGTCCCTTTAACTCCCCACCTCCCGTCAAATGCCGACACGACGGAGGCACAGAAGAGGGAGAAGCTGCATGGCTGTGAGAATGAGCGCTAGCCGCGTTTATACAAATGCGACGGTGGCGAATCGTACAAAGCCCATCACATCGTATTTCCTAGCGCATCTCGATTAGCCGATGCGTTGTCGTTTGCATGTGCTGCGTCAAGTTGGTGGCGTCGCTCAGAGTCGCACTTGTGAGTGAGGTCGCGTTCCCACGCTACCACGGCGCCTCCCGCTGAAGCAGACGTCTTGTCGGTCTTACGATACCTGCGTCGCGCATCCCACGACGGCAGCATTTCGTTTGTCCGTTGTTATTATTTTAGCGGCGTGGACTAATGCTCAGCCCTGCTGTACACCATGGCGTATACATACATCTACAGCGGCGCCGTCGGATACAGACAGCTTGCAACGAAGCGCTTTTGCGTGATATAGCGGAACTTCTTTAAAATGGACAGCCAACGGATGGATTTTAAAACTAGGTAAAACACGGTGCAGACTTCAACAGGCGTGTCCAGAGCGCTCGAACAATGCCCGTATGTTCGAAGAAAGCTAAGTGTTAAAACAGTAGTAATTTTAAAAAAATACCTTTACTTAGACCGGCAGCTCACCGCTTCAGCGCTCTGGGCAAGCATGCCGGGGTCAAGTGCTTGCCCGTCAATCGACGAAAGCGTCCTGCATCTTACGGCAGTGTTCCGGACGGCGTACGAGAAAGACGGCGTGCCGGCTTACCGGCTGCGATTAGACAGAGATGGCAAGTAATATCGGTGCACGTGTAGCCGAAATTCGCAGCCACAAAGCGCTGTGGTCTTACGTGGCACACTTGCGCCAACCGGAATGCTGCCGCCCAACTCTTCCATTTTCTGTTGGATAAGCTGAAAATGCGCTTGATTGCGCTGCCGTCTAGAATCGAGTGGCTGACCGAGGTTAGTCTCGCTTATCATTGCGTGAGATGCTGTTTCCTCACGAGAGAAGAGGACACCTCTAGCGCACGCCCCATCCGCCGACATCCTGTGTGCCGTCAGCGCGGGCCGTATTTCGCCGGAAGTGATCACTAGCGCGCCTTCTCATCATTCACAATACGATGCGCGCCGCTCTGTTTACATGCAGAGCAAGAGTCGACTTCCCCCTCTCGATCTGCCCCCGTCTGACGGATCAATGCGTTTTCGTGGCACATTATGTCGGAGTGCGATACGTCATAAAGTTAATACGATGCGCTCTTGTCGCATACATATCAACACGACTGGTATCTTCAGGCAGCATATCGTCCTGCGGTCGGGAGGAAACACAGCCCCCCCATACCACGGAGGAAGTAAGCAACTTAGGGGAGGCCCTTGCCTTTCCCAATGCATTGGAGAAAGTGTGGCGGAAGTGACGTCAAAATTTTTGGTTAGCCAAGTCGGGCCATTAGCAACGGCGACGCTGTTGCTATGAAAACTCGGGCCACTAGCAACAGCGTTGCTAAGGGCCCTAGGTACGTGAGCGTCGCGGAGAAAGAGAATGCGGAGGGTAAAGGAGGAAGAGAGATGTTGCAGCGTCCGGTCGCGGCGCGGTCGCGCCGGCTTCAAAAAAGTGACGTCAGGGCCTCTCCTAAGTTTATTCCTTCACACACACACACACACACACACACACACACACACACACACACACACACACACACACACACACACACACACACACACACACACACACACACACACACACACACACACACACACACACACACACACACACACACACACACACACACACACACACACACACACACACACACACACACACACACACACACACACACACACACACACACACACACACACACACACACACACACACACACACACACACACACACACACACACACACACACACACACACACACACACACACACACACACACACACACACACACACACACACACACACACACACACACACACACACACACACACACACACACACACACACACACACACACACACACACACACACACACACACACACACACACACACACACACACACACACACACACACACACACACACACACACACACACACACACACACACACACACACACACACACACACACACACACACACACACACACACACACACACACACACACACACACACACACACACACACACACACACACACACACACACACACACACACACACACACACACACACACACACACACACACACACACACACACACACACACACACACACACACACACACACACACACACACACACACACACACACACACACACACACACACACACACACACACACACACACACACACACACACACACACACACACACACACACACACACACACACACACACACACACACACACACACACACACACACACACACACACACACACACACACACACACACACACACACACACACACACACACACACACACACACACACACACACACACACACACACACACACACACACACACACACACACACACACACACACACACACACACACACACACACACACACACACACACACACACACACACACACACACACACACACACACACACACACACACACACACACACACACACACACACACACACACACACACACACACACACACACACACACACACACACACACACACACACACACACACACACACACACACACACACACACACACACACACACACACACACACACACACACACACACACACACACACACACACACACACACACACACACACACACACACACACACACACACACACACACACACACACACACACACACACACACACACACACACACACACGCACACACACACACACACACACACACACGCACACACACGCATACTTCCTACCAGCCTTTGTCGTCCGCATCTCTTCTCATACAAGGTGTTCAGTTTCCGCCTGAAGCACGTGGCCTCAGCGATCACTTTCCTTTCGCGGTGACACCGAGGTGCACACAAGGTCGTGCCAATTAGGCAGGAGACATGGCATAGGGATGTTTAATTTGTTTGTGGAGCGATAAAGCCAGTCTTCAAGATATTCGAGTAGCATTGACAGAGTCAGTTTGTCAGGTGGATGACTTTGTTCTAATGAAAGGTGAAAAAGACAGGTGTACGCTCCGCACGTCGGCTCTTCGGGCATTCAGTATTGCTGCGATCCTGCGTTTGCCAATTGACGTAGACACAAAAATAATGAATTAAACATGGCTGGCGCGTCTATGTGGCGACGAAAACAGGAAGGTTGAACATGTAGAAGCTAGGGTAGGGGACCAAGGGAGAAACCTGTAAGGGACCGGGCGCCCGTTGTATGGCGCCACCGTCGGATGGATGGATGGAATATGGATGGAATATAGGAGCGCCCCCTTTGAAACTGGGTGGTAGCAGTAGCTATCATGCTCATTTTTCTCCCTATATCTTAATTATTGATTTAGAATGGTTAACTAAACCATCATTCTATTTATTAAATTTTGTTCCTACATTACTAACATTATGTCACTTCTCTGCTTTTAGGCCGCCAATCTTCCAGTCGTTTTTTGCTAGCTTCCACCGCAGGTTTATTCACCCGGCTACTGTTATCTCTAAACCCCAGAGCTTCAGGAACAGTGATTGCGCCTGCACCAACTTCCGGATGGATACCATTACATACGAGTATAATATGGGCAATTGTTTCACTGGAGTTTCCACATACAGCACATGCGTCATCTCCATTGTTAAATTTCTTTTTGTAGCTGCGTGTTCTAAGGCACCCTGATCTAGCTTCAAAAAGTAGGGCACTGCCTCTTGAGTTATCAAAGAAATATTCCTTCCTGATCTGCATTTTCCACTTTCGGTATAATTCCACACTCTGTTTCTTTTCCATCGAATTTATCCAATTTTTACCTTCTGTGTTTTTCACCTGTTGCTTAATGCTCTTTATTTCTCCGTCCTTGTTACTAGCATACTTACTATTAGTTTCCTAGTTCTTTCCTCCATTGTGAGTCAACGCTTTTTAGGTACAGGTATTTAAATACTTTAGCTGCCCATCTGTTACTGTCCAATTTCCTCAGGCGTTCCTCATATAATATTTTACTCTGAGCTTCCTGCACTTCAAAAGATGCCCAGCCCATATCTCCCTGTACCGCCTCATTTGTCCACCGTCGCCTCGGTGGAACAGCGCCGCCCGCGGCGGAGTGCCGAAACAGCGGAATGCCGAGGCAGCTGAGCGGCGCAGTCGTTTCCGTTCTGCGAGGCGTTTTTGAGCCTGTCCCTATACCCGTCGTTTTGCGGTGTGGCTTTGAGAGCTTTGAGCTGCTTTGAGTAATCGCAAGGAGTATTTTTTGACCGGGAAATCTTGAAAAAGAAAAGGGCCGTTCTCGGCAGTTCGTGCGTGTTTTTTTTTTGTTTGTTTGTTTTTTGAAACCGCCCGGCGCATGGTATTTCTGTTATATACTCGAAAATGCCGCGCGCGTGATTTCACCATGCTATAGGAACTTCTTCGTTAGGCACTTGTTAAGGCAACTTCGAAGACAGGAATTGCGCCTGCACTGCGCGTCCATCTTATATTAGGTCTAGTCGAAACCCGCCTGAAGATCAAATACCGCCGAGCCGTGTAGCGGTGGCGCCGTAGTAGTGGTAGTTGTAATGGTCAGCGTTCATGTAAAATGAAAAAGATGCTGCACCTGTCTTTTTTGGTAATAGCTAGGCTCAAACGATTCAGAGTAGAATAATAGCAAATGACATTCCATTTTCAACCTTGCAACGAGAGCTGTAAAAGGAGAAAAATAAACAAGCAAGACAAAAGTAGGATCCTATTTATGGTTGGAATAGCAAACACACATATACTTCCAGGACTTCCTGCACAATTACGCTACAATAGCTCACTGAACCCGGCCTTGAGACTATCAAACTTAATGATAATATAGGCCAAATGAGTAATACCACCTCAGCATCATTTTTACATATACGACAATGCTCTTGTTGAACACGTCGGAGCTGCTACATATAATTGACTTAGAAAATATTATACTATACATGCCTTTCTCCCGACATGCTGCGGAGGTTGTGAAAAGAAAAAAAAATTAAATTTCCTGCTAGCGTTCTCTCAGCGCAGGAAGTTAAATGCGATTGACCGCACCTGCCTTGAATATCTGAAGGCAATAAATAGTCCAATACTGTCAAACTGTTAAATACAATCGAAAAAAAAAACACACAGTGTGATGTGTTATAATATAAGCCACCGACAACTAAGAGAGCGTTCTATTGTTAAATGAATCCCTCTGGTGGCTCGTTCGCTAAGGTGGTCTACTTTCTCAGCATACCACGAACTTGCGGGGCCGATACCTAGCTGACCTCGATACCTGATGAGTGTGAGGGGACACGACCATGTATGTAGTTTTCTATTTGCACGTAAAGGAATCCGGATAACTGAAAGCCATTCCTTTTACAACTTTGTCACTGCAGCTTGCCGGACTGCTGCTAAATCTGTTTACATTGGCCATAGAAGCAATTTCTGAGAGAGGTAAAACGGTCTTGTCATACTACGCCACAATCAGGAAATCTCACGTTCGCTAAAACGCCGATGAGAAACACATGTATTTAGGCGGGCCAGGAAATGGACGCTGCTGAGAAAATACGTAAAGCCGTGTCAGGTGCAACGTGAATACGAAAAAAAAAAAAAAATTGCTACACGGCCTTCGAAATTAAAAAAAAAAAAAGATACGTTTATGCTCGTTCCCACAAATTAAATTGTATTTTTTTTTCTTGTTCGACTTTTATATGGAGCCGATAGCAGATTTTGTGACCATGCGGTATTGATTGAGCTGTGAAATGAGTTATTTTATTAGGCGAAATGGACATGCCACAAACAAATGTTAACAAGTTCTAAGAGTATCAACGCAGAGCTCTCAGCGCATTTTCATTGGTTGACAAACGAAAAGAGGAAAAATGACAAGATCATGGTAATAGGAATTGTTTATGCCTCCTATCTGCTCTTTCTGTTAAGAGAAAAAAAGTAAATTATCGTTGACTATGTCAGCGAAAGTATCTGCACAAACATTGTCTCTTCCCATCACTGAAGATCGTAACGCAGCCCGAACGACGATGGTGGAGCTGCCTTTTCTTTTTTCGTGCTGGGGTTTTCTTGTACACAGGCGGGGAAATGCTAGCGTTGTAACTTACGCTGTTGGGTTACTTCAATTTTCCAATTTTCAATAAAGTGACTACAGATGAAGGAGTGCGGCTTCGACTCCGAGACTCTCGTGCCGTCACTCCTGGGGAACAGAAGGCACAGAGAATCCGGTAGCAAGCGGAATTTTAAAAATTCGGCACTTTCCATGTCCACACAGTAAACAAATTCGTAAATTCGTGCCTTTGCCTTTCAAAGAACCATGCTTAGGTCACCCGCCACTCATGCTTCTGTGGAAACCCGTAGAAATGAATCGACTTAAAAAGTCCGACGAGTTTGCGTAGCTGCCAGTGGAGCCAACAACGCACCACGTTTCGCCAGCCTTGTTTGGCCAGACTTCATTTCACAGGTAAACGCTAGTTCACTCTTAGACGCACACCACACACCGCACACCACAGAACGAAGTTAGCTAGGCCTGAGCGTCTTCTTCTTCACTACTTCACATCAGCACGTCGTCGTCGTCTCGATATACTGTGCTCCGTAACAATATATTCACGCACAACGCCATCTAAACCTTAGGATTTCCAATTTCCACACAAACCAACGACAAACAGTACGCTCCAATGCTCTGGCAATGCGCCGGCCGGGGCCTACGCATTCCGGCGATTGAGCGATGCGCCGAGAGGCGGCGCCACCCGTTCAGGGAGAAGTCGGGAAGCTGTGGACCTTGAGCAAAACTGCCCCAAAGTTGGAAAAAAAAAAATGAAAGAAAGAAAGAAAGAAAGAAAGAAAGAAAGATAAAGCAAGCAAGAAATGAGAAGGGCTAAAGAAGCACAGTTCAGAAAAGAGAAAAAAGACTAACACGGACTGTGGCTACATAGCGCATGCTGCACTTTAATTATACTTCAGGGCCACCCCTGAACGAGCGTCGCCCAATCAGAGATCCAGCAAAGTTCATTCTCACTAAGGATGTCTCAACGCGCACTCCTATCAGCCCGAGCATCGCACAGCACACTAAATTGGGAGCAGCCACTCCCATTTGCAATGTTTTCCCTTTTGCCTTGCACAGTACGCATGGCTGTTATTTTCAATTGAGAAAACGAGGCTGAGCGAAGTATACCTAATCATATACCAATTGTGCAATTTCCGCTTAAAAAGGAAACGCAACCGAAGGAAGAGATGTGACTTTCGCAGTGTGCGTGTGTGCGTGCGTGCAAAAATGAGGGGCTCATTAGATACAAATGTGAAAGAAGCCAGCAGTCGCGAGTCTAGATAATTAAAGCATATATGTCTGCTGCTAACGGATTACTAGTGCAATCATTGATTCTGTACAATACATACATACATACATACATACATACATACATACATACATACATACATACATACATACATACATACATACATACATACATACATACATACATACATACATACATACATACATACATACATACATACATACATACATACATACATACATACATACATACATACATACATACACACACACATACATACACACACACACACATACATACATACATACATACATACATACATACATACATACATACATACATACATACATACATACATACATACATACATACATACATACATACATACATACATACATACATACATACATACATACATACATAACCTCGGCCGCGGCGGCCACTTTTCGGTGGAGGCGATCGCGCCCGCGTGCTGTGCGATTTCAGAGCATGTTAAAGTACCTCAGACGATCCTTTAACCTCCACTACAGCGTCTCTCATAGCCTGAGTCGCTGTTGGATGTTAAAGGGGTCATAACAGCTAACATTTTAACATCAACTGATTATTACATTGCACTCCTCACACGTTATATCATAAATCCTCGAAATTCGAGCTCATTCGGTGCAGTAGATAGTTTTAAAATTAATTTTTATTATTAATCTCTGAATCAGCTTTCTGGTCTGGCAACCATCGGCCGCTGACGTCACAATAAGATATCATCCCCATGTCGTCTAATATTCGCGGTGTCGGCTGCACTCCGTGGATGGTGGTCACTGAGTTTCTTTTCCTTCAGCAAAAATATTTTATTCGCATATTCTCTTTTCTTAGAAAAGTCTTTACTATAATATTGATACCTTAGTGATCCTTGGACTTGTTTTGGGCTTCGTCTAGAGATTACCAAGGAGGCCGAAATCGACGGGCTCATGTCTGAGTCGCTGTTGGATGTTAAAGGGGTCATAACAGCTAACATTTTAACATCAGCTGATTATTACATTGCACTCCTCACACGTTATATCATAAATCCTCGAAATTCGAGCTCATTCGGTGCAGTAGATAGTTTTAAAATTAATTTTTATTATTAATATCTGAATCAGCTTTCTGGTCTGGCAACCATCGGCCGCTGACGTAATTTAGGCATACAATCAGAAGCATATTATTCTTACGTTATGAGATTTAGCTTGTTTTAGCAACAAGCGCTCCCGCATATAAAAAGCCACTTGTCCGACGTTTCCTTCCGCCGTGTACATGCGCCACTAAAGTGGGGAGGGGTTAGCGTTATGTTCCTAATTGCTGAGCTATTTCCGTCGCTCTTTTGGTACAAAACCTAAGAGTAAATCTCAGACAAGCATACCTTGACGCGAGAGCATACCTTGCGACATTAGAGGAGCAGTCTAAACTTTTGAACGAAGCGGTACCTCTTGACTTGCTGTTATAAGCGCGTGTTCGTCAGACTTAATTATTTTCGTCTGGTAAAGCATTTTTGCAAAACCATGCTCAGCCTGGCTGCGACCAGCGCACGAAAGCATGTGCCGCCTCCGCTTCAGTCCCGTCATCGCCAAACCCAACGCCATTCGACTGCGCTTCACTGTATTCCCGCACCGACCAAGAGCCTCCCAGTCGTCGCCTTCTCCGTCTCGCCTCCCCCACAGCCGCGCTCGCGACTGCGGCCGACTCCCGGGCCTCACCTTGCGTTTTAGAGCGCAGCTCTTTCGCGCCCGTTCCTGCGTTTCGCGTAAGCCCCATCTTCCTCCGTGGCGGCGACCGCGCGTGTTATCTGATTGCTGCGCGCGCTCCTGCTGCCCCCGCTAGCCGCTGGAATTCACCCTTAACCGCCAACCCTAACCCCAGACGAAAGGAACGGGAGGGAGGAGGCCATGCTTGCCTGCTCAGACTTTCAAGTACAAGCGGCCTTGGTCTAGAGAACTAGGACGGCGGCTTCGAAAAATGGGATCCCGGACTAGAAACCATATCTAGTATGTGAATCCACGCTCAAGGGTCCACACCTCTGTTTATTGTGCAATAAAAGCTTTCTACGACCACCACCACATTCATCCGCGCCGGGATCCCCCGTGTAAATAGCGATCAAGTCTGGATTCAGCAGGATCCTGGAGGCGGCATTCCAATAGCATCCATCCATAATTGGTAAAGCCCTATAGTTTTCGGCGCCTTTTAATACGGTCATGTTCCTTGGTCTCGTGATGTCACACGACCCACCGACCAATCAGTGCACGGCTATGTCACCACCTACTATACCACCTGCCATTGCATATGGCCGACACTCACAACGGCGACGCCGACGACGCCGCGAATTTTCTGGGGAACCTCTAACGATGTCGCCTTAAGAAATTCGTTACAAATGAAGGGGGTGCACTCAGGAAAACAGTGCTGGGGAAATCCCCTTAGGGGTGTGTAGGGAAGCCACTGAATATCAGCACCTCGCGTTGTCTCCCGCTTACTAAAAGGCGCCTGTGCGTTCAGTGCATCCACTCGCTGAGTTGGGGGCTTAAAAACACTGAGGCAGCACTTTCAACTGCCTCGGAACAAGACATTGTGTCACAGAGATGTCGAAATATCAGTGAAACGAGCAGAATTGGCAAACAAAGAAAACCATGCCATTTTAAGTAGGTTCATCGCGCCGAATTTATTTACCCTTTCGCAGTTAAGCTTTCCAGGGGTAATAAATACTACGCAATCAACAGGAATTCATTCGTGAGCTTGAGTTTATATTTATAAGTTCGAAATATATAAAGCAACACTTTTTCAGCGCGTTATATTTACGATATATGTGGGATTATTCTGACAAATTAAAAAAAAATCGAAAATGATGTTTTTTTTTTAATTCAAATCAAATTTACTCGTTTTCTGACGTTTTTGAACCTCAGCAAATTTTAAAGCGCCATGGAAAAAAATGTTACAGTCTTACAACTGCACTTCTTACCTGAAATAGAGACCTCTATATTTCAGGAAAAAAGTTGCAGCGGAAAAATTTAGGAGCGTCATGCCAGAATAAAGAGCTGAAAATTTATTTTTGTGCAGCGCGCTGCTCCTGAATCAAAGTTCGGGATTTTTTAATAAAACACATATTATATCAAAACGCTTTATTTTTAATGTTTTTATTAGTAAAAGTGACGTAAACGTATTCACTAAAAAAAAATAATTCACGAGAAAAGTTTAGTGTGTATGTAACCAGGCTCCAAACTTGCAACTTTTTGGAATGGCAAAAACGGCGTTTTCTAGTGATATAGGATTTTTTTCCGAGAAATTTACTGCATATCTTGCAAAAGTAAGATTCATTCCTTTGTGTCGAGAGATTTGCCCGCCACATATAAAAATTTCATTGAAAACAAAAAATGGTCATGGGGCCTCAATTTTCGTTCTTATCTGAACACACCGATATATAGTTTGGAGCACTTATAGAGCGGAATATATATATATATATATATATATATATATATATATATATGGGAAAGGTGCAGTATCTGCCATACTTGTTTCGGTGGACACCTGTCCGCGCCGTAAGGGAAGGAATGGGGAAGCTGTAGTGCAGGGTTATGGAGTAATTTCGACCACCTGAGGATGTTTCACGTGCACTGACATCGCACAGTACACGGACACCCCTTCGTTTCGCCTCCATCGAAACGCAGGCCCCGGCGGTCGGGATTGAACCCGGGTACTCCGGCACAGCTAGTACTCCCGAGAGTATCTTAACACCACGGCGGGGCCTGCATATACGCAGATCGGTTGTTTTCGATGACCCGGCTGTGCATCAGTAGCAAGCATCTTGGGAACGCTGGCTACTCTTTCCACAGGGACCATCCTGATGTTGCTACCGTGGGAAAAAGAGATGTGCCTTCGTGCGTTGAGGAAGGTGAGAGAACGACGGGTGGGAGAACAGTTCTTGTGGCAGAAAAAATATGCGTTTGGAGCACTGTTGGAGCAGAAATGTAATGGTTTTGCAACTGCACTGTCAGCAGTTTGGAGCAACTTGAAGACATGTGGCAAATCCTCATTAAAGTCGTAAAGGCCTAGCTCGCTGCCCTCCTCGATATGCAGCGCAGTAGAAGTGGGGCCTGCTTACGAAAGGCCCCGTCGTGTTTAGGGGATACTTCACTGCACGAGAGAGAAACACTTATCACCAACCAAACCAACCAACGGGCCGTGAACCACGTGTGACGAGCGCGCAGTTTCAGCGTATACTGGAAGCACATGAATGCAAGCAAGATAATTATGCGCGAGCGTTGGAACGTATCGCACCATCCCCAAATAAAAATAACATGAAAAGATGTTTACTAAAGCTACAAAAAAGCGCGCAAGCATCCTATCAGTCCTCTCCCAGGCGCAGGCTTTTTTAAGCTAGCGTCACCGGCGCCGAAAATATCGGTGATCGAAAATGACGCTGCTCCTCTCGTTCCCTCAGCTCAACGCACGCCGGCACGGAATAAATGTAATTAAAAAAAAAAGAAAAAAAAAAAGCGCGACGGCGCTCAACCGCGCACACTCCTTTCCTCCCGCATCACTTGGGGGCGTCCAATGAGTGCGCGCACCTAGCAAGTCCCGGTGACGTCACATGAAAGGTTCACCAGGAGCGCTTCTTAAGAATGATTTGTACTATTGGGAGACAAAAGTCTCCAGGACACGATAAAGGCAAATTTGGCGTACAAGCGCCACATTTTTTGGCAATCTCTTGATTTCACTAGCTGAGGCCACGGCATGACAGTTGGACTTTCAGATCGTTAAGACACCTGCTAACAGAGCTATCGGCTACGATTCCTGACGACGCGTCTTGGAAATTTTTGTCCCCGATAATATATGGTCGGCTCCACGCAAGACTTGTTTGGCTTAATATGCTCAAAGACCACGAGCCTATGGATTTCTTCCACTAGAATATTGCAGAAAGTGCCATTTCGGGGGCTCTTTAATATTACGACGCGATAGCGTTTCACACACACGGACGACGTTTCTCACTTTTTAACGTTTTAATGCGATCATATATGGCTAGCTCTCTCAATAAACTTCACTCTTACAGATCGAATGTCAATATCAGCGTGGTGCACAGACATACGCGTTTTCCACCATGGCATGCAAACTCAAGGCCACTAACATGTCATAGGAAACGCTCCTGTCGTCATCCACGGGCAGGAAATGGGTACCATATATGGCGTCATGTAGTTCTTTCTTTAAAGTGCGCTTAAGGATGTCCCAGTGAAAAATGGCATCCCAACAATCGATAAAAATATGATTGGCTGTTCCTGAATTCCGACAAAGAAGGCAGTTTACCGTCCAAGGAACAAAAATACCTTTATCCTAGATCCAAGGTTTGACGGAGAGCGTGTTACTGTGAAGTTGAAAAAAAAAGAATTATTTGACAGGGTCGAACAAGCATTATTTTTTCGAAACGGTATTAGTGGCATACACACATTATCTCGAGCGAGGCAATGGCAACATGCTATCAACAAGATCCCTGTAGAGCTTCTTTCTAGAAACAGCACGAAGATACCCGCATGAAAAGCGCCCCCTTAGCATATTAAAAACGTCCACCACTTCACGGAGGTAACCTCTTAGTGTTGTTCTGTTAACGCTGTACGATGACACGATAAAATCAGGAAGGCATTCGCGCAGCCTGACTTGTGACTGCACGCAACAACACATCATACTGGTGTCTAAAAAAAAAAAAAAAAAGTGATACAATCACCCTCAAAAACAAATGGACGAGGCAGAGACCGCCAGTCGAAACAAGTTTGTGGGGCTTGTTCGCTCCCATGCCCCCATTTACCGCTGTGCACACAAATACAGCAAAAACCCAGTGTAATTTTTGCACATTCATTCTAGCCATGCATAATGCCGTGAGTACGTACCACTCTTTGGCCACGTTCTGTCACGTCATTCCAGTATTCTGCAGCGTTCTCATAATGAAATCGAACACCCAGGTACTTTTTCGGTGTAAGTGACCACTGTATGTTTCAGTAACAAACTGGCGTATGGCCCAGGTACCGTGCCAAAAGCCTGTGTACACTTATCCCAATTTATGGCACTGCCTGTCATCGTGAAGTTTTCAAGGCTCAAAAAGAGCTACCATCATGATGTTCTGTGTTTGATGAGTTGGCTACTCTCAAGCGCTTTTAGTACTGTTACAACGGCCAAAGTGTGGTTGTTTTTAGAATGTCTGTTTATGCTTTTCTTTTCGGCTGTGGACTTGAGTCGAAAACAAAGAAAGAAATTTAACGCGATATCGTTAAGGGCCCCGTATCGCAGAAGAGCCGGTGCTAGTGTTGTTGTTGTAACGTGAAAATCAGAAGTAAAGAAACAAACGTTTTGCGGAAACTCACGGAGTCGAACACGGTTCCTTCGCAGTGCGAGGCGAGTACGCAAACTGTCAGCCACATAACTATTTTTTTTTCTTTATTGCCTTCTCAGACAACAATTAAAACAATACAGACACTGCTAAAACACTATAGTACAGAGGCCTGGCACGGTTAAAAGTTTTTTTAGTCTGACCAAATCTTCAAGAACAGCCATCGATTGCCGCTGCTCCGTTTGTGCGCGATACACCTCTGCAACGTATTTTACACTCGTAATAAAATTTTCGGTGGCAGAACGAACAATGATGTCGGCATGTCTCGCTGCCATCCTTGTCCTCCACAAACTGTGGAGACCCAGGCGCATGAACATGTCATACGGGTGTGTCATCTTCGCTCTTTGCTTAAAAGCCTGATTCCTGAAGGGGTAATTGGTAGTTCCTTTTTCAGTGTTCGCTGCAAAATATCCCAGAAAAAGATCGGGTCCCAGCATTCAATAAATATATGTTCAATGGTCTCTGGCTTTTTGCACAAAAGTCAATTAAATGTACAGGGTGCAAAAATTCATTTTTCCTCGAACTATGTTTTGACTGGAAGAGTGTTAGTGTGCAGCTTGTAGAAAAGGGTTTTTATAGAAGCTGTTACAGGCATACATGGCAAAATTACTTTTTAAAAGGAATTAGATTACGTTACTAATTAATTTGCTGAAAATCACAGAAAAGTATTAAAGTTTCATTACTCTTACTGCTCCTAAAATAATGAAGTTGCATTAAAATTACTTCGGGTGTAATTCAATTATCTTTTAATTACTTTATAGTTTTCATCCATGCAAAAACCAAGTAGAGCTAGTAAACGAAACATCTTGTTCTCCAGACACGAAGCACACACATTATTTCGTCTTCCCGCCAAATTCCATCCCAGAGAACTATTAATTCCTTCCCTGTTTCCTACAGCAGCTGACGTTACAAAAATAAGAGAACCACAAAGAAAAAAAACGCAGAAGCATGGTCGAACGGTCGTGCAATGAGCGGCGAATCCAGCTTCTTGCTGACCCGAAGCTGTCTCCGCCATTTGAAGGGCCCGAAGAAGCTAGGTTATTTATTACTTCCGTAGTCCAAAGAATCGATCGTGCTCGGCACCTTGCTCTCAGTAATGCTCATCACCACGGCGGCTCACAGCATGGATCCTTCTGCCTGTCTACCCCGCCCCAACCACGTCCTGACGAGTGTAATCGCACCACTGTGTCCTAACCCGACGCAACATACCGCGCTTCCAACTAGTTTTCAACTGCAGCCTTCTTGTACCATCTGTTACTTCGGCATTCCCTTGACGCCTTGTTTCCTGCTGCTTGGAGAAAGGTTGCCATGGGACAGCCGCACTGTGAACCTGCTAGTCTCAGACACACTGTTCTGTTCAATTCTGTCTCCTTTTGCCGATCCGTTACGCTGACTTCGGCTTGCCGCACGTCGTTCCTGCCTTCGCAGCACTCTACTTTGTTGTCTATTGAAGTAGTAGGGATGCATTTAAGTAAAAGTAATTTCGAAAGGAATTAGTTACTCTTGCGGCGAAATTACTGCCACGAAGTAATTCATTACATTAATAAATGATCAAATCGAAAAAGTAATTGATTACATTACATATTACATTACATATTATTATTACATTCGCCTACGATTGCTGAATAATTTATAATCAAATTTCTTTTCTGACCTGTTTCGATTTCGGTTTCAACAACCAAGCGGTGGCTCTGACGTCACAGTCAAGTCTACGTCACGCGAAAGATGCAAATACAGCGATATTGTTACGCCCTTAGCGCGTAACGTCGCGACCGAGACATTCTAGTCTGTTCAGTACGCTAGGTACACACGGCCAGCGGGAACGACACAGGTGCCACAAAACAAAGGTCGAACGGGCGCGCACACTTCTTCTTTCTTCCCCCGTGCTCTGTTTGAGAACAAGTCCGTAGCAATATAATCATTTGTGTCATTTGAATTCACTCCAATGATAAAGCCAGTCTGCCTCAAGAACAGGAATCACTACAAGTGGAGAATGAGCGACTATACCGCTGTGTTTTCATGCCGAGCATCAACACATGATTGTGACGTCACAGCCATCTCTCGAATGTCGAAACCGAAACTAGTGAGAAAAGAAAATTAAATTATAAATTATTTAGCGGTCGTAGGCGAAAACTGCGTGCGGATCGATATACAGGAATAACATGCATCATGAACAAGAAGAAAAAGGCCATGCTCCTTTAACCAAAGACAAGTAATCCGAAGAAAACCGCGCTGTTAGGATGCGATATGACACAACAGTTTTACGCAAAAAGAAAAAAAAACCCAGTGACTACAATTCATAGCATCACTGGTGGTAACAATGAAATCAGGCAAAGCTTTAGATATTCGGACCATGTAACACTGTACGCAAAAAAACCTGGTCTCGTAAGGAAAAGAAGCGTGGCATAATTAGTCTAACAAACAAATTTGACAGCCCAAGCCCACCATCGCGAACAGATCTAAACAGATTTGTGCGACTAACCCTCTCCCAGCTCGAACCCCAAATAAACACCGCAAAGACTGTGCATTTTTTATACATTGCTCGTGACATAAAAGGTATTTGCAATACATACCAAATCTTTGCGGTAAGAAATACATACACACTGTAGCCCGCGCAAACATCGAGAAACCGCGATCCTGCCATGATGCAGTCTTTTCGTTCGAACTATAGCAATATCTGCTTCCCAATATTCGTTATTTTCTTTGTAATACTGTAATGGGATTCCCGGATATTTAGCGGGTGTCGCCGTCCAATGCATGTTTGCGAAATAGTCCGGAGTCAAATCCCAGCTACCGTGCCAGATGCCAACGCTCTTTTCCCAATTAATCTGAGAGCCTGTCTGTTTGCAAAATTTTTCGGCTACTTCAACCGCCTCAAGGACGCTAGTTCTCACAAAATGCAGCGATATCGTCGGCGTAAGCTAGCACATTCACTCCTGATGACTGCAGTTTGAAGCCATGCATGAATGCTTTCATGGTGCATCAGAGCAACACAAAACTGCTCCAACAGCGGGGAGAGTGGGCAGCTTTGCCTCAGTGATGATTGAACAGCAGTCAGTTAGCTAAGTGTCCTATAGATTACAATACGCGTTGTACAGTCGCTATAAGCCATCTTCACACCTTCAATAAATACGCTACCAATATTGATATGTTCTAATATCTCAAACATTATTTCATGCGAGACCTTGTCAAAGGCCTTTGCCAGGTCGAGCAGCAGCATAGCAACTCGGCCTGTGAACGCGTCACAGCACTCTAAAACGCTCCTCGCAATGTGATTATTCGTTGTGATCGTGCAACACTTGATACCACAGGTTTGTTGAGGCCCCACAAGGCTTTTAATTACTGCTTGAACTCTATTTGCCTAACCTTAAGTGAACTTTATTTGCCTAAACTTAAATAACTAAAGACCCAGAAAAGCTAACGTTGGCAGAGTCATACAGGCCAATTACCTTAACAAACACCGATTACAAAATCTCGGCCACAGTACCTCACTGCTGCTCTCCGAATAAAGGTGGACCTAACGTATGCATTGCCTTATGACTGAAGCGAGTAGCAAAGAGCATTTCCACTTTGCTCACCTGCGATGCGGCGCTCACTGGAAAATTCCTTCGATCGTACTGCGCTGCCGCTACAGATGGCGCGAGCCGTTTCCCGATGCATGCAAAGCCTTATCCATCCATTGTCTTGAAAGCATTGACGTTTAAACGCCACCGCATTGAACTCTTAAATGCGAAGCTCAAGCGCCCTCCATTTTTTGAATTCCTTTTATACACCAATTATGCTATTAGCATATTGGTTTTCCATTCTGTATAGTTTGATACCTTTGAATGCATTTTTCATTTTTATTGCTTCAATTAATTTACCAATTACATACTCTAAATTTTCTTAATTAGCATCATCAAACTGGTTTTTCATTCTGAGCATTTTGACAGCTTTGAACCCCCTTTTTTCGTCTTTAGGTCATCAATTACAATTATTCTATTAACTCGTCATCGCCTGCCACACACCAATCAATCATCAATCACTAGAACCAAAAATTGTCATGATACAATTTTTTTACGAAGCCCCCGATTATTTCCGAAATAGGGTGCCGGCTACTACACCGTACTAACACTACTGCTACTACTACTACTCAGCCGCGGGATGGTGGGAAGTTAAGGAAATCGAAACGATGCCACTGAGCTGTACTCTGCAAGTGGGGGTGTCCAATTGTCGATGTGTCTGCCGTAATACGCACGAGTGTGTGTGCATCACTAACCACTGTTCATGAATTCAGATTCGGGAAGACTGCATCGTTGATCGCTGCCTGCGCAGGTCGTACCTCGGAGCGACTTCCACACCATCCGAAGTAACCGGTGTGAACCCGCCCATGACCGGAATAAAGAGCTTCCAAGTCCACAATAAACGGGCCGAACCGCGCTCCTAATCGGAGTTAACTAAGGTCGAATTGACAAGATTTTACAAAACTTCTGTAGGATAAAGCGACCGCAAGAGCGCATGCGTACATGATACTTGCTAGGGGGGCGGGGGGCTAGTCGATGCACGTTCTTTTAAAAAGATGTAGCGTCAAAACGGACGACACTCAGAAAGAGACAAACAAGACAGACGCAACTTGCTGGCGCTACATCTTTTCAAAAGAACACGCGTACATGCTTTGTCCGTTCCGTGACGGCACCAAGACGTGTTCCGAAGGTGACGCGTCTATAATGGTCATCGAACATGATGGCAGCACTGACAGCCCGTTCGCTTCTTCCGCCGTTCATCACCGCTCGTGCTGCCCACCTCACTCGCTGGTGCCGCCGCGTCTGCTCTCTATGTCGTCGAAGCATCGCTTTCTTGCCTAACTAGTATTACTGCGCGTGTCAATTCCAGGAAAGACAGCCAGTTCACTGATGTGACAGCTGTGAAATGCTGCAACCGGTGAATGTCGTTTGGAATTCGCGATGATTGGCCGCCAGTTACATAAACAAAAAAGAAAAAAAAAATCCCGTAATTTTTCCTAACGTTCACGCTCACCGAACATATTCAATAAGCGCTGTGCGAATGGAATAGCAATCGCTATCGCAAAACATTTCGAATGTTCTGACACCCTTATAATTCGCGACATGAGAGGAAAAAAAAAAAAAAGTGTCGCGCTTACCCGGCCTTTTTGGCGCAAGCCGAAGCAATTTTGGTCAGATGTGTTTGGAGCAGCATGGCACCTTTGTATTAAATTGGAGCAGCTGTCCCACTGCTGACTCAGGATGCATGCGTCGTCAGAAGGTTAACGGCGCTTAACAGCGTCAGCTGTTAAGCGCCGTTTCCCTGTTTTGTGTCGTGGTAGCGATAGAGGAGTGGGAAACTTAATATACACTGTATCTATGTCCATTTCAAATTCTTTACCTCAATATGCCGTGAAGACATACGTGCACACCTGCCACGAGTTACCCAGCGGTAGCCGTCCCGTTAGCGTTTTTTTCCACGCTTTGCTATGAATGATTTGGGGTCTGGGATGCTTGTAGAACTCAATGCAGGTGAATTCAATTATTCTTCGAGATGAAATCGTTTGACCATCGGTCGATGCTAGCTCCCATGCGTGGCTGTTCTCAGATATGTATTCAGTGCAGTTTCGATTCCTGAACGTGGTTTTAAGAATATGAAATGTTAAAAAAAAAAAAAAAAAAGCGGCAACTTCGGTGGTGTGGGAAACGGCGGTTTATGCGCACGCAGGGAGCTAACGAATCCGAGCAGTGGGTCCATATTCATCTTCCGTACGTAACAAGTGCCCGTGCGAAGCAGGCCGCCTATCAGATTAATTACGCCGTCCTGAACAGTATCATCCTCATCATCAGCCTGATTATACCCACTGCAGGGCGAAGGCCTCTCCCATATTTCTCCACTTAACCCGGTTCTGTGCTAGCTGCATCCACTTGACCCCTGCGAACTTCTTAATCTCATCCGCCCACCTAACTTTCTGCCGCCCCCTGCTACGCTTTCTTTCCCTGAACAGTATATGTATACCATAAGTATCTATGCTATACTCCACTAACCTCCTGAAATTGAAAGCGTGACATAGTGCACAGCAGATATCAATGTTATAGGATAATTCTTATTGGTTCTGCCCACAGAGATGGCTTACTTATGGTAAAGGCGCTCGACTACTGTTCCCAAGGGTGCGGCATCGAATTCCGGCCTCGGCGGTCGCTTTTCGACGGAGGCGAAAAGCAAGGGGCCCATGCCCGTATGCTGTCCAATATCAGTGCACGTTGAAGAACCCCAGGTGGCCGAAATTTCCAGAGCCCTCCACTACGGCGTCTCTCATAGCCTGAGTCGCTTTAGGAAGTTAAACCCCATAAACCGACCGACCGACCGACCGACCTGTATGTTTGGCTTACCTTAGGATCTCGCTGAGCAAGCCGATCGGGATTCGCTCTGGCATTTATTTTCGAATGAATGTAATGGGACACAAAACATAGTTTCATAGAAACAATAATTTTATTGTTGCTGTATTTTACAATAATATGTATGTACAGAAATAAAATAGTCTATACTCTGCTTTGGTCATTGTAATGTGGTTCGAAAATAAAATTAAATAGAACATTGCAATATATAATTCAGCCTCAGACGTCACATTCCTGGCCTGTACAGCATCAAATGAGTAAAAGCAACTAAGAAAAAAAAAAGTAAGAAACGGTCAATACCAGAATGCCATCAACACGACAAACCAAGATCTCTTTAAAGCCGCCGTAAGCGGCGCAGCGAATCAAAGTGAAGAGAACGAGCGAAGTGCTGCAGCCAAGCAACGTAACGCCGCACGCAGTACTTCGTCTAAACGCCGTCTGTCATGCAGAACAGCGGCGCAGCTACCAGCAGTTGTTTTTTTTTTTTTTTCTCGTCTTGTTCGTTGAAGTGATTTTTCTTTTAAGCCACGGAATCGTGCCTTCGATATGGAACTGCTCGCAGCTCTATGCCGCACAGATACTGACGCATCCAACGCGAACATCGTTCCACGGGGCCAGCCAAGCAAGCGATCTCTTTCACCGCCCTACGAAACCCGGAATGAGAGCCCTCGTTTGGCCCCAGACTATACGCACAGAGCACGCAACGCTTATCCGTCGACAGCCAATAGAGCGCAGAAGATCACGGCTTCTGATAAGCTGCCAGTATCCCGGGCATTAGTTAAACTGCTAACAGAGGGGTGGCCGAATGGCGCTTACGGAGCGAGCTCGTAAGAATTGCAAACAGAAATAAATATTACGGCGTGCTCGTGCGTGGCTGGTCCCTTAATCCCCATCGCACACAAGCACAGTGTCTCTTACGTTTCGCTGGGCAATGAGCGAAAACGACGCAGTGTATTGCGTTCACTTTCGGCTGGCCTTTATGAATGTCGCTCCGTTGCCGTCGTAACTAGCATCTAATTTGCTTAGTGGCGTCGCCCCATAAAATTTCAGGTTATGAAGGTGGCAAGGTTTTGTACACCACTGTGACTAAGCAGCGTTTTCAGCACATGACGTCTGACTCGAGATGGCGCATTCTTATAGCCCCCGTTAGCTAGAGGGAGCTGCTATGATTGTCGTTGGCAATATGAAGTGCTCCGTTTGGCGCTCAAGGTAGCTTCTGAACCTGATGCAAAGAAGGGCACATTAAATTTTTGCTCTCACTCTTTGCATGGGGAGGCCAGCCATCACAAAGCACGACAATGGTGTTTCGTCACGAGAGTGTTCATGACACTATCTACATGCGCATATAGATGTCGCAGCACGTTTTCTATACGTTTCATTGAGAGCAGTGTTGACAGAGTACACAAGAAGCAAAGTGACTGCTTTGTCACTCTATTCTAAATCCTAATGCTAACCTATTTTTTTTTTTCCTATGCTTTCAGGTTCTGGGATTGTGATAACAAAATTGCCGGATCCACCTGCAAGTAAAGAAAGTTGCAGTTGTATGACTTAAGAAAAAAAAAAAAAGCTTGAATTTCGTCATAGGCCACATCAGGTATCTGGAAACAAAACTGTTGGGCAGCAAATACAACAGCACGCTAGAGAGAGTTGAAATTTCGCACCATGCAGAGCCTTCGTTATTAACGCTTTCTTGCATGACTAGTATGTTAAGCGCTGACGACATGCATGATGACCTGTTGGTTGAGTAATGTGTGGCTCTTATCTTCAGTATTTATCTACAAAGCAGTCAAGACATTGTGTGATATATTACATGAATGTGAAAAAGCTATAAATGCTCTAGCAACCATGAGCAAAAACTTCTGGAGATGCATCATTCACTGGCATGGATCACTGTGACCTTGTGGCTAGCCCAGAAAAGTTCCAGTGCACTTAGTAAACAGTCTTCAAATACAACTAACAATTCTTTTCATTGACACTAATATGCTCACCAACCTGCCAGTGAACTTTTGGATGTTACATTTTGCCAGAATGCTTTGCGCATATCTTTGGTCAATGATATTATACAAGCAAATGAATGTCTCCTTGAAACAGCAGCTCTTGCTGTCAGGGAATTAATTGCACACATATACAGCTCAAACTGTACACCACGAAAAAAAGCTGCACTGCTGAGAAAAGGAAGCTATTGCATCCTTCCTGCCACTAGTGGTCCAGTTACATCTCAACTAACTTACATTCAGTGCACTCTTTACGTCAACACAATGTTCAAATCGAAATGTGGCATACCGTAGCACATGCTACTGCTGGCCAGATGCAGAAATCTGGGGCTTTTTCCACAGCACGTTGCAAACAGTTTTGTGCATGATTGTTGGAAGTTATAGCCTTTGGACTTGCAGACAGGTGCTATGCACTGATGTGGGAGCACTGCTCATGCAGTGACTCAATGTCAACATGTAACACCAATCTTGTTAGTACGACACTCCCTTCTTACTGTAAAAGAGTGCTAGAACACCAGCACTGCCAAACCTTAGCTGCTAATGGACATTTCGCATAGACCACTGCGTGCTAGGAGCATGCATTTTCCATGAGCACTAATTAGCCTCTCATTTTTCAAATGTAAAAACAGTTTTCATAATTGTTGTACGACGGCTTCAATGTAGGTGAGTGGATAGCAGCAGGACTGAGCTCGTTCCTTGACACATTCAGCCGAAAGTTGAGGTGACCAGTCATATCTGTTTGGCAAGTCCAGGGTAGCTGCAATGAATGCAAAGTGCAGATTTTCAGATCTCTCTGCAAGACCAGGCTAACCAAGTTTGCATCCTTGCCCAGTTATCAGCTTTTCATATACAAACAGAGATGATAGGTAAGAAACAGTACCCATGCCTGTATCACAAGAATTTCACACACAAAATTATAAAGAGCAATACAAAATTCTTTTAGATTATACTTATAAAAACAATAAGGGCACAAAACAAAAGTACATATGAAAAAAAAAATATTTGCAACAATCCTGCACCTTTTTTTTTTTTTCTTAAAAGTTCTTTCCTTCATGCTCTGAAAAGGACACTGACACTTACCTGGCGCTTCTGATGTGTACCCTCCTGGTTTCTTCTGAGATGAAATGCAAAATGCTCTGGTGATGGCCAACTCTGTTGGATCCGCAAAGGGAGCTCGTGTGGATGAAGTGCTCTTTCATCTAGAGACAAAAGTACACACATTCATAAGCACCTAGTACAGTACGACTCAAGGCTGTAAATACTGGTGTTATAAAAACAGCACATCGTTTTTCATGCAAAAATATCCATTCACTAGACCAAAACATGACATACAGCTTGTAAGTTATTGTGCATATAAGCCTGACTTTATAATTCTGCATGCACCAAATTTATCTGTTTATACATACACATACATTTGTGATTTGTGCCTGGATAATTACAGCACTGTTTGTTTTGTTTATGACAGATGACAGCATGGCACTCTCAGGGCTGAGGACTATACCAAATACTAATGACCCAAGCCTTTCTCTCCATGGACACTGACTGCTGTAGCAGAAGGCTGCAGACTACGAGAAAAGGGAGAGAAGTGCTAATGGTAAAAGTCTGTAGCACCTTGAAATTAGGTGCTCAAGGCTATGCTAAGTACAGAGGCGCCGTCCAACGGTGCCATAAACATTACTGCGTCCGCATGTTTTATCAGCGGAACCCTGTACTCAGTAGGACCACTAGACCACTGACAGCAGTTCCTCACGCTATCCATTAAGTGGTGCTCCTCTGGTTGCCAATGTACATCGCTCGTACATGTGCTGCTTGGCATCGTTCTCAACTTCGGTACCGTTTAGAAAAACGCACTTGCAAAGAGGTGCTACACGATTGTCGTTCACAATCTAGGAATTAGTGGTAAGCACGGTAAGCCCGCTACAACAGCGTAGCAGACCTGAAAAAGGGGCTAACAAACAGCAACGTGCGATGCGAACAATCCATTTCGCGGATACTTACAGTTTTTGATGGGGCACACTTCATAGAGAGAGTACTTGGATCCTCGGTCACTGGAGTTGTAGCAGTGAAGGACAAGCTGAACCACTTCTTCCGCTGTTGTCCGCTCCGACACCAGCAGGCTCTTGTACAGCGACTAGAAGAGATGGGAACAAGAAAGGAAACGAGCACATTAGAACACTACTTCGGGGCGGACGTTCACGCATACTTGTGTGAACGCGCACGCAGCGGCCCATTTTCCGGCAAGACCTAACTCTATGAAATAGCTAGACCACATCAATGTGACGGACGAGAATAAAAACAACGCAGTGCTGCTGGAAGGTTTTCTAGTTAGCAGGATCACTAGATACTGTGTAATTAACCGCCAAATAACAGTAGTGGGCTTGCGCTGCGTGACATGAGGTATTAAGTACGATAGTTTCGAACTTCCAAACAACACATACTGAGAAGCGAATCCTTGGAATGTGTGCGGTTCTTCTGCAAGTCTTTCCGAGGAAATAAGTAAACGGCGCGAATTTCAAGGACCTTGCGGCGTCGCCTCTTGTTCGATCAAAGGTGCTGTCCTGTTCGCACGGCACGCGAGCCCGCACAGCGCTCCTCCAACGGGGCCGCGCACTTGAACGAAATGATAAAACGCTTTCACAACTCGCACCGTGTACAGGACGTTTTTTTTTTCTTTTTCTTTTCTTTTCTTTCCTTTTTTTTTTTTTTTCGCTCCGCAGTTCGGCCGATGCCCCTTTCGCGGTGCAAACAAGCACGCTTGCAGCCCATGTCGCGCTGAGAAAAAAAGAAAAAAAAAAGGATACTTACGCCCGCCATTAAACAGCTGTCGTAAACTTTGACCAAGCCTCCTCGCCTCATCTGAAGGAGAAATCTGAAACACAAACACGCGAGAGAACTTCGTCAGATATTTGAACTCGAATGGCGATGTGAAACACGGCGCTTTGCGTACTTCTCCATGCCTTCAAGGTCAGAGGAAAAAAAAAAAAAAAAAAAAGTATTCGACAAAAAAAAAGGGGGGGGGGGGGGGGGAGGGTACGAACGAGCGCAGTTCAGTAGGACAAAATCATCATGGCCTCGCCTCGGCAGCACTTTCCGACAGGAGGCGGCATACATGTCCTCCCCTTCACTATACGAGACTGACACGCATATTAGCTGGCTAATTTTTGATTCAGTGTACGTCCGTAAACGTTACCTACCTGAACAGCTTCACAACACAGCAATAGGCCAAAGAGTTTGACCCGACAGCTATAGGGCCTGTACTTCGCCATCATTCTTTCTCGTAACTATGCCAGAAGTATGGAGTAATTCTGGGAAAGCTTTTAAATGCATGCCTCCCCATATATTAACCAATCTTCAATCTATCCGCAGATCCTCCTCCTCAGCGGACTTGTAATTTTTGCTACTTCTCCCTCTATATCTCATAGCTCCCCACGACGTCGGCACACCCTTTTACCTCCGATTTGCAGTCACTTCGGCGATTCACTTTCGTGACAGCGTCGATGTAACTACCTTTTTTTTTTAATTTTTTTTTTCCCCGTACACCACAATCCCGTAAACGTTTTCTCTCAACGGCACATAAATACCATGAAAGCGTTTAAAACGGGAACGTTTTTCCGTATCTACCACCTCTCTGCCATAGTGTGTCCAGAGGCAATACTACGATAGATAAAGACACCACCATCATGAGCACCCCGCCCTCCCATCGAGCAGCCCATCAACAAGAACAAGCAGGATGATGAGCGCGTTCAGCAGTTTATAGGGCCACGTACTTGGAGTCTCCTTTGGGGTGGCAGGACTGGAGCTCCACGGGCCGCGCCTCGTCGTCCAGCACCATGATGGTCCGGATGGGGATGCCCGTCTTGCGCACCCACACCTCCATGGTCAGGTAGAAGAGGTTCGGGTCCCGGTGCTTCATTTTGAACTTGCTCAGCAGCAGGCGCACCACATCCGAGCTGGATGCGGTCGTATCGATGCACAGCGTCTTGTACTCCATGTCGGCGCACAGCACGCGCGCGTACACCTTCACCATCGTCTGCGCATAAGAAAAAGGAACAAGGTGTTCACAAGGCTGGTTCGAGTGCGCAAAGCAGGGAACCATGTATACACTCTTTGCTAGTAGCTGCTGTCCGATTTTGGTTAGAACGTCGCGAAACAAAGACAGCAACGATGTTTGTAGCCGACGGAGGTATAGTATACTATAACGGAGGACAATAACTACATGTACGTCGCGTAAACAGGCCGTCTCTAGTCAACCTAAGTACGCACCATGTTCGCTCTAGGATCATCATCATCATCATCATCAGCCTGACTATACCCACTGCAGGGCGAAGGCCTCTCCCATATTTCTTCACTTAACCCGGTTCTGAGGGCCGGGGTTTTATGGAGCTGATCATGAGAGGTTGCGGCCAATTACTGCACCTGGCCAACTCCTGTTCTGGTGAGGGAGTGCGTTGCCGGAGGTGTTCACCGGCATCAGGTCGCACCCCAAACCTGTGTATGCAATTCCATCGACACGCGGATCTTTTTTTTTCTTTTTAATCCGGTGGAGAATTGCGCGGCACCGATATATGAACCCCGGTCCTCTTGCATGCGAGGCGGATGTTCTACCGCTACGCCACCGCTGCACCCTAGGATAGTTGTATACAACTGTAGCCTTTCTTCGTTTCCCTCTCACAGAGCATAAGTAAGCGATGCTGGCATGGGCTTTCTGGCGAATAACAAACTGTTCATATACTCGGGAAGGCGAAGTGCGTGCCACGCACAGCGTCCCGCAATTGGCGCCAATCGGCGCACAATCGCGGGCAGACCTTGAACTTGGCCTACCGCGGGCTCGCCCTTGCGGCGGCGACATATAGCAGCAGCCAGGCGGGAGCAGCTGCAGGTTCTCACCGCGAGGGCCAAGATGCGCCGCAAATAAACACTCCGCGGCTGGTAGAAAACACGCGTGCGGCGAGTTTCCTAGATCGGTCCCCAGCGGGGCGCATCGGTGGTCACGGAAGGACGCGTCCCGTCAACGCCAAGGAGAAGCGCACAGCTGCTGGGAGCACGCCAATCGCTTCCGGACAGCGAACGGGTGAATACTCGCGCGACAGTGTGTCGCCCGCAGACCGACGGCCCCCGCGAAGGACGCTCGGTGGCCCTCCCCGAGCGTTTCCACTTTTGAGGTAAAAAGTCAGCGAACCAGAGAGGCAACCGCTCTAGCACGCAACTGTGACCAACACGCTATGACGATGCCCGCTCCCCAACAAAGCAAAATGACTAACGCAACAATACGCGGAACGTAATGCAAACTGCCAGCCAAAGCGGGCATTCACGGAGAAGCGGGGGCACGCAGTTTTCCTGAAAGTCACCGCTTTGGGTGGGAGCGAGATGGAGTGGTGCGTTCGGGGAGTTTCCTTCGCCGCTCGAATTCACCGTCTAGTTTGACGATCCTCTGAACGAAACGCCGTTAATGAAATGCTAGACACGCTTTAGGTCAAAGAATTGCTGAAATGTGAACAGTGAAGACGAAGAAATCAAAGCACAGAGCGCGTGATAAAGGGGCACGACAAATTTCAAATTTGAAAGTAGACGGGCACGCACGAAATTTCACCGATAAACAGCGTTTTGTCCTCTCGAACAGGTGGTTTAATATAACCACCTGTCCGAGCGGCACTATAAGCATAGAACCGTTCAACAGAGGCACGGCGCGGCGCTCAATACTTCGAACATACATGCTACCCAGACCGAAGCAAGAGTGCAACGCTAGCGCGCGTCGCGCAAAGAAATTTGTGACATTAGGCTTCTCGGCTATCTGAAAAAGAGAGTGAGACAATAGGCGGAAATGGGAATGGCGCATCACACGGAGAGAGGCGCATGCACGCACAGGAGGCCGTGCGCGGTCCGTTGGTCTGTGCAACGTACACGTACCGCACCCACTGGGGGAGGCGGACGCACCCGCAGATGAATCTTTCAGCGATGGGCCCGCCGTCCCTCCCTCCCTCCTCGCTCATCGGCAGCGTCGGCCGAAGAAGCCCCCGCCGTCAAGGAAGCGTTGCCCCCGGTCGTGTTTTCTGAGGAGCAACGCCTTAGCGGATGTGGGCTTGCCCCCCTCCCGGGCCTAAATCGATCGAGGAGTCCTCGCTTAGGAAGACGCAGCCGCCAGCGAAAGGACGCGGCGACGAGTGAACACGCGGAAAGGGTATGCACCAACGATCGAGCTGTCTGAGCCACCAGCAATGGAAACTAGCCCCAGCTGTCGCACACGTTGCAGTCTTGCCACCCAGCGATCATAGAACGATAACCGCGTTAAGAACGGCATAGTGAAAGAGGAACGAATGCTGTGGGCATAGCGATCCGAACCGATACACGAATCGCTCCATTTGCCAACGTGCGCGAAAGAGCGCGTTCTGGTTCATGCAAATTGTCCGCCTTTCACTCCTTTCGAAACAGAAGACCCCTTCGTATGCGTGGCCACGGCACCACCAACCAGCGGTTCGTACACGAACCATAAATTCATGCTTGTAACGAAGGACTTTGAATTACGGCAAACACCGACGTGCGTGCGAAGAGGCGCTTTGTTCCACAAACTTTTCATCTCGTTGCATCAGGTTGTTGCAGTAGCCACTCTCAATGGCCAAGCCAAAGAGGTTGCAACAATATATCGCCTTTCCAATAAACTTCGCGAAAACAGCTTGCCGCGGCTCTCGCGAGCTTTGTGGCCGCTCTACGCGCACAGAACGCGGAGGAGGCGAAAACGGCGGCCCGGGCTACTTAACGCGCAAAAGCATTTCGAAACGCGCTGAGCAACTTTTCACCGGCGCCTCTTCGGCGAGAACAGGGCCGGCGCGTTCATTATGCGTGAGAAATTGTTACGATGCGCGCAAGGCGAGAACCAGCGGCGACGTTCCGGGGCAGAGCTTTTGTGGAGCCACAGTTAAGCCGCGACATTATGTAACGCCGCATAATGACCGGACCGCCCGCGTACAAAGGACGTCAGCTGAAGAGCGCACTGTCCCGTTGGGCAAATGGCCCGAGAAAGGTTGCGAAATTTCCGAGCGGGCTTTTCGAGAGCACACAAGACAACACCGCCAGCCGGCGCTCGTTGGAGTGCGCCGCTTCCTCCGGACTCAGACGGTCAGATTCGCGTCCAGCGTCGGGAGATGCGCAGCGGCTCGTGAACGTCCAATATAGACACGGCGACACGCCGCGCGGTCACGCTGGGAACACGTCGCGCAGGACGCCATCCCGCGGATGGCGGCGGCGCGTGCCCGCAATGTGGGTCGCCGTCAGCGGCACTTGCAAATGCATAAGACACGTTCTCGATGACCTGTTCTTGCCGCATCAGCTAACGGAGACAATCGTGCATTTGCAAAGCGCGACAGTCGCTCCGCGCGGCAAAACGAGCCCACAATGCGGCGGCGAACGGACCAGCGCCTCTCTCCTCCCGGCCACTCGTCCGCGGCTTCCGCGTCTTCGCAAACGTCTCGCGCCGCCAGATCAGGGCTCCAGATAGGGCGGCGGCGGTGACACGTCGTCTTCCCCGTTCACATCCACAGAGACCATTGTCCCGAGCCACGGACGCTAATGAGCCGTACGGAGGAATTTCCCGGCCAGCGGTTCCCGGGAGCGCGCCGCGGAATGCCAGCCTTTGAGTCGAACGCCTCCGCGAAAGGGCGATGGAAGAGAAGAAGGCTGCTCCTCGGGGGAAGGCACAACGAAGGACCAGGGCAGTGGCTGCGCATGTTCTCCAGAATCTGCAACGGCACGCACGTCAGAGAAAATGTACACTGCTTCTTCCCGCGATCGAGACGCGGGAACCGTTTGCAAAGCGAGCTGACTCCTCGTTGCCCTGAACAACTGAACCGAGTGTCGTGTTACGACAATTATATAACAAGTGGCAGAACTTAAAATACAATAACTGAAATCCCCCCCCCCTCACCCCCAGCGCGCACACACACACGTTGTTGGCACTGCACAAGTATGCTGCGTGCGCATCAGCTCGACTGTCGCATAATTTCGCTTCCACATTACGCGCTGCCGTGCGCACTTTGGGGGCAATATGGCAATCACGCCCTTGACAACAAGGAACACGCGATGGCATATGTCTCTGGATTACATCGCATATTTCACGACTACCGTGCGGAGGAAGAAAAAAAAATGGAAGCAGCGTCTCCGAGGAAACGTTACGTGAGTGGTGCAGAGCAGTCGCATCACGAATGCACCCTCCCCGTCCGAACGTAGCCGCGCACATGCGAAACACGACGGCACGCAAATTTTTCATTAAGGACGGAAATAATTGCCGCACTCTTGCAGCCGCGCTGCGGCGTTGGTGACGATACGCGAAGACGGCCGTCGCTTGCGCGCATTAAGGCACACCGTGTCCGAAGGCGACCGTTGAAGTCCGAAAAAAAAAAAAAAAAAGGGGGGGGGGGGGGGGGCTATACGTCTCTGCGGCGATTATTCGTGCCGCCAGCGACAAAAGAGCGGCTCACGGCGTTGCGACGGCGCGACGTTACACGGGTGCCGAGAGGGCTCCGTCGAGAGCCCCTCAAACTGGCCGTTGGCATGCGCGCACTCTCGCCGCCGGTGCCAGCCAGAGGACGACGACGCGTCTTCTTCCCTTTGTTGCGAGCTTTTGTAATTGCCCCGCGCGCGCTCAGCCGTGACGCCATGATAATCTCGCGCAGCGGACTCTGCTCTCCGGCGTCCCGGACGTCGCAGCTCCGGAGAGAGAGGCGGCTCCTCTCCCGGCCAGCCGCCGCCGTTGGAGACACCAGCCGCCGACCTTGGTGCTCTCTAACCCTTCGTCGCAAGGACGCGTCTGTTGTCGCAACCAGATGATTTGCTTCGCAAGCGCAGCTTTAAAAAAAAAAAAAAAAAGCGCTGCAGCCGCAAACAACCAAAGAGAGCGCTCTTCGGTCAGACCGGTCCGAATTCCTGCACTCGCCAGCATGGCTGGCCAGTCTTTGTTACGCCTCCCTATCTTTTTCTTGCGCAGTAGGTGGATGGTCAGCTGGCACCGTGTGCGCGTTCGAGCCACATGGCTTGTCGCGGTTATGAGGACATCGACAGCACCCGGCGCCTCGGCTTCGCATGCAACGCTTTTGCCTGAGATGGCTTAAAGAGCTGTCCCATTCTCGCTGCCAATTCAACGGGCCACTAGTGCAGGAGGAGGAGGAGAAAAAACATTTATTTAAACCCAGTAACTAGGCATTGGTGCAGGCAGCCTCGAAGAAGATGTGTGAGCAGTTTCATCGTGTGAGCCCTCGTCGAGCAGCCACAGCGGATGAGCACGCTGCCGCGCGCGCTCGAGAGACAACAGCACTATTTACGAGCAGCCAAAAGGCGCCACGCGGAGGCTGCGCCCTTTGCCACAGCAGCGCAGAACACGCGGTGCATTGAACTCGACACTGTGCCAGGCTCAACTGCTTTGCTGCATGATGTATGCGGGGGCGATCGTCTAGAGGGACCCCATGGGAACGAACGCGCTTGCTCGCCGCACCGAACTCCAAGGATACCCTCACGCGCGGGAGTGTATATTCGCCCAGCAGAGCCGTAAAGCCACGCTGTTTTCTCGGCTCAACTGTGCTGCGTCGCCCAGACGAGAAAGAAAATACCCGCGCACACGCACAGAAAGGAGCGCAACGGGCTCCGTTGTGATTTAAGACGAGTCTGCGCCCATGTCATGTCGGTTCTTGGCTCTAAACAAGAGCTACAACACGCGGTATTCTTTGTATCACAAATTACCGAACTCGAGATCAAGAACGAGGAGGCGGCGCCACGAGGCGATTCAAGGAAATGAGCAACTCGGCTACGTCAAGCAAAAAAAAAAGAAAAAAAGCAATTTACGCGACAAGTGTGGCGAATGAGCCGCGTTTCGGAGGCGTGCGTTTGGTGAACGACAAAGAGTTCAGTTACAATCGTGGAATGGCGAATCCCCCTTTTGCGGCGCGTTTCCGGCCCATACGTACATACGTTCGAGGGTGAAGAAGATGGGTGGATAAGATCGCACAACGCGAATGGTGAGAGGACGAAGATATAAGAGAGAACAGAAGAAGAGAGATACATTTCTGGGTTAGGGGGCGGGACTGTCAGCAACAGGAAAGTTTCGGGAAGCGAAGGCGGCCTTCCAGGGAAACGCGACGCAGGCCAGCAGTGTCGGCATTCGGTCCGGCCGCGCTTTGGACTCCGACGCCGCGGCGCGCACGACGACCTCGGCAGCTGGCGTGCACAAAGAGGGTCCGGAACGCAGCCGGGCACCGCGGCGGCCCTTTAAAGATGGCGGCGACGCGTGCGCAAGCTGCCGCTCCCCTCTACGGCAGCCACCGGATGTTCTCCGCGGGCCTCCTCCTTGGAGGCGGCGAAGGGGGGGACAGGTCGAGCACGGTGCACCGCGACAGATGGTGCGCCTCGCGGGATGCCCCTGCGGCGTCTTCCTCCGACGCGTGGTGCCGCGCGGGCGCACGTGGCGCAACGACACGCACCGGATCCCCGGACGACTTGGCCACCGCACGTGGTGCGCACTGATATGCCTCCTCCCCCGCCAGGAGGACTGCTGCTGCACTCAACCCCAACGCTGTATACGCTTCACTGGCTTTGCACTCTTCCCCGTGACCGAAAATAATCAACGAAATATCAGGAAAAAAAAAATTAATATTTAAAGATGGACGTGCGCATTAACCCGGTAAATTGAATCAGGGTGCATGAAAACCAGCCGCTGCTTCTTTAATATTTATTTCGTCGGAGGGAAGTTTTCGTGCTCAGCGGCAACAACTGTCAGCCCAACATCGTTTACTTCACTCCCGCAGTCAGACACAACTCCAGAAGGCGGCGGCATATGCCACACACAAATCGGGGCCCTCAGCCAATCGCACGACGAATTGACAGGATGCCGCGGTTAATGCCATTTCTTTTGCCAGTCACCTGCGATCTTAATAGCAGGGCTATAGTAGTCTCACTTCAGAGGAATTTGCCGCTTGGCTTCTTAGGTTGCATTCGTCTACAGCCCGATACATTTCGTGCTGTGCTCCAGGTATAAAGCAAAAAAGAAAGCGTATCATTTTAATTTTTGCAATTCAACGCGCAGTGAGCAAACTCTTTTAGCGGCGACTCGTTGCACCCATATCCGTCCTCGCCTGTGCGCTTCACTTCTCGCGTTTCCTCCGGAAATCTCGAAAGGATCAGCACTGGCGCCTTGTGTGACAAGAGCCGACCATCCGAGCGTCGGAAGATAGCCGGTGTCAGCAAATGTCCCCGCGTTTTGTCCCTTGCCTCGGAGTGTGGAATTACACGGGGGAAAAAAAAGCAGGACAGATGTAGCCTCTGAACCGCTGCTGAAAGCTACCGCGCTACTCGACTGAATTTTCTCGATACCCGAGAATCTCTGACAGAAACACAGCCTGTTTCTTTTCTTTCTTTTTTTTTTTATTCACGTGTTTGCGCCAGAAAACCCAAGGCTGCTTACCATAAGGGAATGGTTGTTTTAATCGGCTTAAAAGAGAGAAAAAAAAAAAAAAAGGAAGAGGGGACCCCGGGAGAAACGACACATGAACTACATACATGCTTGACAGGTAGCGCACGGGGGGCTGGTGAAAACAGTACATACAGATTGCTGCAGGCAACACCTTGAGCGCATTGCGAGGCGTTTTTTCAGCCCCGCCGCTTTGTTGTTCGAGGAAGCTTCCTCACACGGCGCACTTGTAAACGTCTACCAGGACGTTGAGATAGGCTACGGTTATGCGAAGCGCAAATAAATCAAACCGCAGTCATCCTATGTCCCTTTTCTTTTCAGCCGGGTAGGCATCAAAGGCGTGTACGCTAAATGCATCCCACCTAATGGTAACCAAATCTTTCAAGAAGACGAAGTGCCCTAGCGAAGTAAAAACTAAGTGAGGGCTGCTAAGCGTCGCGTGGTCTAGTCTGAACTATTGTTTATTTTTTCCCCCAAAGTTCACTCAATAGTAAAGACAATTGATCTTTTTATTGCGAAAGCAATACTATTCGCACTTTCAAGCATTCGCGTGTCCCGGTCGCAGTTACGTCTTACCCAGGTGACGCCGTGACGTCACACCCCACGTGACACACGGGCTGGCAGGAGCTGCCAACTTGGGTCTCTCGTTTCACGTGGGACGGCTATGTCAGAATCAGCCTGCCAGGACCCTATAGCATTCACGTTACCCCTATAGGCCACTAAGGCACCTTCATATCGGTTGGTTAAAGCGGGGCTTTATTATGTGGGCTGAGGAAGAAGAAAAAGAGAAGAAGAAGGCTCGGTCACCCACAGCTAATGCTTTCGCTCAATATTTGGTTCAACAGCGTTGAACCCTTGTAATTTTTTTCAATCACTGCCTTCATAAACAAATTGACAAGGACAGGATTGTAGACTGGAGAAAACCGGTTGACTGAAAGGTTTGCACCACGCTACGATTTACGTGGCTTATCTACTGGCCTTAAATGAAAGCTACCACGTAACCAGCTGCTGACGCATATATGCCCAGAGCATGCGCAAAGCCTCATCGGGTAGAGCGGGTAGAGTCACGTGGAAGCTTTTTGTCACTGTGCGAGTTAACTTTTCAGACCAGTAAAAATGAATAATAATAATAATAATAATAATAATAATAATAATAATAATAATAATAATAATAATAATAATAATAATAATAATAATAATTTTGAGCACACGACGCGACAAAGTTAACGGCTCCTGTCTGCGGCTGCCTTTAGCGGCTGCTCGTTCGCATTGTTCTCGCGTCGCGCTTCCAAGCATACCAGTGATAATTTTAACTGTTTGTTCGATTCTTCCGCATTTTAGTCATTTGGTGCATTCTTGTAAAATGGCGCTTGCTTCCTTAATCATTGCCTCTGTAATCTCGCATACGCACTCATCAGTAGACAGTCGAAAGCTAAAAAAGAGGTGTAGTACATCCCCGCGTTAAAACAGATTTCCGTAGAGGTGACTTGGTGCAAACATTTCACTAAGTTAGCATGCTTTTTAAGACGATCTACTAAGTTTGCATTGACACTTCGTTTCTTCAGACAGTAAACAAAAAGTGCGCTAATCAATAATCTTTTATAGTGAAAAAAAAAAAAAAAAAGCTGCAAACTAGGCCATGCGAGTCTCAACAGCACTCAGCGGGTCCCACAGAGCTAAGACACGAAGATCCCCTTTAAAGGCTTCGCTACATTTAGGTAGAACGCCCGGTATACACAAACGGAGCCGCTCCGTGCAAGGTGTATTCATTTTCTCAAGTGAGAAGTGCGGAGCAGAGGGCTTTTCAAAACGAGCCAAGCTATTAATGAAAACCAGGCGGCTCCGATAGAAGTGAAATGGTGGACCGACAAAGACACACGGAGAAAGAACTTCGTCGCTTGCCTCCTCTACTAAGTCGACGTCATATTCGTATCCAGCATCACGTAAACGTCCTATGTCATGGAAATGCGGAGGTCAATATAGCTGTTTTCACCGCACGAAAGAATAAGCGCAAAAGTATGCCACAGACTTAGATAAATCGTATCGTCATAAATGAAACGCGAATCAACGGAATGAAGTGTGAATACGAACCAATGCGTTACCGTGCGATTATACCGACTCGATGGAGACACGTAACCAGTTGCTTCAGAAGCGTCAGTAGCCATGCAGCTAAAGGCGCTCTAAACTTGAACTCCCGTGTCAGTTGCTCACACGAGTGAACTCACAAACGCTGTTCTTGTTTATTACAGTTTGAGTCTCGATATGGCCGAACAACACGCTCAGTTTCATTGTCTCGCCAAAACAGAGATCCCAGTGCAGAAGTGACAGACGAAGGACAGAGACAGCCAGAAATAAAAAAAAAACTGACAAAAAAAAAAAGGAAAAAGAAAGAAACGCAACACACGGAAAGACACAACCGGCCACCACGCTTGTCCTCCGCTGCACGGGAACCGTTAGACGGAAGAGTGATGCGGAGGCACCACACGCGCCGCACATGCCGCTCAGCGGATGATCCGAATTATATATAGCGCCTCCAATTAACCATATTCTAGCGGACGCACCAAGCTCATCCAGCGTCCCGGGACGGCCGCTACGGCGTCCGGCACCTGTGCCCGACCGTCAGGAGGGCGCACAGCCGCGGGAGGAGGCGACAGGGAGCGGCGACGGGGCCTGCCCCATTCAGGAGCGCGGTTTGCCCCCGCCGAGTGCAGCTGGCACACACACGGCGCGCGGAGGAAGGACTTCCGGGCAGGAAGCCGGTCTTCTTTCAGGGGGCTTCCTGGGCTCCCTTTAAACTTTTTAAAGGCCGGGGAGGGGGTCGACCCGTAGCGAGTTCCCAGCCACCGCCGCCGGACACGCCCGACCGGGCGAGTGGCGCAGTATCGCGCCAATCTCTCGCTTGCTTCTGGCGCCGGCGCACAGCGATCTGCCGCTGGAAATGGGCCCAGACACAGGGCAAATGCAACATCTCCAGGCAGCGTCGTTACCGCGAAAAAGCCCACGCATGTAACAGTGCGGGGCTCCGAAATAGGGAAGCTTTCTCTTTTGCCTTTGACTCTGCAAGCTGTGCATGTTATCCAGGCATGGGGTCCAGCCAGGCAGGCTGGACCCCATGCCCATTATGTGGACCCCATGCGTGGGTTGCTAAAACCCACGCGGGGAACAGAAAAGAGACATGTTCCGGTTTATGCGACTCCTCTCTATTCACAAAGAGCGAATACAAGAGCGGCGGCTGTGACACTGAGTCTACACTGCAGGCTTCGTGTAGGAAACAGGTTTATTTCAACGCCGTTGTTTTTGTCCCTATCGCGTCAGTCCCCTCTTTGTTTTCAACAAATTGTTCCTCTCCCCTCACTCGCGCGCCCTTTCGCAACATTCGAAGAGACGCCGTCATGCGTATCCACCGATGCATGTTATAGATTTCGCAATAGTCGCGGCGGCTCATGCCGTCGATCGCCTGAGGAAGGTATATGAATCTATCGGAAGGACGCTAGCTGAATCGGGTCCGCAACGAAGGACGGGAGTGCTAGCAAGGGCGCGTCTTGGCGACGTGGGGCACAGCGTGAGAAAGGGCTCACAAGCCTGGCCCGTCCCGCTATGTACAGCCGGGCTGTGTGCCTTTCCCACCGTAAAAACCCGGAGCCCAACCTCCGGGCGTCGTCAACAATGGGTCCGCTCACCTCCCATCCCCCTCTCCTGCGGAAGTCTTGAACGCTCCTTTGAATGTCGTCGCGGGAACGGAAATTGATGGCGCTGATTTAGGGCGAAGTTAAGCAATACGGGTGGAAATAAAAGGCGTCGTATTAAAGAGAGGCAAAGTAAGGCCATTCTTCCCCCTTTACCTCGTTAATTCGAACGTCCTTGGATGCCTCGTTACTTCTCACGGGGAACGAGGCAGCTAGGGACGCGCACGCGGAGTTCATTCAGTTATCGATTCTAGGCTAATGAAAATACCAGTCTCGAAAGGAGATCGACGTCGCTGCCGATATGCGACAGAGCCTGAGCATACATAATATCGTCAAACGCAGTACAGCACCCATGCCTATGTGCCGATCACAATGGCCACAGCGACATGCAGGCATGACGTACCTATCGTCGAGATAAGGACGCTTCGAGCACCGGAAGCGCCTGACATCAAAGAGAGCGGGCAATACGGCGTTTTACTCTGTAGCGGGACATATGCGTACGCGTCCAGCTTTTGACATTATAGCCAGTCAGGAAATGACAGCGTCGGAAGGGTATTGCACACCACGCGCGACCTGCCACTTATGCTTATCGCGGCGTGTTTCCGCTCCTAACATCGGAGGTGCGCAATAGCGGCGGCGAGTTCAGTGACCACGGGAGTCCATCGAGGTGCTTGGGCACAATGTCGCAATCGAAGCCGCGCTTTGCACATGATTAAAAATATGGTGTATAAAGTCGCTAAACAAAACTACGTTTGCGCAGCCACCCAATGTCGCTAAAAAAGCCCGGCAACGAGTTACACGTGCATAGGCGTATAATATACACTTATGCTCGTAATAGCGGCATGTCTCCGCAAGACAGAGAAAGAGAAAGAAAGGCTCATTGCAGTGGGCGACATCTTTGCACACACTCAGATACACGGGCCCTCGAAATCGAAACACCCACCCTGAGAAAATTGCTCGCGTATGTAGGCAGCAGCATCGGCCGAGGACCGCGAGGACAGATGGCATGCCGTGCGAGGCCGGCCGAGGCAGAGACATCCCCGCACGACCGTCCGGCCGTATCGGGACGACGCCGTACTCGGTGGAACGCCGCGGCCACGCGAAACAAATAAACGAACCAATAAAGGCCAAGGCAGCGTGGGAGCACCGCGAGCAGCGGGCACCCCCTGGCCCAGAAAACAACGGCACACGGCGTGGGTGCGCAACCACAAGCGGCAGCACGCACCGCCGCGCGCCGACCGCAGCTGAGCCCGGGAACGGCGCTGCTTCTTCCCGCAAGCCCGGGGGGCATCAGCAGCGGTACGCGCACACATCGTCGCGTGCTTGGGATGCCGAATCGCTCGTCCCGATCGCCGCTGAGCGGACGGAAACGGCGCGCACATGACCGCGGGATTCGGCCGATAAGCGAAGCCGACCGCACGGCGCCACAAGCCCACGCGGGATCCGATACGCAGCGGCCACGTGAAAGGCGCGCACACGCCGGCGCCGTTCATTGAGAAGAAGGTTGTAGGGCGTGCAGTGTGACGAGTAGAGCGAGTAGCGTGGCCGGTAGTAGAAACGCGCGGGCGGACGCCCGACTATCGCGCAGATGGCCGGTGTACCGGAGAAAAGTACGCGGCCGAACTAGCTCCAGAAAACCACGCCGTCGAACAGGCTCGTTCGACATTCCGCACCACGCGGGCCGTGCGCCCACCAGAGACTTCACGAACGAGCGCGGTCATCCGGTGCGCGGCTTGGCGCGGGCGTCTCACGAGAGCCGCGGTTGTCGGGACAATGATGATGGGCGCGTGGGCCGTTTGCCAGCGTAGTTTGGTTACGAGTGGTTTAGCGAAGCGGCGCATGGAAAGGAAACGTCAAGGACTTGCCATGGCTGCGCGGTAAATATTGTAATTAAGCCCTCTTGCGGGCGAAAACAAAATTTTAGTCCCGAGACACTCGAAACAGGCCCGGGGTGGAACTCATTAGTAACTAAATCTAGCACACATGCTAGACGACTGATTAGCTTTCGAAGGACTAACATGATGCACACTGCGCCGCTGCATACGCGGCGCTGCGGCTGTAGCACAACATGCAGTCGGGATCCACCGTGGTCGGGAGATTGGAGAAGCAAGAAAAAAAAATGCACTCGGAGCAGTCCGGGAACGAAGCAAGAAAATGGTTGCAGCTGCGCGAAGAGAGCCAGTAGCGCCACATGCCAGCAGCCACGCTTCGGCCCAATAACCGTAACGCAAACGAGGCGGCGGCGCCGGGTAGACCAAACAACGATTGATCACAACTGCCACACGCAGACGTGACCCCCCGGTCGTCCGTCCGGCGGCGCTAACTTAACCTCCCCAGTAGCTCTCCAGATGGACCGAGCGCCGGAATGTGCGCGTGGCCTTCCCTCTCTCCCGAGACGGCCAGAAGAGGCGCTGGACGTGCGCTCGAATACATAACGAAAACCTTGCGCTGCTGGCTCGTGCAATGTAAACACGGGAGAGGAATCCGGGCCCTATAGCCAGCGACGATTCCACGGTCTAGGGAACAGAGACGCCAAACAAGAGGCAGGTCTGGAACCTTGGCCCCAGCCTGGCGCCGGATGAAGGGCAACAATTCAGCGGGCACGCGCAGCCGGAGTTCGTGTCGGGGCGAGGCTCGCGGTTGCGGTGGGTCCTGCTGATTGAGGGCCGCCTCCGGCCCGTGGGCGCCCCTACGATGTGGGTCGGTAGCAAGAAGGCCGCGGCGAGGCTCCAAATTATACTCGACGCCTCGCACGCAAGCCGTGGCTCGAGGGAACAATACTTATGCGACACGGTGTGGCGGTCCAGAAGCTGCGAGCGAGTTGCCCGTTGTCGCGTGAATGAGAACAAGTGCGGTTGGATCGTTGCCCGCTGTGATCAACAAGGGACGTTACAAAGGCCCTTCTTCTGCACGCCAGGTTCCTCCGGCACCCACACGCGGCTGGAGACCGCGGCATTACACGCAAGACGCCCCGCAAGACGGACCAAACGAACTGTTTCCCACGCGCAGCCACTGAAAGCGCCGCAATGCGAGCTTTTTGGGGCGCGAAGGTGTCACGAAGTCGTCGAATTCTCGCCGCAGCCCGGTTCCGCGTATACATATATGTACGGGCAGCCGCGACTACAGCGAGTCTTTCGAGAGAAGACACGCACGAAAGCATATACGCTGATCGAACCAGCAGGCGTTCCCGGGCGGGGCTCTATTTCTTAGCACATGCTAAGCAACTGGCCTAAAGGTATGGTGAAGGATCGGGCGAGTGATGGCCAAGAATGTGAAAAGGAGAATAAAGGCGAGACCATCGCGGGAATGAAGACTGAGTGTATGTAGTACTACGTCTGAGCTACCGGATTACGACAGCGTGTGCACGCTCTTTGAGGACGCATTTCCCCCGTCCAGGGACATGCCGCGAGGGCCAACTGATCAAGTGTGCGGCGTGAATGCGAGGCACGTACAAAGACAAGCCCGCTCTTAACGAGACAGGTCGCCCTCCACGCTCCACTTCGGCCCTTCGTGTCACTTATCTGCTCCTGATGTGACGCCATTGTTTCGGCGGCGTGGCGCAGCCGGTCGCTCGCGGCACCGCGCCACTGAGCGCAGCAGCCGAGGAGGCGACGATTTGGGATTGCTGAGCACGCCGATATATTCACACGGCGCCAGAGACGAGAGGAGCGAGCAGCGTGCGTCATCCTTCCTTTTTTTTTTTTTTCCTTTATTTTTCGACTCAAAAACCGCGCCTGCAAGAGGAGTTTAGGACTCGGCCACAAAGACCAACAACGGCGCAGAAGGCGAGCGTGCTCGGACCAAACGCGGGCGCAAGGCCAAGTTTATGACGAGCTCCCTCAACGAGAAGTGCAGCGTCGAAGCCCCCAAACAGCACGGAACGACACGACTGCCCATTGTACGGGTGCTATCATTAAACCGCTGGCACTCCGAGGCAAAAAATAAAGGCCAAGTGGAGAGGCGTTGGTGGTCTCCTACAAAGGCAGCCACAATGAGCCGAATTGTACCAGCGACGAGGTAAAAGGCGCGTGCGTCAGCGCTTACGCACCACGCCGCGTATACCTGAGCTCGCCCATGGACACATTACTCACTTCGCAAGGGCGCGTGTATGCATGCTACAGGACCCCGCGACCCGAGCAGTGCCTTGAATGGTGAGCAGCGCGGTGCCGCTATGTGGGCCAGTTCGTCGCCTTCTCGGGGGCAGAGGGCCCCCCCAATCAGCGCACCCAGATACGCGTATGCGAATCGGAAGATCGTGATGACCCAATGACGTTCAGTTTAATTAGGGGTGTGCACTTCACGCTGGGTTTTGGAACACTTGTCACTTCGTCACTGCTTCAAACCTCATTGCATTACTGAGTTTAAAAACTCAGGGGTGCAACTTACCTGGTTAAGCAACATGCTTCGCCCAATAATAATAATAATAATAATAATAATAATAATAATAATAATAATAATAATAATAATAATAATAATAATAATAATAATAATAATAATAATAACAACAACACGCACTCTGAAACAGATTATATAAAACAAGAAAAAGATGTGGCACCAGCCAGGACGCTGCTTTTTAATTCAAACTTTTCCTTCAAGAAAGCAGTTCGGCGAATGCTTGTCACGACTGCCAACAACGTTGGGCGGGTATGCTCTATAGAAGAAAAAGAAAAAGAAAGAAGCGAACAAAGAGCTAAACTTAAAGACAAAGAAGGCTGGCTTATTCCTAAACCTGCGCTAGGTCCGCAAGATAGCCGTAAGCTTCCCCAAACCGGCAGTGCAAGCCAAGTCAAAACCTTGCACCTGGCCCAGTCCGGGCCTTGCTCGCTCCTGCCCCATAAGCGTAGAAGACACGCAAGACCCGCCCCCCTTCCCTCCTTCTTGACTTCGGCAATGCCCTCGTCAAGAAAAGCAGGCTGAGAAAACGTTCTTCGCAACAAAGGTACGCGAAGCGATACCGTCCCCTTTCCCAACTCCGCGTGACGTTAGAAATCCGACGTCCACGAAACGAGCGCAAAGGTGCCCCGTGTCACGTTACTGCAGGGGAGCTGCTCGAAACGCCTGCATTTTTTGCTTGCTAATTTCCAGATGCCTCCACTCTGGATGCCCAGCCGGAGAACATTTCTCGAAGGAGCAGACTGATTACAACACGTCAGTGAAACGCACGTGCTCAGTAAAAAGTGTTCAAGCCGCATATGGCTTCTTTTTCAGCCGGTCATGGATTACTTGTCGAGAAATATGCAAAAAAAAAAAAAAAAAAAAGACGGCTGAAACTCTACCGTGTGCTGCGGCAGTTATGTTCAAATTGGAGGATGCTTTATGCACTGGCACGCCATGTATTGTTGACGAACTGTTTACCACCAATATCGCAACTCGTTGGTTGCCCATCGTGGGGCACTATAATTATTTGAAATGATGCGGAGAGCATCCCGAAACGTCGTAATGTGTTACCTCTACCGGAAGCTTGGTTCTAAAAAACATAAAAGAGGAAGAAAGCAGCACGATTCGGTGCTTGCTACGCCTGAATTACAGCGCTCTCGCGGGTGCCTTCACCGAAGGCTCCTCATGCGTTGGCTGTGAGCGAGCGGCAAGTCCCCCGTTGCAGTGGGCACAAAAGGATGAGACAGCGCTCAAGGCAACGAGACGCGCGTTTGAGTCATAGGTTTCCTCACTGAGTCGTCCATGCAGAGAGGGCTCAGCCCAACCACGACGCGCGCTGCAGAACGCGGACGCAGGCGTATGAATGCAGAGCACGATGGATCCAATCAAGATGCGACCGTGCTCGCTTTTCGTCTCCGGAACAGAACTGCTGATACGGACGTTTGGGCCTTACATACTAAACGATTTGGTTAGTTAGCTAGCCCACTGTCAGCATTTGGGCTTCATTGCACACGTGAAAGCATTACAATCCAGGCAAGTAACCGCGAAATCGGGTAGCTTATCTCTTTCTTTTTTCTTTTTCTGCCTGAAAATTTTGGGCTTCATTTCTAAGCTGGGATAAAAATAAATAAATAATCATGCAAGAGCCACCTTTCAGACAAATAACTGGATCGCGTGTTCCTACAACTTATTGAGCCAATATTTTTATTTGAAATAAGTCACTGATTAATCGCAGGATCAGTCTGATTAGTCGCTAAGGGCCATTACAAAAATATTATGATTCTATATAACTCGGTTGCCGATAATACGCCACTGAATTTATTTATTTATTTATTTATTTATTTATTTATTTATTTATTTATTTATTTATTTATTTATTTATTTATTTATACAATACTGCAGGCCAAAAAAGAAAATAAAGGCCCTGGCGGGAATAGGGCACAATCGAGCATCGTTATACAGTACATTTTTCCGTGGAAAGAAGAGAGCAGAAGGAAAGAACAAGAACACATTTTGAGAAATAACAAAAAATAGACGTTACTGCATCAAAAATTGTTGAATTGCGGAGAGGACATTTGTACCTTCAAACACATGCAAAGGCAAACCAATTCCACTCTGTTAAAGTCCGTGGGGAAAATGAATATTTGAATTGGTTTGCGCGGGCAAATACAGGAGTTAGGATGGTGACGCCTCTTAACTTTAGACGATGAGGGCTGAAAATACAACGATGGATTCATACGAAGCGTGCGATAATAGAGGTTGAAGAGGCTGAAAGATACGATTTCATTTATTCTTATCAACTGTGATAAGCGGTTATATATGAAGCGTACTGCTGATCTTTGTACTTGCTCTAACTTATTAATATCCTGCTTTGTATAAGGATCCCTGACTTCGCGGGCATATTCTAGCTTGGAACGGACTAAAGAATTGTATGCTAGACGCTTTACATCGGAGGTGCAGTGCTTGAGCATATGTCTCAGTTGGCCTAGTTTGCGACGCGCAGATGAGCAGATGTTGTGAATATGGGGGAACCAGTTCAAGTGATTGTTAATTGTAACTCTTAAATATTTGAAGCTGTCGGTTTCAGTTATAAGGTCGTCCTTGATAGCGTATCGGTACGAATGGCAGGATTTTTTGTTCGTGATGCGCATGGACACGGCTTTATTGACGTTAAGTTGCATATCCCACTGTTCACATCAGTCAGAAACAGTGTTCATATATTTATTTAAAACCGACATTGCAACTTACTTGAAACACCCGTAACATGCGCGGCTTTCTCGGAACCGTGTGCAATAAATGAGCTGTACAGGCAGGCACCCCAGAAAGTGCAGCTTTTGTGGCAGCATAACCGGATAAACCACGCGACTGCAAACGCTGACCGCGAGGTATCTTTAAAACTGTACCTCCGCCAGCTGCTTCGGTGGCGCGCGTGGCCCATTGCCCGGTTTCGGAGCCCCAGCCACGCGCCACGGTTCCGTGCACAGCCGCCGGCCGGAAACCGGCCGCGCTTCCGGCATTCAAAGATTCGGGCGCGCTCCTCCCGGTGCTTACACACGTGCAGCGGGGCACCAAACAATGGGTGGACCTTGGCGAATTTCCACCGGAAATCCACGCAGCATGGCCCCTCTCGCCGGCGGACAGTCCGCCGCTGACATCCGCCCGATCACGCCCGAAATAAAAGGGGCGCTGGGTGGTTTGACATCCGTGACGCTCTCGGCGGCCACCAGAGGTTTTAATAATAATGCCTGCGGAACTGGCTCCTCTGCGCCGGAAGGCGTCATAGAGAGAGAGTTGTTTTACGCGCCTCGCGTGAGAGCATTCCCAGGCCCTCGTTTCCGCAGCGCGCGGCCAGGATTTCGTCAGCTCGCGCGCGACGCCTGTAACCAGATGATGCTGCGCGACGCGACGGAGCTCCCACGAAAACGGGGTAAACAAGAGCATTCTCGCTTCCTGCACACGTGAAGGATGACGGCATTCCCACACCAAGCATAGTGCCGTGAGCGAAAACCGACGGTGGTCGTATCAAGTTAGTATACTCTCGCATGCCGAGCGCAACGCGACGTTCATCCAAGAGAGAGGGAGAAAAAAAATTACAAACGTTCAACGCTGCTGAATTAAATATTGAGCGAAAGCATTAGCTGCGGGTGACCGAGCGTTCTTCTTCTTCCTCAGCCCACATATAAAGCCCCGCTTTAACCAACCCATATGAAAGTGCCTTAGTGGCCTATAGGGGCAACGTGAATGTTAGGGTCCTAGCAGGCTGATTCTGACATAACCGTCCCATGTGAAACCCAAGTTGGCAGCTCCTGCCAACTAAGCCGCGGCTCCGACCGCGCCACGCCGACCGCTTGAGTTGGGAGCCCATCTCTCGCTTTTGTGTCACGTGGGGTGTGACGTCACAACGTCACGCGGGTAAGACGTACGTGGCTACCGCTGCGCTACGGTGAAGGCTCGAAACCTAGAGTAGTATTGCTTTCGCAATAAAAAGGAAAGCGTCACTCGCTAAGAAATTTCGTCGCGGAATGTTAAACAAACTGCAACTCCACTGTGGTTTGCAACGACCATGTTTCGCAATTTACTGCCGCGCTGGACTGGTTATGAGATTTTTAACTACAACATTCCGCCTACAGAGAGCCGAGCGCAACCAGGCCGAGGTCAGCTTATAGGTACTTTACGCAAAACTGGTGGTTTACCGAGGAGCTCGAACCCCGCACTGGAGGCGCATGCTCAAACGACACGAGAGATGCGCCCAGGCAGCATAATCCATTGGTGCAATATTGGCGCTGTGTTGGCAATGTCCGGTCCGGCATAGGACCAGTACATTGCCAACATAGTGCTGGTATTGGGCCCATGATTTGTTCCGCCTGGGCGGCAAATGGTCACCAAGCCTTTTAACTAATGGCATCGGCCTATACTGTCGCCAGTTGTACAGTTGTAGAAGTATTAGCCGCAAACAGTTTCTATCACCGTTCACAGACTGCGTATACTGCGGACTATAGTGAACTAGAACTGCGGACGTTGACGTCGCAGGGCATTTCCCCGCCTCGCCGACGGACGGAGTTGACCGTCACCAGCGCCGCTGACTCCAGCTGCGACGGCCTCCGCACAGCGGGTGGATGCGTTGAGCGAGACAGCGGGAGCGCCCCCGCGCCTTCCCGGTTGCAGGAGGAGGCCCCGACGAGCAGGCGCTGCTGCCGCTGCTACGCATGCTAATAATCGCGCGCGAAACACGTGCAGCCGGCACTTTCTCCGCCGCATGTCATCGGGGCACGCGAGCAGGATCCGCCGCAGTCGATCCTTCTCCCACGCACCAGTGCCAGTTCCTGTTCCAAGGGCACGACGATGCAACCTCGGCGGCCACTTTCGCAGCAAGCCGATGAAACAAACAGCCAACGCCGGAAACGGCCGGACTTGTACATTTTCCAGCCGCGCTAACCTCGGGAGCGCGAAAAACTCCGTTCTGATGCCAATACAAGCAGTGCTTGGAGGCTTCCGAATGAAAAGGCACGCTTGTATAGGTTAGGTTCATGGACAAGAGGGAACCACCGGTTAAACGCTCTCCCTCTCGCAAAAGAAAAAAAAAAAAAACCATGGACGCTAGCCAGCACGCTTCGAACGTTACTCGCGAACTCCCTTATGAAGAAATTAATGAATGAACGATAGGCGGATTTCAGAAAAAAAAAATGAAACAAAGGAAGGGGAGAAGCGCCTTTGCAGGTGTGTGCGCGCGAGGACACTCACTGGTCGCGTGGAAGACCGAGCAGCACTCGGCGTTTCGTAAAGCCAGCCAGGCGCACTTCTCCGGCGGCGGCCCGAAATCTCCCATTGTACGCAGCGCACGGCCGGCTGCGCAATTAGAGTGAATTACCGCAATGACCAGGCGCAAGCGGCAGACGGAACTGCTAAGCCTTTCCAACGTCCGGCTGGGGGCAAGGCGTGCTTCGCCGAGTTGAAAGAAAAAAAAAAAAAAAAACAGATGAGGTGACGCAACGATGCACGCGTCGGTGGCAGGTGAGTCGCTTTGGTATCAGTAACCCGGTTGCCGGCGCGCTTTGTATAGCAGGTGCCCGTCGCCAGACGGACAGGCGCAGGTGGACTCGGGAAGGACGACCGATTTTCTACCATGAACTTAGCGTGCGATTTTGCAAGATGGACAGTTCTGCATTGCCAAAAACTATTCGCCCGCAAGCAAAGCAAGACAAGACGCGAATACTGCCAAGGTATTTCAAATGAATAAGCGCCACCGATAGAGTCATGATGCTGCACCCTTCGCTAATCCCGAGAAGTAAATCGTCGAAGTGGGATCAAACTAAATAGACAAACACGATTGCCCAGAAAAAGTTTTTTGAGACGGCGAAACGATTCTAACGTATATAATCGGGCTGAGTTCTTCCTCTTGTCCCGTAATCTAAAACATCATACAAGAGCAAATCCCCAAATCAGACTGCATATATGTCCCACGGACATTTCAAACGATCGCCCGCTGCAGGGACTGCAGCATTGCCTGAATCGAAGAACACTTAGGCTTTATAAGAAGCTCGTCACGTTACTTCCTTTTATTGTCTCCGACATGACCTCGTGACTTCTCAAGAGTATTTCTGCAACATCAAGCCGCAAGCAAACGATGCCAGCAGGGGAAATGAGAAACAAATAATAAAACAGCGCGCACCACAGTCGCGTGTCATTCTCTAGCTTCCTGTGGGCGCGCGCGGCGGTAGAAAACAATCTACCGACGCGGGAGATATAAAGACGTCCGCTCCGAATCGCGTTTCCGTCCCGCCGATCTCCTAATGGATTGGACGACCGGCGCTCCCCATTCATGAAACAAACATCCGCGTGCACATCGCACAACACGGTGTACGTATACTCCACGGAGACGGCGGAGTAGCGTATCGTCGCGGCCCTAAAGGGCCTGGCAAGGAGTTCCCCCCGGTTGGATGCTTTTGCATGCACCCCACGCACCATTCGTCAATCATTCTCGTCACCCATTGAACTCCCAGTCACGGCCGGAAGGGGCCACCGGCGCCGGGGCGCAGATCCACACTAGGAAGTGGACGCTATAGGTCACGCTCAACAAGACCAATTGGCTCAGCGATGCTCCTCCGCGGGCTCGCATCCCGAGGCGCGCAGCGAATCTTTTGTGCGCGCAGCAGCGCACTTTCTATGGAGCTGCCCGTCTCCCAGGGCGCTACCGGGCTTCTTCTTCGGTCCAGAGATCAGGGTCATTGAGGCCCCCCCATCGGCGCGAGGTCGCGGCCACTCCAAAAGCGGCCGCACTTTCAATGAAGACAACCGCTGCTGCTTCCGGGCTACCATCCCCGATTAGATTCGATGAGCGCCTACGAGGAAGCACCCGTCGAATCCGAGAAGCGCCATCGACAGCGCCAGGCGTGACTAGGATGAGCCGCGCACGAGCCCGCTGGGGCGACGCCGGAACATGCGGCACGAACCCGCGTTTTCCCCGTGTCCCTTTCCTCTTTCCGCGTCGCCCGAGACAACGGAACGGCACCCTGGCTCCGATCAGCCAGCAAGACAGAAGTAACGGACCAGCCAGAACAGACCATCGCGGGGGAAAAAATGCTCGCCGAGTCTGAACGGACAGTGTCCAGTGGCATTTGGAGTTATACGTCCTAAAGCGACTACCGGGCTAAGGGACAATTACGCCGTAGCGGTTGATGACTCCGGTCTAACTTCAACCATCTGGTGCTCTTAAGCCGGCGCTGAAGTCGCACAGCACATGGGAGTCTGAAAAATTATGGGCGAACAAGGATAGCCGAAGAAAAAAGAGAAAAAAAAAATTAACCAAGCGCCGCTTTCAGGAGGGAAGAAGAAACATCTAGCGCCACTGTTCTCTTCAATTTGCTAGAAGAGAAGTGCCAAAACTGACTACATATGCGTTCATAGAACATCAACATCGAACCGCTTTTTCTGTAGCGAACAAACACGTCTTACCCAAGCCGGTAGCAAGAGCGTGGAATGACCTTGCCTTCTTCAAGATCGGGAGCTCCGATAGCCTCTCAAGGTAAGCTTCGCGAGAGCTGCGATGCAGATCAGTGCATGACATCGGCACACGTTGCATGCGCATTCTGGAGATTACAGAGCTTCGATAGCTGAAAGAAAGACGACGAAGCCAAGAGGCCGATCTGCGTGCACAACGATTTCCAAGAGCCGTGCTCTTATTAAAGAAGAAGAAAACTGGCCAGGTGCAACAAAACGTGACGCTCTCAACGCGACGGAGGTCGCATATGTGGTACTCCTGGGAAGCCGTTTCTCACCTCAGCACAGCCGGGATAGGTTGCGCGTGCAACAATAGCAGAAAATGAACCAAGTTGAGATTCGCCTCGAGGGCGACGAAGAGCTGCTCGTAATTCCGTGCCATTTAAGCAGCCGCCAACGAGCCCGCGGCGTCCCGGATAACAGAAATCGCGCCGCCTGCAGAAGTGGAGCAGCTGAAACAAAAGGCCGCCCTCACAGCTGCGCCAGGGGGCGCTCGAGGTCGTCCCGAAACGTCTGTGCGTCGGGGCCAAGTTCGCCGGGACAGAGGCGTCTCCTTCTTCGCTCTTACGGAATGAGCCGAGAGAAGGCCCCCTTCCCATGCCGGTCTTGGTCCAACACTCCGACGAACAGACCTCTCTCTGTGACAGTCAACTGGCGCGTACGACTGCGCTGTCATGGGACACTTTTGTGTGTGTGGCTGTATGCTTATGTGCATATTTGTACACCACTATGTTCGCACATGCATTGTAATTGTCGCCTGCCTCCCACCATCATCTATCTGTTTGTGCTCATCCGTACTCCTCTACGCGCTGTCCAGGCGCCGTCCATGAGAAAAGCAGTTATGAAGGGCGGCCTGTTCCACCTTCCTACTTTATTTTTCACTATGAATAAATCATCATCATCATCATCATCAGCCTGATTATACCCACTGCAGGGCGAAGGCCTCTCCCATATTTCTCCACTTAACCCGGTTCTGTGCTAGCTGCATCCACTTGACCCCTGCGAACTTCTTAATCTCGTCCGCCCACCTAACTTTCTGCCTCCCCCTGCTACGCTTTCCTTCCCTTGGAATCCAGTTTGTTACCCTCAGCGACCATCGGTTATCCTCTCTTCGTACTACATGTCCTGCCCATGTCCATTTCTTCTTCTTAATTTCCACTAGAATGTCATTAACTTGAGTTATTTCTCTGACCCACTCTGCACGCTTTCTATCTCTTAATGTTACCCCTACCATTTTTCGTTCCATAGCCCTCTGGGTTGTCCTCAACTTAAGTAGAGCTCTCTTGGTTAGCCTCCACGTTTCAGCCCCATAGGTGAGTACAGGCAAGATGCAACTGTTGTACACTTTCCTCTTGAGCGATACCGGTAAGCTGCTAGTCATAATCTGCGAGTGCTTGCCAAATGCGCTCCATCCCAATCTTATTCTTCTTGATATTTCCTTTTCATGGTCTGGATCTGCGGTTACTACCTGTCCTAAGTAGACATATTCGCCTACTTTTTCCAGTATTTCGCTACCTAATGTAAACTGCTGTTCCTTCCCGAGGCTGTTGAACATTACCTTAGTCTTCTCCATATTGATTTTGAAGCCTGCCATTCTACTTTTTCTGTCTAGGTCATCAATCATTATTTGCAGTTCATCACCCGAGTTGCTTAGCAAGGCAATGAATAAAGACTATGAATAAAGACGGCCTCCAAAGTGTTGTACTCTGATGGACAAATCTACAGGAAGCGCAGAAACGCCGCGTTTATGCACAGGTTAGACGGCGTCCCATTTACGCGCCTCCCTGGCCTTTAAAATTGCCGCATTTGATACACGTATCAATGCATTCGTTTGAAAGCAACCGAACTAGTTCGCGGCCATTAATGCATGGGCATGCATTAAGTCATGGGCCGTACACGCGGACACAGCGAAGGAAAGCCGCAGACGTCGAGATAAGAAAACAATGCACGTTCGGTCCTGCCGAAAGTGCGCTTTTGTATGTAAATTCTGCGTTGAGTCCGCCAACCTCCACGCTTTCCCAAAGGACACCAACAGCGGCGGGGCTGAAATGTCTCTGGAAAAACGTCTGCCCCAAACTTCAGACGGTTTCAAGTGCACTCGAAAATCACTCGCGAATTCGCGGATCTTTCCGGGTTCTCGAAATTCTGCGCCTTGACGCGCGAAAAGAGAGCGAGCGCATCAGAGCCGGCGACGACGACCTGCGAAGCTGCGATCCAGAATTGGCCAGCTTCCCCCACCTCGGCGTAGTGTTTTTTTTTTTTTTCTTTTTTTTTTTTTTTCGGGCGTTGCAGCGTAATAGGAGAATCGTGGCGTGTATTTTTGGGCGAAACGGGCAACTACAACACGGGGAAACAAACGGGCGGTCGGCCGCAATGAATTTTCGTCGCGCTCGTCTTTTTCATGGCCACTCTGGCCGCGCGCAACAAAGCAGCGCCCGCGACCAGGAACAACGCGGCATGATGCGCGCGCGGGGCGCGTTAACCTTGCGCGCGTGGGCGCGAGAAACAAGAAGAAAGGCGCGCAACGGACAGGAATGCATTCCACCTCCTGATGGTCCCCCTCCATTTATATGCGCGCGAAAGGCAAGCCCACTTATTCTTGTCACCCTCCTCCTCTTGCCCCTCAGAGAAGACGGCTATGGTGGTTCTGATGGCACGAAGACAAAAAAAAATAATAAAAGAAAACGGAGCAGCGCGGAGAAAGCGCCCGCAGAGTGCACCAACAGCCGCAGTCCGTGCGGGCGCGACTCGGGCTTTCTTTCTTTCTCCGACACGTGCGTCTCGCTTTCTTCGTCTCCTTCCTCATCGACAGTTCGGAGCGCGCACTTGCGACCGGTGAGGCGCTCGGCAATATTGACTGAGCTGCGTCAGGCGGAGGGAAAGGAGATGGGAAGGGCGCTCTCATGAAGGCTCGACACCAAGCAGACTGCAGTTCTGCACTGTATTCGCGCATGTTAGCAGTTAATTGCACTACAGTCGCAGCGTGGGCTCGACGACGGTGTTAATTATGCTCAGGGACATGTCCTATCGCGAGCAGAACGGGAAGCGTAGCACTAATAAGCAGCGACAACTTGGAGTATTCCTCCGGCATTTATCCGTTTAAACCTGCCGGCCCAGCGCCAGCTGAAGTCCGCGCACTGCTCCTCGGTGTATTGAATAAGGAGGCAGATGAAGTAAAATTGCAAAAGTGCGCCCTGTAGCTGCCAGAGACATCCAAACTGCCCTCTGTGCCAGGGATTCTCCTTCAACGCCAAGCAAGCAAGTTAGTATAGGTAGAAAGACGTGTCTGACGGGCGAGAGTGATACCTTCGCGTTGGTTTTTGAAACTATACGGCAGGCGTTTGGCTCCAGGGACCATCAGTCACATAACCAGCAGCGAAAGTACGGTTGCCTTGGCGCCACGCAAGCAACGATACGCCTCCGGCAGCATGCGACACGCGGACGGTGCCGCTTAAAAGCCTGCCGCCGCCTCTGTCAAAGTTCAGTACCGCGCAATGCGCAACTCAGGGCTGCCGGCGAGGGCCGCGCGTGCAAAACGATCGTTAAAGAGGCGCGCGCTTCGCCGCCCGCCGACGCAAGGCCTTGCGGTGGGGGGGGAACAATGCCCCCGCGATCGAGCGCTTGGGCCAGCGGTTCGTTATGCAAGGACCCGGCTGAGGAGGCACTGCTTCACGCTGCAGTTTCATCTTTCCCGCGTTCGTCATCGTCTTTGTCATCCCGCGGCTGTCGCCGACACGCATCGCCGACTGCTGGCGCGAAGTCGCCGAGGACTTCTTGGTCTGACGCAAGTGGGGAAATTCTGGCTGGAAATAAACACGGGCAAATAAAAACGCCACGCACGCGGGAACAATGGCGACGCGCGAAACCCGATGAAGCTGAGTCAGTGCCAACATTCCGCGGGCAAGCCAACACCACCACCGCGTAGTCGCGCTGCGTATCTGCGTGGTAGCCGCCGAAATACCGTAGTTAATTGTTCGTGTTTCTTCGTTTACGGATTCCGCCACCGGCGCCACATCTCCTTTGTTTTCTTTAGTTTATCTCTACCCTGGCTTTGCAGCACGTAATACTGTTTATTAATAGGTGGCGGCCATGGGGGGACCTACGTGCGGCTTACACGATTCTTGTAAGGCGTCATTTGCCTCCCAGAAGAACAAATCATGTTATTTACGAAACAACGTGCAGTAAACTTACGCGGCGCATCCTGCGACGCCGAAGCTGAGGTGCGCTTACAAAAATAAATGAATAATAAACATAGTAACTGTTACACGCCGGTGTGCAGAGAAAGTGAGGTTGCTGTTAAAAAGCATACGAACACAACGCCTCGTGGCCAGCTCTGGTACTCGAAAAGGTATCGAGAAGCCGCAACAAACAAATTTTCGCACACGTAAGGCAGTTTCCAGGCATGCATGCAATTCACGCTTTCACGAAGTTTTAGTTGACACAGTGCAGTAAGCGTACTATCTATATTAAGTTGCACTCGCTATCCCCCCCCCCCCCCCCCTCCCCATGTTTGAATTTGTGTGTGCTCGTAATTGACGACATGATTCAATGTTGCTAATATGCCCCATGTACACTCCACATCCTAATATTGAACCCGATATTTCCGATGCTTTCTTCTACCCATTTAGACTGGCGTAGGCAGACTTTTAACTCCTGACTTGCGAACTGCGTGCCATTATCGGACACGACTGAGCGGCACGCCGAACCGATAATAAGCAGCAGATTGTAGAAGCTGCATTTGCGTGATTCGTGATCACTGCTTCAATCTACTTCGTGTGGGCATCCACCACTATTGTATCATCTTGCCGGCCCGAAAAGTCGATGCGGATTAAAAACAAAAGGCAGCGGTAGCTACATCGTTAAAGAGTTTGTCATCTCTAATAACGCCACTCTCAGCAAGCGCTTCGCCATTGTCTCGGGGATGATGCTGTTTAGTATACCGCTGCGACGTGAATTCCACTCAGGTATTGTCCAGATAGTGATATTCATTTCGCGTGTATGTATTTTTTTTCCCCTCTACCTATAATTTTCCGAGCGGATACGCGACAGCAAAATAGGATTGACTAAGGGATACGCGACTCACCAACTCATCTTCTCCGGATCGGATAGGCGATCTCTGTTGAGGAAAGAGAAAAGGAATGTGTGACGCGACAGGCAGCCTTCTCTCTCTCTATTTTTTTTTTTATTTTTTTTTTTTGCACGACCACGCCACGACCGAGCCAACAACAGGACTACGGTGAACCACAACACACTTCCGAACTGGCACGTCACACAAGCAAACTCAGCACGAGCGCAAGCCACTACAGGACGACGACATGCGCACACAACGGGCGACGACAAAACGGGTAACGGGGGACTGCAAGCTGCTTTTTGGTACAATGCGCTAGACCCTCATGCTCCTACGCATCCTTGTCCCTACACCAGCACCTCCCAAGCCTTGATCGTTTCTGGTCTGGCAATGCTTTCTCCCGCCTCACGTGCATCATGTACGCCTGGCAACGTTTTCCCGCCTATCGGCAACGTCCGATTTCAAGCTAGGTATTTATTTTAAAACAGGCCAGAGGGAGAGCGAAGCGAAACATTCTATTTATTTAGCTAAATATTTTAACAAGAACGTGGGAGGTCGCCTTCCGAGAGACATCACAAGATCAAAACTTCCTTGTTGAAACGTCGCTAGCCTAAAAACAATTCAATTAACAGCGCGCATGCTTGGTGCTCGAGAACACCGAACATACGGCACCCAAAGTTGTGGTTGCATGCGTGCATAGCGTCGTTTTATGTTCCTCTCTCTCTCTCTCTGCACAGGTTGTGATTTCAAGAAGCTAAGTTGATAATTAGCGAAATTTAAGATGCTGCTATGTACATGTTGATAGGAACGGTTTAAGCTTTCGATGCGTGGCAAAACTTCAATTGATTTTTGTTTTTCCTGCGCACACTAAGGCTACCATAATAGAAAACTAACGCACTGCGCTTTTAGGCTGGCGTGTAATATTGTATGATATACTTTATGAGCATATTGATAGAAATGATATAAGCGCCTGATGCGTACCAAAATTTTACTTCTGGAGTTTTTTCTGTGCCCACAATGAGTAATTAAAGACTTTTCAGAGAAAACCAATGGGGCGCATTTTAAATAACTGCGAGGCAAGTATGGAATATGCAAGATTTCTTTTGTAAACGCAATGATAGAAAGGGTCTAAGCTACGGATGCGTAGGAAAATTCTGCTTCTGAAATTTTTCCTGCACCCACAACGAGTAATTAAGACTTTCCATAGAAAACCAACGAGGTTTGCTTTTGAAAATAAATAGTAAATGACTAAACGCCTGCTTATGGAAGATCTGCGGACGTATTGGTTGCCATCGCGATGCCAAACATGTGAGATAATTACGTTCAACAACTCTTTCCTAGATGATGCCCAAAGTTTCTGGGCAATCTCGCAAACTCGTCGCGGTGGCTGATAAGTGGGCGGGGGGATAACGGAGACAGCATCGTCACGCGTGTATACTAGGATATAGCTCTCCTGCTTCAAGATAACGATATCTGCTGCGCCTCCGCAGTTGCGCGGATGAGCGCCCCTTGGCGCAGGGCTGGTATACGATCTGCAGATGGTGTTCCAAGATGGGACCCCCATAGACCGGAGTAGTACGCAGACGCTCACGGGGCGCCTTCTGCTATCGCTGAATCCGCTTCCGAGAGAGCGAGGAGCCGCCTACCATCTCGGCGAGAGAGCACAGCGTGTCAACAGCACTTCACCGATAGCGCCTACAAGCGACACCCGCGGCGGTTGCGGCCCGCACAGTGGCGTCAGCATGGGGCCCGCATTGGAGCGAGTGGTTGCCTTTCGGTATGCATACACACAAACACACGCTAGGGTCACGTGGGTACACACCAGTTCTCGAGAAAGTATCTCTCTCAGAGACCGCATCGGCGATCATTCGCGGCCGCAGCGGGCCACGCCTTGAAGCGCCTACGCTACGAAGTGAGTGCAAACGTCAACACGGGCGCGCGCCCGTGAGATTGCCATCCAGAGGACGCCCTCTGTAAACAAGAGGAGTCTACATCCTCCCTCACTGCCTGCCGGTTTTCTCCCAGAGATCTGTACCCGCCCCGAGCGATCTCGACCAGTGCATAACAAACTTGTGGGCTTGTAATGAGTGCTTAGCCTCTAAAGGTTCACAAAAAAAGAAAATTAAGGTACACGATACAAAGTAGTATAAGGAAGAAAAAGAAACAAAAAACAAAATGGTAACAATAGGCCGTGGTCAATGCTGCTTTTACCCCCCTTGACCAATCACAACAGTAAACGAAATCAGCTTAGTGATCTTTGACTATACACGAAATTAGCATAAACAAGCCAGAGGCGGCGAGTTAATTGAAATTTAATTTCGCCCAGGGGACGGCTTATCGCTTGCTTCACACGAAGAACTTCCACAACAGACGGAGGAATTCAGTGCGGCGGTCGCTGCAGACTTTAGTCGTATCCGGTTATACACACTAAACATGAATAACCCTGTAATGGAGTAAAAACAGGGTGACATGACCTCTCTCCTTATAGGAGCGACTAAATTATTTCCAAGCCCTGGGGCAGGTTTTCACGACTGCATGCGGTATGCTATACTGCTGTAAACAGAGGCATATTTTCACCCAAAACAACATTCATTTGCTTTAATTAGCAATCGAAAATACATTTAACAGCAGGACTAGAAATCCTGAAGTTAGCAATTAGAAGAGTGAAATTTCGGGTAAAACCTTGGTAACCACGAAGAACTCCACATGCCATGAAGTGAAGAATCTGTTTCCGCTGCCGACCATAGGTGGTCCGCATTTTCAGCAACGGAAATTTACCCAAGTGCTTGAGAAGCATACCCTGCCTGCTTCTGATACGGAGTGCGCTAAGGGTAATGCTAAAAAGTGATATTTGTGTTGAGTGCATTAAGGCATATAGGGTTTAACGTCGCAATGGTACGCGGCACAGTGGAGGGTTCTTATGGAACCTGAGGCTCTTAACTCGCACTAACATCGCACAGCAAGCTTTGTATTGTGGCTCGTCTCCATCGAAACGCGGCCGGAATCGAATCCGCGTCCTTAGGCTCAGCCCCAACCGCTGACCCACCGCGGCGTAGGGGGTGCGGAAAGCTCTCCTCGCCATTCTAAAGCTTTGAAGGCTCAGCAAAACCATGGCCAGGTAGCAAACTCGGTGACGTATTTAAAATTTTAAAAAGGACTGCGTCCCTATACTTCCATGAGAAGTTAAAGCACTACATACAAGTAAATCACATCAAAATCGACCTAGGGCTTCGGCACTAACAACAGCAACAGTTCGGCTAAAAGCTGCAATCTTTGCTGCTGAGGCAAATAAGATTGCAGTAATAAGAGCCCCCCTTCACGCACTTCTCCCCCCAACAGAACCCATAGATGTGGTGTAGCAAACCACTCACTATACCACCACATATCCCTAATACTATTGGCCCAGAGGAGTGACGTCAGAGCTAAACTTTCGAAATGCAAGAAGAGGGTTCTTCTCCATTTCAGAGATTTGCCGCACCGCATCGCGCTGTCGTCGCCTCGCTCGGTGCGGTGGGGTTACAGGCGAACTGGGTCGTCTTAGCGCAGGGGCTCCCCCGCGGTGCCGCCATTTGTCCTCGGCGCAAGCTAGCGCAGCTGCCGCCGAGCCCAATGAAGACGAATGGCCCACAGCCTTGGACGGCTGCGAAGTCGGGGGAGGCCGGTAATGCAACGCGATGTGTCATGGCTCCGATCCCGGCGCTCGGTATTCCCCGACCGCCTATTTTTTCAATCAAGCCAGCTTTCCTGTTTTCGTCAGCACTGCTAGTCCCCGATTCGGAGCCAAGGACGCCGTTGGTGCCTGCGGCAGCCCTTCCGCGGCGAGGCCGGAAAGAGGAGTCCGGAGTGCGGGCCTATTTTGAGCTGCCGATTTCCACCCGGGGGCAACACTGAATCGCCGCGAGGGCACAGTGTTTATACTGTCGCAGCGCACGAAGGAAGCGATGGACGAGTTCTTTGTTCTGCATGCGCACGCACGCCCTCGGTATAAAATTGCCCTTTCGAGTTGAACTGGAGCGATTTGAAGAGAAGTACGGAGCGCAGAAACTGGCGCCAATTTCGCGGCCTTCCTCCTTTCCAGTTTTCTGCTCGTTGAACTATTTCCTTCTACGCTTACACGCGCTGTTGGCCATACCAGCATCGCCTGTTCTGTGCGCAGAATTAAAGGCGCCTATCAGATCACGCGCCCGACTGGACGAAGTACGGTATTCTAGTTCTCCGTCCCTTGCATCCAACCTCCTCAAGCTTCAGTGCAATCGAGAGTGTGCCCTGGAGCACAGTGGCATAAAGATCATCGTAAAGACCGAAGTTCGTCTTGTTGCTCGCGTAATACACGTGAGACGCAAACTGCACGCAGACAGTCGACGTATGTCGACTTTTCGACCCATCTTCTCGCTGACAAGGTCGTTGCGACGTCAGCAGACAGTGGCAGCTGTCAGAAATTGTCACTTATTCTTCAACGAGCAGTTGGCCCTTAAAAGGAACGGCAGCCAATGGGACGAAGAAACGACCGAGGCCGGCGGCGAGCTGGCTGCGTGACGCGGAGATCGCCGAGAGGCAGCGGCACACACAGGGGCGCTTCCCGCGGCGCCCTAATTAGCGCGAGCCGCGTCGCAGCCTTGGCTGTTCCTCGGGGGCAATTGGTTGCAGTGGCGGGGCCTTAGCCGCGGGCCATCTTGCCGCACCATCTGCGCCAGACATGCGCCACGCGTCGCCCGCGCAGCAACCCTCGACGAAAGAGGCCTCCTCAGATTGGGGACCACCACCGCTGTCGAGGATCCACGACGGCCGCTCTTCGTCAGCGTTCCCCCCTATTGTCGCGTGCTCACTCGGAGGCCCCATCGGCGGTGCTCGACGCCCGCGGCTAGCCGCCTCGTCGCCCCGACGATATGTCGCAGATGTTCGCGCGCGCTCCGCTATAAATACGAGACGGGCTCCGCCGACGGCGGACCCTTAACCCTCCCCGCCCTCCCGCTTTGGGGGCTTGCTCGTTCGACGAGACGTGGCGCATGCGACATCATGTGTCGGTATTTATAGACGGTGCCACCATGCAAGGCCTCGCTGGACCCCGCAACCAGTCGGCTCTGCGGACACACCGCCTGACCCATATCCCAGCAGAGAAGAGCAGACCATCGCCGAAGCCGGAAAGTGATTCCGGGCGACAAAACCCACGAGAACCGCGCCTCTCCGCGCTCTCTCAGGTGGAACTTTAAACTTGAAATAGCCGCGCTGAAAGGAAGCCGCCGTCCTTTCACGGCCGATTGTTTTTGCCCCCAAAGACAACGGCACGCGAGGAGAAAAAGAGGTCCGCGCTCGAGAGACAATGGTCGCGAAGAAAAATAAAAGAAATTGTTGGAGTGCCTGTGTACAAAACGATGCCTGGCATACCGCAGAGAAGAAAGAAGCGACAAACGGCCGAAAATGAAGAAGCTGCCGGGATGCGCGCGGAGAAACGGCACACCGAGCTGGTCATGTAGTACTTTTCGTCAGAGGTGCACCGCACGTGCTCACGAATACATGGAATGCAAGAGGTATACAAATAAACAATGCAAAACGGCTAGTCAATAAATATTGAGCAATAAGCAGTGCCGCCAGTAACTACGGCCGCGCGTCCGTGTCAAAAGAATGCTAACAGGGCAGCGCTCACGGAAGCTATTCGGAGGCCGCGCCTGTCGACTGGCACGACACAGCGCCGCCTCAATGGAGCTCTCAAGGCGCCGCGCGACGGGTCCCCGGTAGCAGTATTCCGCCACTGACGGTTCACCGTCGCTGCTCAGGGGATCCAGGGGCGCTTTTCGGTAGCGCCGTAAGAATGCCATCGTCGCCACGGAGCGCTCTACTCCCATTCAAGCGCTTTTCTCTTCGCCCATTTACTTTCTTCTCTGCGCCACACCGGGACATCCGGCGCGCATTTCTCTCCCTTACGACGCATTTCTCCCCGCGCGAGCACCAACAGCGGAGCGCAGGCGGATCAACTGGCCTGGAATTCGAACGGACAGCAGTAATACGTGTAATTTTCTCGTCTCCACCCCCCACTCCCCAACACCGGCGGCCACTCTTCTCTCGTCGACTCTCCCTCTCTGCGCTCAACTCTGAACCGCTACAGCTATGGCCAGAGGGTCCGGCACGCGACGAGCACGAAGTTTTCGCGGGTTCGTGAGCCGGCGGCGATGGAACTCCGGCTTCTCCTCTCGAGTGCCCCTTCCCCTTGGAGATCGCCCTTTAGGCGGAGAGGCTGGCCACGGTAAGCCCGCAACGAGAGCCGCATTCCGATCGAAGAGTGCGAGCTCTCTCCGCGCCGCGCTCGGGGTGCCCCGCGCGAAGAAGCGCCCTGCACGCAACAGCCGTTCCCGGCATGCACGGCGCCATCGGAGGCGATAAATTCATTGCACCCCCCAAAACGACGCGGCGAACAATGGAGTTTGACACCGAGGCGGAGCAGGCGAATTCTTTCGGGCGACGATGTGGGCGCTGTTTTCGGACGCAAGTTGTTCCGCGCAGGTAAACGCGGACTAGACAGGGATGAAAATAATGCGCCTCCGGCATTCCCGCCCATATCCGTGACAAGATTGCCACGCTCTAAGTTATACGAAGACAATAGGACGTTAGCCGGAGAAGCGAGGAGATGGAGAGAGGGGAGCGCAGTCGGACATTCCCGATCGTTAGGCCCCAGGCGCATTAAAGTACCGGCATCGTAAGGATCGTATAACAAATGAACGCGATTAAAGTATCGTTAGGTGAAGGAGGAGAACGTGGAAAAGGTAAAAAATAAATAAATAAAGTACTGATCGAGGACAAGGAAACTCAATTTTTGAGCGCTTGAAAGGGACACTCCCCCTCATGGAGGAAAGAAGAGGCCAACACAAAGCCTTCTTTCTGCCATTCACTTTTACCGTATTCCAAATCCCATAGTCTCAGTAGGGCAGCCGTGACTCTGTACACGGAACGCGTATAGTGTCCTTCGCTTCCGGCTAGAAGCAGCTCCGCGAGCAATTCATGACGAAAAGTGCGACTTTCTTCTTTTCTTTCCCCCCAAAACAAGTGGAGTCAGTAGGGAACAATAAAACCCGCGCACAATGAGCACTCACTCAGGCACCGTATGGAAACTCTCTGTTCATACCTCAAAATGATTAAGGAACACGATTACATCCCGGGGAAATTTACTTTGGCAACGGAAAAAGAACTATAGTCTCTCGGCGCTTTATTCGACACAAAGAGACACATGCTGAGAGACGCTACATTTTCCTGGTTTTTCATCGCCATCTTTGCGGAAGTTAGTTCCCACTTTACCGAGAGCGCGGGTAAACAAAGCCTCCCAGAAAAATCTACTCTTTGTTTATTGTGCGCTAGGACCGTAAGACGCGGTGACGGTGCGACAACGTCCACAAAGAAACCAGGCCAACACGTGACGCGAGTCGCAAGTCTGCTAGCTAACCCGCCGTGAGGAGATGTGGCCGAGGTGTGTGTGTGCGTGTGTGTGTGTGTGTGTGTGTGTGTGTGTGTGTGTGTGTGTGTGTGTGTGTGTGTGTGTGTGTGTGTGTGTGTGTGTGTGTGTGTGTGTGTGTGTGTGTGTGTGTGTGTGTGTGTGTGTGTGTGCGCGCGCGCGCGCGCTCTAATTTCTGGCGCGAGACACGCCAAGTGATCCCGTAAAGACAGTCTCGGTACTCCCCCGATGCAAACAGTGCGCGTGCTAATGGGCCTCTTAGGGACGCGTGGAGAAGCGTGTCGTCATACGATGGCTACAGCGAATAAACTCCCAGCCACCGAAAGCCACGGCCCAGGCAGCAACGCGATGCTTTCCAGCTGCGTCCACAGTGTCCGAGAGCTGGCCCCGGTGGGCTGCGAACTTGCGACTAGTCGCCTGCTGCGACTGCCGCGGTGGCGGTAGGGGAGGGATCGCGCTGCGCCGGGGACACACGCACGGCCCCGTGGCCTTGCAAGGACCATGCAGATTGCCGAGATGTAATACGGCCAACAAGGCGGGGAGGGGGGGAATTGCTGGTGGAAATTAAGTGGCTCGACGAACAGAAAAAACAAGGAGGAGGGGTGATGCGAGGGGGAAGGGCAGACAAGAGATTTCGGCTGTCGGGCGATCCTGAAGGGGCAGGGTTACTGCGCGTCGTTTATCTGGCGACCGTGCGCTGTTTCTCACGGGCGACCCGGCTGGTCTGTGGTAGCCGCGCGTAATCTCGCCAGAGCAGCGCAGGACCTCCTGCCAGTACACAAAAGGAGGTCCGGCCGCGAAACGGAGCTTGGCGGCGCTGGGTCCCTCGTTGGCGAAAAAATGCGCGAAGCTCGCTGTACGGGGTGGGAAGACCGCCTGTGTGGCTCGAACAAAGTACGTGCGCTCATGCGGACTTCATATGAGCCAGTCGCCCTGAAAGCTTTTCAAAAACTTTGCAGACAATCAGCGAGATTCGTGCGGCACATACGCGTTATAGTTTTCTACAGCATCCGAAATGATTATGTTGTCGCCTGTGAAAATAAACGACCCAGAAATTAGTATCGTGCCATGGCAATTTCAGTGCCGAGTCATGTCCAAAGTGGTCTTAGGATTTTAAAGAGGCTTCTAACGGCCGCCAACAGACATTGAGTACGGTACTAACGCTCTAGCGTCGAAACACGATACTGCGCTATTCGGATGAAATAGCATTTTGCTATTCATGCATGTGTTCTGCGAAGCCGCACACTTCTAATCAGAGAACGCGATCGTCGAAACTCTGCGAAAAATTCGCAGGCTAGGTGGTGAGTTATTATGTTTCGGGGCGTCATAGAGAAAAAAAAAAAAAAAAGCATCACTTCAATAGAGCTTCGCAGTTCAACTCTGCGCATGACAAACTGCAAGAGAACTCTGATCGAGCGTGAGAGCAAAAAAACAAGTATGTCCCGGGGAGGCGGGGTTATGGCAATATCTTGCGGGCATTCCGCATCAGAAGGGTGCATCGCCAAAAAGCGAATGAACGGGGAGAGCGCCTCGGGGTGCCCGGGTGGGAGGAGGAGGACGAGTGTGCGTGGTCGGACACCTGTTCGCACGGCTGGCCCGCGTGCGGCGGCATAGCTACACGTCCTTATCCGAGGACCCGCTTTCCCAGGGCGCCTTTCCCACGGAAGGGCCCCCGTCTCCCTGATCAGCATGGAACGCGACGCACTGCCGCCACGGCGACGCTAGCGCCGGATTCCTGCCCCGACGGTCGCCCCCGGACGGAGACGCGACGACGATTCGGCTGGTCGAGTCTCGCATCCATCACTGCCCTCGCCAGCGTTCTTCTGCAACGACAGGAGGAAGCGACGCCTGCGTCGTTCTCGTTTTCACGAAGCTAATTCACGGGTGGCAGATTTGAGATCTTCGGTAACCGAACGACGATCAATTCGTGGCGATGTATACTCTTTCATTGCGAGAGACGCGGAGTAGGAGATGTGCCACGGCGAATCATCGACGTCACTCGCGCAGCCCTTCTATTATTAAAATCTGCATTAAAAACAACAAATCACAGCCACCAAACAACCGGCAAAGATGTTTACAAAGCAGCACAGGGCGCGGCGCTGCACCTGTGTACTTGGCATTTTCAAGTCGGCTAGCCATCTTGATTTCGCCACGAAAGGCATTCGGATGAAAGTATTTAGGAATGCCGGCCGCAGCAAACATTTAGATGGGAGTCCTTGCATGTCCACAGACGATACCGCTCCTTTATCAGATTTGACGCAATTTTTATCTGTCTACATCAGCTGGGTGGTATAGATGCTCAGCGCTAAAACACTTTCTCTAGCCCTGCGTTATCGCGTTCAAGACGCTTGGTCGTGAGGCGCCGCAGGCTCCGGCGGCCTTGGCTAACGAGCTGGTGTCGAGATAACCGAGGCGGTAGTTACTTCCAGCGCTTTCGTACGTACTTCTCGCATTCGTGCCTTTATTTTTTTTTTTAATTCTGTCGTTTACAGCTTGAAAACGTAACACCTCGGAAGAATATATGTCTACTTTTTTTTTCCGGAAAAAAAAAAAAAAACTGTAAAGCGGACTTCATTAAACGTTTTTCGACTAATTGGCCGCCATTACGAACACGTTCGTGTTTATTACGTCGCTGCCACTCTACACAGGCTTCGGCATGCCCTTTTCGCGGTACACTTGATCCAAGCGTCGAGCCGCTGTGCAGCTTTACAGCTATGTATTCCGCATCTCAAACCATACACTCTTGCCTGAATCATTCGAAAATCGACGATTGCTCGGACCTTAATGAATATAGCATAGGAAACTGCTGCCACCTATAAGACACCTCGACAAGGTGATCACATCGCGTATCGTCCACGTTGGTCGTATGCAGCGGGGCCTGTATCGATTGCCGCCGTTATATGACGTCGGAGAACGGCAAGCTTCGAGCCTCCCATCACTTCTTAGCCCTGTGAAATTTGAAATTTTGAGGCTCATAACCGCCACAATGGCTCCAGTTCTTTCCAAGCTCGACATTTTTGGCGGAACTTGGGAATTAGCTCCAAATGTGCCTCACAAAACTACAAATAACCGTCTCCAGGTTTCCAAGCCCCTCGAAACACGACGGCGTTATCAGCCAGCAGTTAGCAGGGCCGCTATCTTTATTATCGAGCAACGCTGCGGATAGGAACGCCTGCAAGTCCCCGAGATTCGGACCGTTGTAGGACCCCGGCAGAAGGAGGGAACGCAGAAGGTGGAATCCTTCCCAAAGAGCCACGCGAAGCTTTCAAACGCTGGCCGCCAGCTCCTTTGCGCGGGGGCTCTCCCCCCGCATTCCAGAGCGGGGAGGGAATCCGCTCCATTGTCGGATCGGCCGACGGGGTGGGCACCTGCCGCGTCGCGGCAGCCATGCGTGCAGCCGTTGTTGTATGGAGGGGCCCAGCGGCCGGCGCGCTTCTGCTGTGGCCCCCGCCGACCCCAGCCTTTCCGGGCAGAGTCCGGCGCCGGGTCGGGGGGACGCAAGCGCACACACGGCTTTCTTCAACGGCACGTGTTGCCGCTCGCGTCGCCGACACACGGCCATGGTAACACCTTTCGCGGCGGCGTCGTCTACGTCTTGGGATTTCAGTTTCCATCAAAAGCAAGGGAGGCGTTTTTAGGCCCCGAGTTTTGAGAGGATGCCGTCAGCAGAAATGAGTCCAACCCACCCCTTTCTATTGCAAGCAGCACCTGTGTTTATTCATGGCAAAGTCCGCCGCCTCTAGCGACCCTGCACGCAACAACAACGTTTTTGACAATAACGCACGACACGCGGTCGACCCACTGCGGCGGTAGGCAGAATTTAACGGTCACTGCGGTCAGCCATGCCTGCGGCAGTGCACCATTTCTACGGCGCAGGAGTTCGGCAATGTCGGGCTAAAAACCCCGTACAAAACGAAGCTGTAGCGGCTGGCGTTCTTTGTGAGCGCGTCGCTCACTGTGCACACCAGCAGTCGAAACGGGCGGACGGACGGCCGGCGAGGACGGCCTGCTCCCTTTGTCCTCCGCGACGGGCTCTGTCGGAGAACGCGTGCTCGTCAGTAATAAATAAACCCTGGCCGGCTTTCTTTCTGTATGACAGTGGGCTTGAGAGGAGGAGGCCGCACATGACCCACTTAGTGCGGGGACCCCTTTGTTTGCACCACAAATCAAACAGAAGCCGCTTGCGCAACTTCCCTTCGCTAAGCAGCAGCTGTGAGCGGACCTTGTCAAATGTTGCGGTCTGGTGTGCGCAGGAGGAGAGCACTCCGGCGTCCCTCGGCCCCGCGCGCACGCGCAGACCCCTTCTGTACGAGGACGGACCTCAGGTCTGCTGAGGGGTTCCGCAGAATTGGAAACAACATGGACAGCGGTATTACGGACCATTCCCCGATGATTGAAGAGGTGGAAAAATGCAGTGACCACGATAATGGACAGCATATGTGTCTTTTCGCAACAAAACAACTATTTACGGAACTGAAATGCAACAGTGAAACTGTTTTCCCGTTTTTAAGACAGCTGGTTGTTTTCCTCAGGGCAAAAGTCCACTTTCAATCTGACTGATGAACCAACCGCTGCTTCTATTCGTGCTCTTTAATAAAGGCCTCTTGCTTCTGAAGATATGATGTTTTGAGCATGATTTCTTAAAAGAAAAATTACTGGGTTTGACGCGGATAAGAGTTACAAACAAGAAAATGGCTGCAAAATAGAATCCAATATTCTCAAGCAGTTCAGATATCAAAACGGAGCTTAAATTAGAAGAGAACAGCGTTTACACAAAACACGACGATCAATAAATTGCACATGATTCTTTTCCTGAAAGGCATCCTGTGCTCACAAGGATGGCTACAGCAGCAGTGCTGTAGGAAAAGCCCTAGATTATTTCCACGAAGCAAGTTTTGGTGACCGTGGAACATCGCTTGAAGCTAGAGGCCTGAATATGATTATTTTCTTATTTTTTTTTTTATTTATTGCATGGCCTACGAGTTTGGAGTGCCCCACAGATCCAAATTTTGCCAACATTTTGATGGCATCCGTGATAATTTCTCAATTTCCCTTACAACTGCAGTTTTTCCAGGTCACTGTGGATACACTGAGCTCTGCAAATTTAGAACTACATTACTCATAATTGAACTAAAGATAGTAATGATAACAACTCGAACTATTCGTATTTAAGGGGCACTGTGGACAAGGCCATCCAATCATCGTTCTCAGCAAGTATTTATCATCTGGCTCTTTCTGGTTGTGCTGACGCTTGTCCAACTGCACAAGATGCAATTATGAGCGAGAACACCGGATTTTATGTAGTTATTCGCGCCACCTCATTCAAACTTGTTAAGTCGGCACGGAAAAGGAAGCGTTGACACCACTTTGGACATAACGGCAGTGCACCCCAGGGTTTCGCGTCTAAAAATCGGTGTCAATGCAGGCAAATTACTTATTAAATCATCGGCCGGTGATAGCAACACCTTCATGGCTTTATTTTCGTGGCAAAGCCGGTCTCTCTGTGACTCGTACACGGTGAAACAGGCGAGCTTCGATTTTTTCTCACTCTCCGTCCAGCACGTAATAATTATTACTCATTTCAAAACAATGCCTAAGAGATTAGGGGCCAAACAATTAGTCGGAAACACTTCACCGTCAGGACGGAAACACCTATTAAGGCAAGGAATCTGCTCGCTACAGCTCCGCGCAAAAAGCGTCAGCGACACGTAACATGTTCTTGGACCGAACACACAAGGACACGCCGCGGCAAACAACTCACTGCACAAACTTACACCTGTACCTCGACAAACCAGTCGTTATGAAGACGCGCGACGAGCAATATCTTGCAGTTAGGTGACACATCGTGGAAACTGGCCTGCGGCGACGGCGGCGCTGTCTCCGGTTTTTCACCGCAAAATACGTCTCAATTGCCTCTTATTTCCAAAGAGCAAGCAAAATAAAATAAAAGAAAGGGCGCCTCCGCTTCCACACGGAACGCGCCAGACGTGATTCCCACGAATTCGCTTTGCTCGGGCTGCCGCAAGGCTCGCTACGCGACCTCGGCCGAGGCGGCGCGCCGCTTCCAGCGTGTACGTCTTTGTGGCCAGGATCCAGGAACAACCTGGATGACACCGTGTTAACCGAACATCGGTCGTCGAGCGAGTGCCTTTAATCTGGCTACATTCTTGAACAGAGCGAGAAAAATAGATACTGCGGCATTGCGCCCGTAGGAGCAAATGTACCCCCCCCCCCCCCCCCCCAACCCCCGAGGGAAAAAAAAAAAAAAAGCGATGTTAACCGCGTTGTGCGCAGAGTACAAACAGATAAGACTGCGTTCTTTAGCTCGTTCAGAGTGCGACCATAAATAAATAAATAAATAAATAAATAAATAAATAAATAAATAAATAAATGGACGGACAGACAATTTTGGAGAAGCGGAAAGAGGGGGCTTCAAGGCTTTCGACAACACACACGCACAGGATGCGCCGCAAGAAAGCCCCTGAAGGAAACCCGGCGAGCGACCGCCGTTCACCGTGGTGTACCGTCGCCAAGCGTCGCGAAGGTCTGGTTCGACTAACGATGGGCTATGGTGGAATCTTAAAGCGTATAACCTGCTTATCGGGAAAAATAGAAGATCGAACGGCAGGCTTGCCGCTTTCCAACTCAGCAGACACTCAAGACCGCAAATCTGTTAAAGCCGCTGTTCAAACAGAAAACAAAAAGCGGCACATCTATCACGTGACCAAACAGCCGCGGCGAGGTAAGTGCGGAAGCTTCTCCCAAGATAAAAGAGAAAGAACCTTGCCCGTACCTCAGGAACGATCGACGAAAACCTTTCGGGGTCGGCGCGGACTTTTTATCGCGGATGAACAGAAAACAAAAGATGAAAGAGCTGCGGCGGAGGAACTAACGAAGGCCGCCGCCATCAGGAGCGTGACGCGGAGTGCTCACGAAGACGCCGGAAGAGGGGGCGAGTTCGCACGCGCGAGAGCGGCAGCTGTTTCGGCAACGGATCACGAGTTTCGCACGAGGGACCCCGCGGAAGGGACGTGGAAAAGGGTCGCGGCGACACCCATGCCGGGGGCCGGCCACTCACCACTGCTTGCGGAACCTCGATGTATTCAAATGACTCGCTCGAGGAGAACTAACACTCCTTTTTGGACAGCCTGCTGAAAAATGGATATTTCTCGCGGTTTATTTCAAACTTTCACCAAGGAGGCTAGAGACTTGAGCTGCAAGCCGTAGCGTGCACAACGATAAAATCTCAGGCAGCTCTGAGCGCCTTCGAGGTCGTGATGCGCAATCCCACGCGCCTGCGCTGTTTCTAGTTTCGGTGTGCCAGCGTGTGCTCTATGAAGTGCGGTTGCATAAAAAAAAAATTATAAAAAAAAAAAGTTGTACGCCGACACAGCAACTCATTTCCGCTGCAAGTTGCGTATTAGTTCTGCCGGATAACGGTAACGCACTTCGTTTCCCTTTGGATTAAACTCTACATTAAGAACAAGGTAGGAATTTTGCGTGGAGCAGAACAGAGTTGAGTAAGCCGAGCTTCTTTAGCTTTGTAATTTGGGTGTGTGGTTTCGCTTAAAGTAAAGAAGCAATATCAAGCAAAACGTTAAACATAAGCAGCAGCGAAAATTTGCGGGATGAGGAGGAAAAATCATTTGGGCTCACTATCCAAACGCCTGAAATACCTGCAGGTATCGGAAGGGCGGTGCATGATCCATCCGCTGCTGCCAACAAGAGGGTCCCCTGCATGCAGCGGTACACTGATTGTGTCCCCGAGCGCATGCATGCGCTTTTAACTTTGGCCAACGACTGTAAGTGAACAATTTCGAATATGCTCCGTACAAGCCAGGCTACAGGAGCTTCGTATGAAAGCTGAGACTTGTTGAAACACTGCACTTCCGAAGACGGCGGCTGCTTCCTCAACCACGCATGTCTTTTCACCGTTTCTTCTCTTCGTCACACGGGTGTGAGACACAAGCGCAAAGAGAAGGAGGAAGGAAACGACTCGCAGGGTCCCGTGTTATCAGTGTGGTACGCGAGATGCTGGTCGCGGGGTGCCACCAGAGCGGCGGCCTTGGCTAACGAGCTGGCTCGCCAGTTCATTGCCCCGGCCAGTCGTCACAGCCGACTAAGCGAAGCCAACGCGACAATGACGTCGAGGCTCCCAAGACTGGCAACCTTTTTCCTTCACACGACGTCCCTCGTATTGGACCGTGTTTTCCCCGTGTTATTCCCACAAGAAGCGTTCCGGGTTTTCTGATCAGGGGTCTTTCGACGAGGCTCGATTCTTTCCGAATATCCTGAAATATTCCTTCCATTTATCGATCGCAAATATCTACAAGCGCGTGACGCGCCAGAAAAGTGCAATCGGCATTTGCGCGTCAGCGAACGCTGCTATGACCGGGCTACCAGAGCTCCGGCGTGGGGTATGATCAGTTCCAGAGGTGCCGCGCGCGCGCCTATAGGGAGTGCCAGATCAAAGTGGTGCAGGGGTCAGGGCCGGCGAACCGCGTGCCTCTGCGGGCTCGCCGCGAGTGAAAACGAGAACGGGGCGTGTCTCGCGGACAAGAACAAGAGACGCCCCCGCGGGTGGTTCGGCGGCGCCCATCCATCATCGGTGGGAGCCCTATCCGCACCAGCGACCTCGGCTGTGCCCGCTAACGACCTGCAGCGCGACGTGGACCCGGCGCGGACAGCGTCAGTGATGCGTGCTGCCATCAGGTGGTGGGTCCTCGCGGCGGCGGAACCGCAGCCATTACGAAGCATTTACAGCTGCACGAAGACACTTTTTTGACATTTACCGAATCCCCCCATACACCAAGGGATGGCGTCGTAACTTTTGGACGGTAAGCGCCGCAGGGACTGGCTTAAATGAAGCTCACCTCGTATTTCTGAACACAGATGATTGAACACCAAATATATTGTTATTTGAGCCACGGGATAACGCGCGCGAAAACAGTCGCCATGACGACGCGTTGCTTGTGCCACGGAAACCGCAGAGCACGGCTGCTCATGGGCGGCGGCTCGGCACGCATGGTAGCGTTGCAGGGCCTGTTCTCGAGATGGTTGGTAATCATGCAACCTCCGGAGACAGTGGCCGTCGCGGCAGTGGGTGAACAGTGCACCCACAAGAAGGGAGCGCCAGACGGAAGGACGAGAAAGGTTCTGCGCCTGAGCGACCACGGCCTCGAGGCGGCCGCACAAGGGCGCTGTGGACGCGCGGCTGGTTCGCGTTTCCTGCGCGCGGACACACCGGCTGAGAGCGGAGACTCTTCCCGGCAGGAGACAAAGGAAACCTCAGGGGCGGAGAGTGATTCTGTCTTATCTCTCGGCGGTCGGCACATTTATTATTCGGACCTACTAGGCATCTCAGACATGCTGCCACGAACAGCGCGAGAGAAGGCGAAACTGAAGAAACATTCAGAATGCAAGAAACAACAGCTGCTATAACTATTCACAGAACAGCTGTGTAACCGTGGAAATTGGACCTAAGTTTATGCTAGTTAGTGCCCCATAAGATTAAGAGGTAGGAATTAAGCGTGCAGAGTGGGTCAGTGAAATAACTCAAGCTACTGATATTCTAGTTGAAATCAAGAAGAATAAATGGGCATGGGCAGGCATGGACAGTACGGAGAGAGGATAACCGATGGTCACTTAGGGTAACAAACTGGATTCCAATGGAAGGAAAGCGTAGCAGGGGGTGGCAGAAAGTTAGGTGGGCAGATGAGGTTAAGAAGTTCGTAGGGGGTCACGTGGGCGCAGCTAGCATAGGACCGGGTTAATTGGACGAATATGGGAGACGCCTTCGCCTTGCAGTGTGAGTAGTCAGGCTGCTGCTGATGATGATGATGAAGAAAAGACGAATAAGAAACAGACATATATAGAAAGATGTCTGCAAGTAAAAACGACTTTGTAAGCCTGGGCCTCTCAAGCCCTTCGATTTCTATTCTTTTTTTTTTCTTCTTTTTTTTTTTTTCAAATTCCAAAGCTGCATAACGGCAAAAGAAGCGTCTCATGCCGCGTCATTCGCGCGATTCCTTTCCTACGACGATTCCGGCGACGGCGAAGCCTCACTGAGAACCCTTTCAGCCCCGTTAGAACCTGGCAAATGAACTTCCCTGCTAGTCGCATCTATAGAACGCACCGACTTTCGCAGCCACGAGCATGTGTGCAAGTGGTTCTGCTTAAACACTTGTTTCTCGAAAAAGTATGCAAGACTGCATCATTCGACGACTGTCCCTTTTCGAATGTCCGCGCCTATCATTACGTGGCCCCGGATATCTCCGCGAAGAGCGGAGTCGCTCATTTCGCTTTCGCGGACCGGAAGAGCTCTTTTCAGAACACCGGGTCAAGCACTGGGGGAGAGAGAGAGAGAGAAGACGTCCGACGCATGCTGCCGAACGGGGCCCCAGCGCCAAGCCGAAAACAACCAATTAGTTGGCCGCGCACGGGGACAAAGCTCTCGTCGACAATGTGAGTGCCACGGTATAAGGCACCAGAACGAACCCGCAAAACAGTTCGAGACGCACCAAGAGGGTCAACGACTAGCCCGTGCCTCCATCTAGCAGGGATATTAGCACACATTTAACACTCGCCCCGTTACGTCACGCCCCCCCCCCCCACCCCCCCCCCCCCCCCCCCCCTTTTGAGTCGGTACTTTGCTCGCCGAAAGAAAGGAAAAAAGAAAAGCCTAGCGGCCACTCTGCGGCGTGGAGAAAAAGAGGACATTGGGCGACGACGACGCTTTGACGAAGCCGCGCGAAAGCGAGACGATTCCGCGTCGGGCTTCCGCCGAAAACCTACTTTCTCGGGCTGTCCCTCGGGGGGCGAATCGATTTGCTCACTTCGGCCAGTTTTGCGGAAGGAGGAGGCAACGTCCTTCTTCTCTCGTGCCATTCCTTCTTCCTCACCTTCGCAAGCCGACGGTAACCCGGCGAGCGAGGTCGCGCGGAGACGATTTTCCATTTGCTTAGAAATGTCGCGACCTTTTCTCTCTCGGCAGCGCTATCCATGCCTGAGGCGAAGCGATCGCGCAGCGACAAAATCTGGGCAAAAGAACTGGGACATCGTGCTATGACGACGACGGCGCTTTGCGTCAGGATTGTGTCGGCCCAAAGGGAACTCGACGCAACCTTGCCCTCGGTCTTCGACGAATCACGCTGTTGTCTCTCGGGGACCGTTTCGCCTCTACGCCAAGGGAAACGAACTATCCTACTACGCTTCGGCGAACCTCTCCAGATCGCGTAAAACCCCCGCACTTAGCGCCCAAGATATTGCGCAGTGTTGTGTCCAGGGCCAACATGACACGGGGATTCGAAGGAACCGTGGGAGTCTACGAGTGCGATCCAACAATTGCGACGTAGTCTCAGTGGCCACGTTTTGGGGCTGATATCGTGTCTCATCGCGTTAGAAGCAATCACATAACCCAGTTGCTTGCGCCCAGAAGTGTGGCGTTAAGAGAGCAACAAGGCCGGGAGGGAACGATTAAATGAATGGATGGGCAGCACGTTGCATGCCGGGTCTTCAACCGAACCCGGTTTGCTGTGATCATTTTCTTGGCGGCTTTAAAATGCCGGCACTGTCTTTATGTGTGTAAGTGTTCTTGAACCGCTAAGAAAATTATTCCAGCACGCCGTCACCAACTAGCCCAACTGGAAATTTTAATGAAGTGTTAACCGTAGCCAGGAATGGCCATGTAGAGCTATCCTCAAAAAAGAAGGCGCATAGCGGTCGCGGAAGTCGCGATAAACGCTGGAACTGAGTGGGAGTAAATCGAGGCGCGTAATTGGAACAACCAGGAGGATGCGGCTCAAGGTCGTCCTCCGCTTCTACCTTGCAGTAGCAGCAGTCCGAACGGTCTCCACGCGCCGCGAAAGGAAGGGTGCTCTCCCATCACAAGCAACGGAGCATGAACAACTGAGGAGAGCCGCTGCAACAGAATAGTAGCAGCTGTAACTACTGCCTTCTCCGGATTTAGTTCTACTGTGAAGGATTTCGCGACCACAGACGCAAGAAAAAAGAAAGGGGGGGGGGGGGGGGGGGAGCATGAAGGCGAGGCGGAGGGCGCTTGTGGCACCGCTTTGAATTCTGTGGGCACAAGCGTTAGACACAATACCTTTCACTTGCGCAGCTGACGACATTGAATGTGTATAGTCCATATACAACAGCTCAGCAGCAGCGCAAAACAATGACTCCCTCCTCTGCTTTCGCTTGACAACTTTACGCTCACTGGTGCGCATGCGGTGCAGATGCCGCAGATCCGAGTGCGACCAAAATATGCCACCGCGAACCGCCTGAGTTGGCTAGCGCAACGACTTGTGGGCGTTGAACGGCGATTCGGCTTTATGCTTTGCTTGCACACTGCGAGCAAAGCCTCCTATATGTCGCGGCGCAGACGAAATGGCCCACGACGGAGGGCGCTATAAACACTGCTCACACAGACGAGTCAAAACAGTCGCTCTTTGGACTGTTGCGAACACGTGCACCACACTCGCGCCGCTGCCGCTTGCTCTGCATGACGCGCGTAGGGAGCTCTTTGAGCAAGCATGTCGGTGCTGCTGTTTCGAACTTCAACGTCTACCCGCTACGTATACAAAGCACAAGCTTATCAAGGGTTCGATGCAGAGCGACGCTGTTTCAGCAGTGAAACGGGAACCTCGCCTATTACTGCACTTCTCCGCGACACTTAGCGCAATGTATTAACTAAAGGTGACAGTTGGGCTCGTTAATTGATCGTACGCAGTATATGAGGAGGCACGATAGCAGCGAAAGTAAGGACAGCGCACAGGGACTCGTTCAGACGCAACGATCGCCGAATTGCCGCTTGTGAAGCGTGTTTATATGTGGTGTCCTTACTTCCTCGGGGGCACCACACTCCGCAGTCAAGCTCCACTGCGTAGTCGAGCGCTGTCGTTACAAAGGCGGACAAATTGTACTCATCGCAACCGCGCCCGGCACTAACGGAAAACACCTCGCGTTCCCATCCATTCGGGATTTTTTTTTTTTTCAATCGCTGCGGCCCGTCGGGACAGCAGTCCATGAATGGCGGTGGGCTTTCTTCTTGTGCCGCGGGCACCGGTGCCCCACAATAGCCTCCACAAACACACTGGCCCCAAATTCCACTCCCAGAGAGGCGCGCCCGTGACGCAACGGCGGCGGAGGGCCTGGGGGCCGCCGGCGCAGGAATCGCGGAACGATCCGTAGCAGCGTGAGACCTATTAGCGGCTCGATCAGATGACGGTAAGAGTGGCGCACCTTCAACGAGATGGCCCGCCTTCATTCTCTCTCCGCGGGGAAGGTGCACCACTACCGGGGCGATTAGAAGAGAGCGCGCACTCTCGGCGTAGTAGTATACATAAATACGCGCGAGGCGGATACGCTGGGCTTCCTCCACAGATCCTGCTCGCGTCGGCGAGCAGCGCTCCGAGGGGTGCGGCGTTCTTTCCCGTGAGATCGGCCAGGTGGAAGAGGGCGCCAGCCTCGTAGAGAGGGGGGGGGGGGGGGGGGGGGATGCGCGGGGAGGGAGGGTGAGGACGTCCTTGGCGGCGGAACACATTACCAAAAATAACAGCACAAGCGAGCAAAAAAACAACCGCGCAACCGTCAGGTGGGGAGCTGGAGGGAGGGGGGAACGCCCCGCGCAGGGGAAAAAGAATGAAAAACTACTAGGAAGAAACTCGCGTGTCACTTTCGCCCGCGACAGCAGTAGACGGGGCCGGGATTGCGAAACCAGTTTCAGAAGCCGCTGCCGTCGTGCGTGCAAGCCTTTGAACACGGTGTTCAAGACTACCGCCTGGGAAACGGGCGCTCGCTCTGCGCCGACGCGCTCTCCCTTCTCGATAAAAAAAAAAAAAAAAAAAAAAAGGAAATGGGAGATTGAACGAGGGTGCTCGCATCCGAGCGCAGGTCATGAGGTGGCAACACAGAAGAGGAGAGGAATAACTCGTTTAGCTGTCGTCGAGTCCCCACCCGGCAAAACAAAGGCCGACATGTTTGCATAGGGCTCTGGAGTTTTCTAGCCGTCTCTGCGCGATAACACTCTGCAACTCTATCTCTGCAGCGCAAAAGAAGGGTAAACTAGAACTCGGTCGAATGACCACAATGTACGACAAAGTAAATACAAAGCACGTCTCCAGCCAAGCACAAATTACGTACACACACACACACACACACACACACACACACACACACACACACACACACACACACACACACACACACACACACACACACACACACACACACACACACACACACACACACATATATATATATATATATATATATATATATATATATAAGACATGCGTAAGTGCACCCGCGGCAGGCAAGCAGAGCTTGGGAGCTCGAGCGTGAAGCGGTCAATCTCTACAGGGACACGGTGCCGCTCATCGAACGGAGGAGGCTCTGTTCGCCGCAGTATTGACACAGCAGCATTTTAATATTACTTCCGCAATTACGGCGGTAATGAAATACCGCTGAAAAAAAAAAAAAAAAAAAAACGCGCGAACAAGAAAACGCGACAAGAGCGCGGCAGCACACTCCTCGCGTTTTCCGCGTCGACTGCCTCGTTAATTCTCCCTTTTCGTGTTGTTCTTGCATTTTTTTTTTTCCAGCCCGCATTTCTAATGTAGGCGCACTCTCGCCAGGAGACGCATGGTTGCCTGCCCCTCGGGCGCTCCTGGGTACACCTCTGTTCTTTCTCCCCCTTCTGTTACTCCAACTAGGCGCATTTCCGGTGGCGAACATCCTTCGCTCGCATTTTGCGACTACAGTCGCTCCTCCCCTCCCCAACTCCATCCTTCCCACTCTCCGCGGCTTCTTGATCTTGCACCACACCCAACTACCCAGGATGCGGAGTCCCATGAAACACCCACCGAGTTACACATTTCTCTCAAGGTGTCCCTCGATAAAAATGGGCGCCTTCTAAAGCCGACCTGAACGAAATTAACCTCCCTTAAGCATCTCAAGAGTTTCGCGACAGAAAACAAAATTTACTTCACCAATGTAATTTAAAAAAAGAAAACAGACCGCTAAAAAGAGATACGGTCAGGGTCGATGAGATGGAGAGAGAGAGAGAAGCATACACGCGGGCATTAAACGACCAATCTTCCGCAACAAAAGTTCCTGCACTCCGCAACAAGCAGTGCTGTTGCTACTTCACAGCTGCACGAACACTCGCCGCGAATGCAGATGCGCTCCTGCTCTGTCCATCCCACTAACCGCCACTGAATGCACTGAGAAACCAGTTTCAAGGCACCGATGATCGAGTAGTTAAAAACGTTACGTGATTAACTGGGGCTGTGCTACAACAAAAAAGCACGTAAGCCTCAAGACAACGAGATAAAACGAGGTATACGCGCGGCAAGCCGCACATACGTCAAGCGGAAACGGGTCTCCGCGACAGGAATTACTCCGGGCATGCGAGATCGGCGTCCAACGATGCAGATTACGCGCAGCTCGCGGTGCTGCGGTCGACATCGGGACAAAGAAGTAGGCCTCCCCTCCTCCTCCTCCTTCTCCGCCGAGCGGCCATGGGAAATTTTCGTCGCAACGCGATAAACACGCCCGGGGTGCGAGCTGCACGGAAACGCAGCAGCGTTGCGCAATCAAAATGCCACATGACTGTGCCGGCATGGGCGCACAGCTGGGCCGTGAGAGCGCGCGTAACGAAGGGGGGGGGGGGGGGGGGGGGGGAACGGCCACTCCCGCCTTAAAGAGCGTTCTCCTTCCCTTCAATTACTTTGCATCTGCGCACTATCCGCGCGAAAAAAAAAAAAAAAAAAAAAAAGAAACCAGTGAGCGGCCGAGCCCGCGTCAGAGAGCGCTGCTCGTCGTCGCTTTTCGGTCACCGCACGGAGAAGCGAGCGCAGCATTCGCGTTGGCGCGCAAGAAGCCCAAGGCCAGCCGACAAACACGGTAAACTGCAAAGGCCTTCAAAAAACTTTTCTCAGCGCGGACCTTTCGAGGCTGCGTCACGTGCACTGGCGTCTACTTTTATTTAGAGCGTGGTACAAATTTGAAGAAAAAAAAAAAAACATAGCAGGTGGTAACAATGGTTGGTCCGTGGCGTCCTGTATCACACCGCTGACCAACCACAACAATACAGGAAAAAAAAAATCAACGAGCCGGGAGCATCCAAATCCTACAGTTGATAATTTCATCAGCCGGTTAGCCATAAAAGCCATAACCACGGATTATTTTTTGTACCGGGGAAATTCCGTGTGGCGGTCACTGCCACTGTAGCGATACAGTCTATTCATAATGGTCACAAGGTCATTATCACCATCAGTAGTTTTATTCCCATGGCGATAAAAAAAAATTCGTTTCATTCCGAATCTCTCCGAATACGTATTTTGCTGGCTGAAGGAAAGTTAGATGAACAATAGAAGACAAAAAAGTCGAATTTCACTACATTTGAAAAATGTCGCTGTTATGCCGGATGTGTTTTCAACACACACACACTTCTTTTTTTTTTTTTTTCAGAGCTCATAACGAGGTGGCGCCACGCCACTAGCCTGCCGCTGCCCCGTTGCAAGTTATGATGACTGCGGCTCTTATAATAAGCACCGTATGATTCGGCGAACATAGACTCGATGGTAGCGAAGGCGATGAAATTGTGTATAACAGATCTCAGCTTCCTCGCATATACGTATATTTACGTAGCTATGTGCATTACGTAGAATATGGTGATCAAAAAGGACGTCAAACCCTCGCGCATCTGCCGTGGCATTTCTCAAAGCCAAATTAAAGGGTCGAGGAGCAACATGTCAATGCGTTTTAAGGCTACATGTAGCGCACAGTTAAACAATTCCTGATACTTCCGTTCATACACTGTATGTTCCTGATATTCGTGCAAGGATTTATCCCTTTAGTTGGAGTGGGGTTTATTTCTTTGTTTCTACAAGAAAGGGGAAATCAAGGCTAAAGGCGACAAGCCTGACTGGGCCTTGGCTCCCAAAACAGACAACAGCACACACCTCTCGTGTATATAAAATATAAAAACAGCATTATGCAACACTTACATACGATATATAAACGGTATCAACACATGCAGTATTCATTAAAGATTCAAATCAACAGACCACGCACTCAATAACATAAATTTCATAGCAAAAAAAATATTTACACAAAAAAGGTTTCATATGAGAAAACTTAGTCATTAGGAAGTTAGCTTCACTAGAAAATTTTCAGGTTAAAAGAGACATTGAGAAAACGCGAATGCACGGTTTTTCCCTCTATACTCCCGTTCAGGAGCTTTCGAAGCAGTCACTAGCAATTCGAACAAAGCGCCCTCCTCTCATATAGTAAATGGGAAACACGTCACGAGAACAGGTATCGCTGCAGGATGTTCCTCCCGACACGGTCGCGTGATCGATGGCTCAAAAGGGGGAGCGAACGAGGAGCGGTGCCCGATCAGCTCCCGGCGGGCGTCGCGAAAACCGGTGCCGCCGTAATTAATGACGGAGCGGGGCCCGCGCGCATTAGCCGCGCTGCGGTAGCCGATCGGGCGCCGAAGGTCGGCCGCGCGCGTGACCTCATATGAGCGCGCAGACGGCAGTCAGACGGGGGCGACCACGTCGTGACGAGCGGACGGAAACAAGGCGCCAAGGGCCGCTGACCCGCCGCCGTTCCTCTGGCTCGGCAGGCAAATCACGAGAGCTTTCGCGCTTCCCGCATAACAAGCTTGCACGCGCAGGCAAGGAAACGCCCACGCGGGGACGCTGCCACGGGTGTATGAAAATCGCGCCGGTCGCGGCAATCTTGCCCACCACCGCAATCGCACGGTGGCAGAGGGCGGGCGTCGAAGATGACGCCCTGAGCCCAACGCGGTAGTTAGCGCGTCCCACATACACGGCGCGTTCGAATCCGGCCGCGGGTCGTCGCGGCCAGCGGCTGTCCTTCCTGGACCGGTCTGCGGCCCGAAAACGAGGCGAGGGGGCCGTCTTCGCGACACGCGCGATCTAGACCAGAACCGTACCAGGCGACAGGGCGACGCCTATGCATCTCGGATGGAGACGTGTCGCACACCGCGACCCGGTCAGAGAGGCACGTGACAAGGGCAGGGCCGTCCGCGCCGCCATCCTTGGCGGCCATCGAGTCGCCGGACGCGCCGGCACAATCGCCACCCTGCAGTGTACAATCGCATTGTATCCCACTACGCTGAGCTTGTTACCGCTGAATGAAAGCACTTCACGTTCCGCTCTTGTCCTGCCCAACGGGTAGCTGGCGGAGGATAGGGAGCCGCGGGAGAACACTCAATGGGCGGTCGCGAGGCGCCCCGTTGACAGCCAAAGCGGCCGCTAATCGACGGCTTACCGGCAATTACGCGCCCAATCGCTGCTCCGGCGGCCTATCTGCGGGCCCGCTGATCGGCAAGCCCCTAGCGGAAAGACACGGGTCGTTCAGCGCGCAACGCAGTGCTGACAGGGAGGCAGTTAGTGTAGTCAGTATTGCATCGACCAGCACACGGATGGGGAGCGTTTCTTCACGTTCCCTCACTCATTCCTTACGAGCGAATTTTCACTGGTGCCGTTTAAGCTGCCAAGATCTTTTTTTTTTTCTTTTTTTTTTTTCCAGAGCATGCTGCGCGTGACGACATCCGGCATCACAACGGAAGCACAGGAGCCTAGACGACGGGTTATTCACTTGTGGAACCACGATGAATGACTGAGCGTTCGGTATGGCCTGTATAGGCCGAGTCATATTTACCAGCTCAAATGTGTCTTCCCATTTGCGTCACAAACGGAGACGGGGTTACGCGCCGAGATCACTCTCCCCACATATTATGCGCAAAGTACGGGCAACCGTCCTCAGAGTGCAGCAAGCCACGGCGATGGCATAATGCATTTATTCTCAATGCCACAAGGCCGAAATGCAAGGCCTACGGCAAACGTACGCCGTGGCCGTTCGCGTAGTCTTCCATGCATGGCAAGGCCGCAGAGAGCGCGGGTCTCACATACATTTTCGCTTCGCGCGGCTGTTTTTAGAGCAGGTTTCTGTCATGCACGGCGCATCGTCATGAAATTTTCATTGAGGTTCCTTCTATTTCATGCTTCGCGGCCTCCCATCCTCTGTGCAGGGTGCAGTGAAAGGTTGCACAGTTAGCACTGCCGAAAGGTTAACGACACCAGTTTTCGCTGTCACTGGTCATCTGAACACAAATATGCGCAAACACGGCAAGCGAGCGCTCACTGTGGAACTGTTCAGTCTCGTTCTTTCCATGCCCCAGGTCGTGCTCTGTGATTACTACGACTGGCTACGGCCTGTCTTTCTCAGACAAAGCTTGTCTAAATAAAACTTAGAAATTCAATCAATCAATCAATCAAACTTTCCTTTCAATCCTGACTATAAGCACTGTCACACCGACCCACTCACACAGTACAGCGTTCATGGTTAGTGGCGACACTTTGCTCTCTCTCCCTCCCCCTATTCGTCCCTTCCCCCACATTACGATTTAAGGGTCCAGCCAGAATGTATCAGTCACTGCGCATTTCCGTTCATCACTACCTCCTCTCCATCAACGCTAACTGTGTCTGCAGCGGACGTCCGTGCCCATAACTCCATCGGTGGCCTCAAGTAATCCGCTGCTCCCAATCACGGGGCCATTTTCTCTTGCCCTCCTCTCCTATGGTGCGGTTGATGCGCCCGCCGAGAGAGACAAATAGGACGCCTTTCCTTCCCTCGGAAAATTTCTCCAATCCAACAATCATGTCCGGACTGCAGCATTCTCCTCCAAAATCCGAAGGCGTCGAGAAAATACGGCCTGCAGAGGCAAACCTACCGTGCTGCTTGCAGTTTCCAACTGTTGCTCTAGACCACATAAAACAGAGCAACGGAAAAGGCGCTTGGCGGAGCGACACAAAATGAGCATTTTCGCCATTTTCGCGTGAGACGCTTTCCTCCCGCTTCCTGTCAACTGAGTGCGACTAATCCTCTCTACAGCAGCGACATGAGCGGCGCTAAAAGACAGAGAGGGGCAGGGAAGCATGACGTAGGGCCTCGCAGCCCTATTGCAACGAGCTGCGTCAAGGCAGGAAGCCGATGCAGTGAGCCTCTTACATGCCGTTATATATATATATATATATATATATATATATATATATATATATATATATAGCGCCGGGAAGAGACAAAGCCTTCGGCGAGGGGAAGCGAGCATCAAGGAGGAACAAAACTCATCCGCTGGGGACGAGCCGCTCCTCTTGTCGGCCGCGTATCGTGTGCGTCCCCAGGGCCAATGTCCTGCAGCTGCGGCGCTTCTGGAGAAGCTCGGCCCCACCAGCGCGGCGGCCACTCTTCGCCGAGTGTCAAGCGCGCGCCGCCGCAGCCTCAATTACGACCAGACGGCACGAAACACAAGGGCCCCAAATTGCCCTCTTCCTCCTTCCACTCCCCAGCACACCAGCAGCACGCGCCGTCCATCCTCCCCACGCCACGGGCATCACCCAAACGAGAACCATTTTTGCAACGCACGAAGGCGACGGAAACGGCCCAGCGTACAGCCAAGAACGCCGGAAGGGAACCGGTCCAGTAACATGTTTAGCTAATATTCTCTGTTAAGGCGCCTAGAAGATGGTAGAGGGGTGACTGAACAGCGTGCATACAGCGCTAGGACTCGGTGCAGGTTTTCCGCGCAACGTTTCCGCCAACTGTAAGTCGCATCGTAGAGTGCGCTTCACGCTGAAACAGGACATGAGAACAGAGCGTCTGCTGGCCACCATATTAGGTGCCGCTGAACCCAATGACTCCATTTGGGAATAGAATGCGTGGACGAGGAGGTTACGAGAAGAAATGCGCAGTAAAAGCCGCTCTCGGCGGATATGCGAACCGTGACATAAGGGAACGAATAAAGGAAATTAAAAAAAAGGGGCGCCGCAGTGGAGGGCTCCGGGTTAATATCGGACCACCATCTCCGATTCGTTACCGCACGCCGACATCGCACGGCACATGGACGTCCTTTGTATTTAGCGCGCCTCCGTCGAAATGCGGCCGTCGCGGCCTGAATTTTCTTCGAAGATCGAACGAATCCGCACGAATGGCGTCCTAAAACAACAACGGGGGCAGCGGCGCTGGCTATATCAGTGTACGCAAATGTTTCGGTGGTACAGCGCGGGCGAACGGGAACTGCTTAAACACACACACACACGCACACACACCATCTCGCTATTCGTCGACCGCACCACAGTCCCCCCACGGCCCGCCCTAGCCCAGAAAAGTTTGTACATCCCAGAGACTAGGCCAGTGCGAACACAAACACAACGGTCGCGAATGATCTCACAATAGATCCGCGGCGAAATAAGAATCCCTTCGGGGCTTCGTCCCGCGCGGTTGCTCTTGCGGATCCGCGCCCCTTGTCGTCGGCGCGGTCCGCGACGTTTGCCGATGCCCCGCGGCACGGTGAAACGGTTCCCTGCGCGCCGCCTCGCGGACAGGTGCGTCCACTCGCTGTCGGCGGACACAACCGACCGCCCGCTCATGAACCGAGACATCGGGCCATTGGCGACCAGTATGGCAGCAGTGATGACGCGCACCTAGTGAAATAGACCATGCCTGGCGCTCTAAGGTGCTCGGAGCGATCGAGAACCGCGGGCTAATTACACGCGACTCTTCGAACCGCAAAGGCAGGCTTTCAACGCGGGAGCCATCACTTCCTCCAAAATCTGCTATCAAAACGAACGTATAGGCCTGGAGAACCACTGCCATGAAAATCGTTGCGGCCATGATTCTGGGCAAGACAGAATGAGGTTGCTATACGACAGATAAGGCTCTGTCTAAGAAAAAACTTCAGTACAAAGCACAAGAAACGCAAGGGGGAGAGAGCATCTGGAGTGGAAATACGCGTAGTTTTTTTCGTCTCACGTTGCCCGTACTATAAGCAGTAATAGTTTGCGGGATACGTATCGTTGGAGAAAAAATAAAATAAAATTACAGCACTGTCTAGCGACACCGTCAAATGGTGTTGTTACCCTCTTGGGGCCATTCAGACATTTCTGGTCATTAGAGTTCGGGACTGCACGGAAATAATTTGTCTCATTCACACCTGCGTCTTCGTAAATGTTTAACACGGCCCTTATAAAGTGCCTTCATTCAAGCACCGTCACCTGAACGCACCGGCAGACGTTATGAGGTAAATATGAGGTGATGTCAGTGATGACACTGTCAGAGTAGCGAGCCAGCATGGCTGAACATGGACATATTCCGGCTGTCAGGCGTGCGCTGAACTTAAAACGCGATACGCGCAGTGCAGAGGCACGCTGTTCATTCAGGCCAATGTACGCTATCCCGGCATTGTCAGGACCAAGTTGTCTGACACCGAAGCCTGAGAAATCCACTCGAGGCTCAAGGCGTCCAACAGGACATCCCCGTCATCTGCTGAGCTCTAAAAGCACGGTTTTTAAGCGGGGGGGAGATATCATGGCAACAAGCATTAAGACTGTGGGAGGGCAAGGCTGAATAACAGGGGGAAGGAATGCAGCCTATGCTACGCTAAAAAAGGAACGGTGCGGCCAGTCCTCGGATTCCCACGCAGCACAATTCGCGGCCTGTGGCGCCAACAGGGACACCGAAAAAACGTGTAGGCTCCGTGGCGACCCACACCAGCGGCTCGTGCGCCCTTGGACGCGCAGAAAGAGAGAACATTTCCCCATAGCCCAGGCTCATTACGAGGTGGCATTCATCCGCGAATCGTGCCCACGGAGGAGAGAGCCTCCAAGGGCTCCCCGATGAATGAGGCACGCGCGTCGGCCGCAAATGGCGCTTCAACCAACGCCGACGAGAGGTGGACGCCAGGGGGGAAGACGAGGCGTGCAGCGCAGCAACGGCCTCCAGCACGCGACAAACGCCGCCGCGGCGGCCCACAGCGAAACCGCGCTCATTGCTCGCCCCTCGTCCAAATCTCTCCGCGCGTATGCGTCCGAGCCGGTGACAGACGAATGAGACGTGGAACGTGTCCAAGACCGCTTGAAAGAAAGCGGAGGCTCGCTCCCAATTGGGGCGCGCCGACCGCCCGAGCGCGCGTGACACCGCTGCGGTCTTTTCCCACGGGACGCGTTTTTCTAAACGCGCGACCGAGGTGAGTTGTGCGCACGTATTCGACTGGCCGCTTGTGCGGACAGAACGGCCAGCAGCAACGGTCGAAGCGCCGGTAGCCGCAATTAAAAACCAGAGCCCGGTGCGGGCCTCGGGCGTTTTCGAGCGCGGCTTTCAGGGTCAACCTTCTGTCCACGGGGAGCGCTCATTTTGCCAGAGCCGATGGCAGTATCGACAAGCTCGGGACAGCCCAGCAGCTATTTTGTTACAGCGGGGATAAAACCGCCTTCGCGCGACAGGGAATCGCTCTCGAGATCAACGCATCGCTGAGCGCGTAAAATGGTTTTTCCCAGTGTCTTTACGTCCCGCGTCGCCTGGCAATGCCGTCGGGAGTTATCTCACGGCACCCGGGGTACCTGGGAAACTATAGCACACGGTGTGTATCACAGTAGCACGTTTCCAGGGCATGTATACCCTCCTCTATGTTCAGAGCGAACTGCAACCGCCTCATTATTCCAGTTAAAGGCGTTAAGTAAGAAACGACGAGAACAGCAGCAACTCGCGCAGATTGATGCACACAACTGGAGCGCGGGTTATGAGGGACACTGCAGTGTGGGGGGCTTCGTGCATTAGGCTTTAACGTTTACCGACATCGCGCAGCACACGTCCGTCCTTTGAGTATCCAAAAGTGCTACCACGGCCTGAATCAAACCTGCTACCTTGGGTTCGACAACCTAACGCCGCTGCCACTGAGCCACTGCGGAAGGTATCCATCGTAATAGTCCTGGTTAGTAACTGACCCGAAACTTTTTAGCGACAAGAGTTGGTCGATTTTCCCAGTTTGCAGATTACAAAACGCGAACGTTCCGGCGCGAAGGTCAAATAGACGTCGCTGAATATAACGCAGCCTTGTACTGGCTTTGCGGAACTTCTCGACGCAAAGCGAGCGACCAATGTACATTCCTCGTGAGAGTGGAAAAAACGCGACACCGACAAAAACAAGCGTGACTCACGCGACGGCAGAGACAGGCGCTCTCTCGCAACCAGTTCCTCCGACTGTTCGCAGTTACGCAAGCTCGGAAGGAAGCAGAGTTATACCATCGCCGCGCACGATAGCGGGGTGTGTTAAACTGATATACTACTCACATCTTGACCGAAATTCGCTTCATCCCGTGTGAGTCGGCACTACATCCTGACTACGAATAGAGAACCGCGACTTCCTCGCTCCTGCACACTGGGACAACGGCTGCTTCGTTGCAACGCTGCGAATGAGCGGTCGTTAATGGACTTTCGGGCTGCACTTCAGTTCCTGCAGATCGAACCAGTCATCTTTCCTCATTCGCGATGGTCGGCAAGGTTTGGGGCGGATTAACTAACTGGTGACTATCCGAGCAGATGACTGGGGGATGTGAGGTCCTATATTTCCGCGATGCAACTTGTCCATACAACGCTTTAAAAAAAAAAAAAAAAATGTCGGGGACACTGCCTTTAAGGGTATGTATGACGCGATAGCGTATAAAGCGCCGCTTAAAACAAACCGTATGAACGTGCCTTAGCGGCCTATAGGGGTAACGTGAACGTAAGGGTCCTGGCAGGCTGATTCTGATATCACCCGCCCATTTGAAAGGAGAAACCCGAGTTGGTAGCTCCTGCCAAAAGTAATGTCAGCCAACCCTTGCCCGGCCATGTAAGGTGCCAGCTACCGCCTGCCGGCGCTACGCTCATGATTTTTCGCTCACAACGCGGGCGGAGGGCCGCCGACGCCGAATTTTCGGCGAACAGGGCCTTTAACGTAACCGCTTTAAAAAAGAAGGGGCGGAGGCGTAAATCCGCCACTGTTTCCGACAAGTTTAATTCCTCTTCACGTCCTGAAAGATGCATCATGAGATCTATACAAGGTCCGCAGTAGCGATATAAATAGCAATACGAAAGTACTCCAGGTGAGAAAATAAAAAGGATTCCATCTCTTCGACTTCCGTTCACGACGGTGGCAATATAAGTGCTGCCTTAGCCTCACTTCTTTCTCCTTCGTTATCTGTGTCCACAAGGCAACAACAGATAAGCGGAGAGACTGGAGGCGCCACACCGGCGACTTCAAGGCGGTTGATACGATGCGCGACAAGAGACCACAAGTACGCTTTAAGGAGGAGTTTGTAGTGTTTTGGCCCCGTAGTATGGTTAGCTGTCAGGAAGGCCATAAATGGGACCACGCGGCCCGATTGTCATGGTACACTTCTGCATGCAGCAGAGGCGGCCGCACTCTCGCGCACACCCCCTCCACATCATTCCTAACCGTAATGAAAGTCGCTGTGGGAAAGCATCTCGACAGCTGTAGCCGTTCTTCTGACCTGACAACATCTACCGTTTGAAATGACGTGCTTTCACTGATACCATCAATGATGGCGGCCGTTACAATGCAAAGGAAACTCATGGGCAGCATGCATAGGAATAATTCAGTGCGAGCAGTTTTGAAACATAAAACACATTCTAGATCTAGAAAGGGGTAGTACATCTCCACAATTCTGCCTGCCCTCGCCTCACCTCTCTGCGTTATTCGGCTTTTTAGCTGTGTCATCCGAAATTCTATTCACAATGCGCGCACCAATGAACGTATAAATTATAATGCGACACGGGAACACACCTCGAGCATGCGATGTTTTTTTCTTTAAAGCGCTTTGAAAGGCAACGAACACTTCAAAATGATGTCGCGCAGGCGGAGGCTATCGGGGCAGCTGCCAAGCTGTGAAAACTCCCCGTGCATATCCCCCTGGAACGGAAGGGCAAGCTGGACGCAAGGACCAGAGGCGCTGCCGCGCGCCACATGCGGGCAGTTGCGAAAGCTGTTGCGTGCCATCAGGCATGTGGCGGCATTGCGGCACGGGAGCCATTCCCAATGACTGGGAGACAATATCTTCCGTGGGCTGGCCAGCAAACACAGTTTGCAAAAACAAGGCGCACGAAACATTAGCGGTCCGAATCGTGTGTGCTTACATTGTGCGGCCGGCGCCCAGCGGCCAAAAGCCTATATACACAAACGACTACCGCCTTGCGGACAAACGGGGTCGCGCGAACGGTAGTCGCCGGTGTGCGTAACAGCTGCAAACGGAGCTCTCGGTGCATAAAAGGCGGGTATCCTCGCTGTCCTTTTGTTTCCGCCGGGTCCTCCCCCTGCGCGTGAACGGCTTTAACGCCAGACGAAACGGCACATGTCGAAAGCACCATCAAGTCGCGCCAGCCCCCTCTCAGGGGTTGCGCGCTCGACAGACGCATTCGATTCCCAGCGCCTTCCGCGAGAACTTCACTGACGCGTAAACGCGGCTCGCACACACAGACAAGGATTAGCAGCGCAAATTTGAATGCATAGAGAAACGACTGATCGGGTTCCTTTCGGACGATTACATCTCGCTTGACAGCATCGGCCCAGAAGAAGAAAAAAAAAAAACTGAAGTCGACAAAAAAGCATACGCTATAATAGATTTATACTCGGGTGACGTGTGTGCACCAATTACATCACATGCACTTTCACAGACACCGTCCGTGCGTTGAGGTCGGACGCACGGGCAGTATCGGCACATCGTGGGAGCATGCAGCAATTTTGGAGTTCTGCCTCAGCGCAGAATCTGCAGCGCAAGTTCCAAATTCCTCAAATGGCGAAACATCAGCGCGGAAACCAAGCTGGGAACACACGCAATTTTTTGTTATCCTTTCAGTTGCAAGCATTAGCGGCGTTCCATCGACGTCGCGTGCAGAACACCGAGGTCGGAATGTCAGTCGCGTGATTAACACCGAACCAGTGCGTTACATATTGTTGACACAGTCCCTCCAAATAATCTCGCTTCGTGGCTGGCGAAGCAGACGGTCAAGCAGCAAGCATGCTAGCGCTTTTGTAATCGTACAGCTCCCCGTAATAAGAAAGGAAAAAAAAACAACAAAACATTCACTCAATGATTACTCTATATGTTTGTGTGAGAAGCACTTTTTTTCTTTTCTAATCAATCGTCTTCGACTTAGTAACTAACGAAATACCCCATGAAATCGTCATTTCGTCAAACTGGGTTGCTCCCTGTTATATTGCTGGGACATGCATAACGCCTGCACAGGGCGCAGAGAATTTTTCAAGAAACGAGGGTAGCCCAAATATTTGTCCTAACCCAACCCCCAGTTTTCTTGCTTAGTGGAAGCCTCTCCAAGCATATGCATGCCCTTTATCAGAAGATTGTAGCTCAATGGTTTTGAGACGTATCGTAAGGCTGGTAAATTGTGATGCATCATCACTCTTGTAAACCTCCTGAAGGCAAAAACCTATGGCCCTGCTCCCTCCATAAAGACGTCCACGAATGCTACAGGAGCACCACTACATGGCTTAGAATCAGACACCCCGTCTCTGAACATTTGAAAATGTGTGTACGCACAAGAAAACGAACAGCTAATGCCTCAGGCCCGTTCAAGCACGGCGGCACGGCATGTGGAGACTGGCCGTACGCGGAACAAAGACTGGCCTGCACTGATCCCCCTTCGAAGCCTGCGTCCTTGAAGTTCCCCTCTGTTCCGCCCCCATCGACCTGCCAGCTTGGGGAAACCATTCCAGCCGGCGGCGCCAAAGACAAAACTCCTCCGCGGCGCCTCCCTGTCGTCCCCTCAAAAACCGCACTCAGGGGGAAGCGTGGGGAGCCGATGGAAAGGACCGGCCGCGCTAAAGCAAACATGTCTTCTCCAAACAGAATCCCCTCTAGCTAGCAAAGAAGTAAATACGCTGCTCTTACAGCCGCCGAAAGCACGGGATGGGAGGTGTATTTTTTCCTTCCTGTTTTTCACGCCGCCTACAGCATGGGGTGAGAAGTGGTTTTTTTTTTTTTTTTTTTTTCGTCTTTCCTGTTATTCGCTAAGTAGTTAAGGTATTTATCCAATCTTTGCCTTTGAAAGTTCACGATTACAAGACATCTAGAAAGTAATTTTTACGGCCGCGAACTCGTCCATGATAGAAAACAGCCATGCACTTCGAAACAAGCCCCTGTCAACGAGACATTCCAAGTGGCAACCTCATCGAGCACTTTGCGTGCAGCACTCGCATATAAGTGAGTGCATCCTCGTTTGCATGCGAGCAAAACTGATTGTCGTGCGTGGCCCAAGCAAGCACATCTATACAGCCAATTTCCAGGGGTCGAGCATAAACACAAGATTCGGCCCCGAGGGCGTTGTTGCGCCCTCGCAGCGATTGGCAGTGACAGCTCAGCCGCGCTCACAAAAGGCACGTGCACCGCAGCTCTCACGCCGATACGAATCCTGAGGCGTGCTTGTGCTCCACCACTGGACACGGCGGACATAGAACACCCAAGTGGAGCAGACTGACCTTCCTGGGCGGCAGCGCCTCGTGCAGGCTGCTCGTGCTCGACGATCGCGACGACAGCTGCTCGGCGCCTCCGCTGCCGAAGCTCACGCTGCTGTTGAGGCTCAGAGCATCGTTGGCTTGCGGCTTGATGCAGCGGAAAGGAGACAAAGTGGTTGTCGACGTGTGCACGTGCTTGAGCATGATGCCGTCACGGCGCGGTTATCCTTCACCAGTCCCGCAGCACGGACAAGGCGACAACGCGCGTGCCGACGACCCACCTAACGCCAAGCTTCTCTGCGACTGCCGGCCGGCGCACGCCGATCGACGCACGCTCGGAGGCCGGCCCACGGTAAGCCGCGCCGCGGCGTGACGTCGCGCCCCCAAACTTTTCTCATTGGCTGAGGAGGAGACGCGTGCCAGTGACGTAGAGCGGCGCTCACCGACGCTTCGCCGACTCTTGCCAGATGCGTTGGCTGAGCGCGTTGCTCTCACTGCTGACGGGAAGAGCTTCGCACCGACGTTGCGCGCGTTGTCATCGCCAGCGGAGGAGGATGACTCAGGATTGACCAGGAAAACTCCGTGGCTCAGCAGTGTCTCGATCTACTTCTCGGTTCTCCTAGCTGCGATCGTTACGCGCAGTGCGGGACTCGGCCTCAACCGGGTCTCTCATAAAAGCGGCGTTATAAATAGAGCAATAAGTGATATCACCGGAATTTCCTCACCGTGTAAATGTTTTCGTCTTTGCATTTGCACTTGTTTTTGAGAGATCGGTTCCTTGTTGCCCAGTAGAGAGATGTAAGGCCCGCACAACTATGTTTTGAAACGAGTGACCGCCGCTCGCTATACGGCTGATTTTCACTGAGTCACCTGATTTTTGAGAGGAGTGCGCGGGGTTAGCGCACAAAGTAGGTTTTTAAATGCATTGCCTCCATCGTTACATGGAACTAAACACCGATAACGGTTTCTCATCGATAAATAACTCAGAGCCCCTGCGTTATACGCGGAAATCGTCAATATCGACGTTTACGTTATTTTGAAATGATAGCTGGATTCAAAGATAGAAATCAAAGTTGTCCAATATGTGTATTTTAGCTCACATCAGCAAGGCATACTTTTTAGCGCCCATTGACCGCAAGCACAGCTGGATGTTATCTTATATTTAGCTAACATGTTCTGTCTGGTTATTAGTACCTAACACTGCGCAGCAGTTACAACTTTTAAGCAAATATTGGAATGTATTTCTTGAATTTACTAACCAGGTTAACTTGCGAGGTATGAGTTGGGAAAGTTTTGAGAAAATCCGCAATATGCCACCATGTAAGAAAAGAAAACCATTATAGCCAAGATTCGTTACGCATGAGATTTGCATCATTTCGCATATTTCATAGATTTATTTCTTGTTGATTAAAATCCATGAAATATGAGATGAATTCATCAAAATAAAATGCGTCGATCGCGCTTCGAGGAAGTATGAGCGAGGCGCATAGGAGATGCGACAATTGTATTGTCGCAAAAAGCTGCAACGTATATTCTCGGCAAGAGCAGCGTTTATTTGGAAAGCTTTAATTGAGCGGCAAGGGGGGGAAAAATATAGGGAACCACTTAAGTACTGGCATGGTACAACGTGGTATCGTATGTGGCATTTTGTTTTTCTTGTTTTTTTTTTCAAAACTTTAGAGGGGACAAAATCGGCCGTTATTTTCTCATGTTAATAATGTGTACAGCTTGGATTTTTTTCTTTAAAATCATTTAATATATTTAGATTATTATTATTATTATTATTATTATTATTATTATTATTATTATTATTATTATTATTATTATTATTATTATTATTATTATTATTATTATTATTATTATTATTATTATTATTTAAAAAAAAAGCTGTGCCTGCGACCGAAAAAAGCGATCGTCGCATCTTCCCCTGCGATGCAAAACGAAAGGTACTTCATTCGTGCTTACTGCTTCTGTAAGGCTTCTTTTGCTAAGGGAACTCTTATTAAAGCGGGCTTTTTACGTCACAGCGTATACACAGCAAGTTCCGCGGAAAAAACGTCGCCATGGCCGGACATCGATCCATACGTGTGTGAAAAAACACGCACGGGATTTCGTATAAAAAAAAAATCCATGCACCCGTTCTTTACGCAGCGTTCAGCGTGGTATAACATACCGTTTATCCGGTTTAGCATCCATTGTAGGCTAGTACGTGATAGGGGTCCGAACCAGTGGCATATGCCTCCAGTTGCATATAGTCAATTGTAAGCGCAGATGTCCACCTAGAAGTGAGACAGATACAGCGCCTTTCCTAAATACCAAACCAATTAAAGACGCTTAACACTTTACCAAACTCTGTACCCATCTCTCAATGCCAAAACCGCTAAACGAAATCATACCACCATGCGAAAGAGTGTTTTCGCACGTATTAATTGGCTTAATTCGAATTAAATCCCTTCTAATTTTACGCGATAGCTCATACAGCTCGTTGCGCCAAAAGGGCACGCCGTTTCCGCGACCTGGCACCGCGCCAAGGTCGCCGAACGTGTCGGAAAAACGCACGCTGTCGCGTCAATCGTTTGGCGGTGCCTAAGTATTCCTTTTTTTTTTTTTTTCTAATTCACTGCAGTTGCTTCCTCGCTCAAATTACTGTCACCATAGGACGGTACGCAGCAGGATATTAGCGTGGAAAGAACTAAGTAGAAATGATGCTACTAAGGTACGTTTCAATACTTTTCTCCCGGCTGCTTTTTTCGAAAGTACTTTTTGGATAGGTTAAGCCACGCTGCGCTTGGCAGGTAATAAATTGTTCAGAAACAATCGGTAAATAACGGAGAAACCGTCTATGCGTTCCTGGCAGCTATTAGTTTCTATCCGCTGTTCACTCACCGGTTAATCATTGGCTGCGATATGCAGCCAATGGCAAAGTCCAGACGCCAATGACGTAACAGTCCGGTCGCTTCCCACGGACTCTTGAAATCCGCAGTTACGACATCGAACAACAGTGACCAACGTCAGCGTGCCAAATGTGGATTCGAAACGAGAGGTAGAGAATGGTTTCTTACAAAATACGGCCAAATTAAGCAAAGTTCATCCCGATACTTACGGAATATACCACAGGAGTGTAATATCTTTAGCGGGAAATGAAGAGCTCTTTGTATATGCGGCACCATACCATGGAATGGCTCTTGATTAATTTACACTCTCTGGGTGTTCTTTGCTGTGTAATATTACTGATAATAACATCTACAGGTACACGTTTGCATTTCCTCTCCATGGAAACGCGGCCTCCGCAAGCTGGATTCGATATTGACCAGCAGCGTTAGCACTGAGTCATTGCTACGGGGCACTGGAAAATACACGAGTGCCAAATACTTGATCTCGACCTAGCGGATGTCAGCATGTAATGATGAACGGAAGGCGCTCAAAGGCATCTCATTGCTTCATTGACTCGTGTCTTCTCTGACGGCGCGTTTGATGAGTCAGGTGGTTTAGCAAAATTAGCACCTTTTAAGTATTGCGGAAGTTCATCTGTGTTGACGCTCGTTGGAGGTGTCCAAGGAGAGTGAAATAGTGCTGCGCTTTTTTCACTTTTGCATCACGAAACCGGCGCGGAGTGAAGGAAAACGCTTGTTGATGCACGCCCTAATACAGCTGCAGGAGGCATGTAGGCCCTAGGGGGTGACCCACGAAACTGCGTTCAGGTTCGCATTAGGTTCGCCTTTGGCTCGCCTCCGTATTCTCCACGGTTCGGCGCCGACAATGGGCGCTAAATGCACTTCTTAAAACCAAGCGCTCTAGAGAGGTAAAAGCTCGCGAAGCGACAATTTATTACCCTACCAGTCCGTTGGACATCCCATCTCTTTCTGATCTTTTCCTCCATGCTCTCTGTCACAAATGGACAGCCAACAACAGGGCGGAACTTCCAGAGCGAGGCATTTTCCAAGTTTCCAGGAGCCAGGCAACCGGCACAGCCCGTGGCCGCCGAATATGGCTTTCTTTACGATAAGAAACAGGCCCTGCTGCAAACCGCTTTCTGTAACCCGACCCGTCGCCGTCCACGGAGCTGCGCGCCGGCTCCTCTGTGCGGCGTATACCCAGAGTTCGGAAGGGCGGGTGCCCTGTGCGTTTCCCGCGCGCCTGTCCAGCTCCCCGACTCCCCCATGGGCATTCCGGGAAGCGGCGGCGAGCGCTCCTCCTGGCTGCCCGCCTTGGTGACGCCCGCTGTGCTGCCGAACACAGGGGCCAGTTAGCCGACACGGCGCCGCGAAGAGTTTTAGGCTGCTCTGCGTGTGTTGAGCCTACACAAAACGACTCGCAGATGAACAACTCTGCGAGAGTTCACTTTACTGCACCATCAAGAGTGCGGGAGCGGGCTTGGGAAGGAACTTTTAGAGATTGTGTCGTGCGCAGCACGTGCCCCCGTCGCTGATGTTGTCTTTTTTTTTTTCTTTTCTTTAAGTAGTGTCTCCGGTTTGCAACATGTAGACAGCGTGTATAATGTTGAAAAGATTGCTTAGCGCTGATATATATATATATATATATATATATATATATATATATATATATATATATATATTTTTTTTTTTTTTTTTTATTTACTTTGTGGACTGATGGCGGCATCTGGTTTGGGTAGTAGCTTTTGACCCTTTTGAGGGCTTGTTTTTCTTTTAAAATTTTGAGCATATATTTTGGAGGTTGTCGGCGGCTGGAGCTGGAATGGGCACAGGGCGAACTTTTCCTGTCACGATTGTTAATGGGCATTGACATTTGGGCATGGACATATGAGTGGTCACACGAATTGGAAGCGGTCGTACGGTATCATTTCTTCCTCGCTGCCAGTTCCGCTGCTTTCGCTCATTCCCCTGGAATCTAGTAAAATGATGAGCGCGTGAAAAATCAAATTTTATTTCGTTCTCATACCGACCCTGTGTTGCTTGATTCTCAGCAGCTTGCCCACATGTGCAATACTATGAAAACTCAATTCAAACAGTGCCGTTTATATGGGCGTTGCAGGGAATTCAGGTCGCTGCTCATTTATCGCTCTTTTCGGTTCGGGGTGGCGAGCATGGAGCACAAACCAAATAAAGCCAGTAATAACTTTAATTAGGAACTGCACGGATGTCCTCGCTCACCGCCGTGGCATCTGGACGCTACGCCGGTGATTCTGGTGCTTGGGGTTGGAGATGACCGCACGGCGATAAGTGTACGGTGACGGGCAGAACTAACGAACGATCTTCGCGTTGGCAGGAATTCGTCCCCCGGGAGGCGAGGCTGCGTCAACTCCCCACCGTCCTTCTGAGGCCTTCCTGGATACCTTGTGGCTTTTTTTTTTTCTTTTCCCCCACCCCTCGGCATCCCTGCAACGGCGTCGGTGTGTCCGTTGTCTGCATGTCATCCCCACATTCCAGCGCGCCGTTCGTCGACCCTTCTTCGAAGCCGATTTTCGGACAAAAGGGACACATGTGTTGGTAAAATTGCAGAGAGGCCGGTGGCTATCGACAGCGCGCGCACGAGAACCTGGCGTTCTGGCTGCAGGCAGCTAGGCGTCACGCATGGTGATTAAAATGCCTTGGCGAATGTCCCGCGCCAGCACGTGCTCAATCAACTTTTCAGTACGTTGCACGCTCTGAATCGACGCACATCGATGAATGAGAGGTTACCCAAATGTTTTCATCCCACCCGGGTTGCACGGAAGGCGTATCTCTCGAGTTTTGGAGTTTTGTACTGTTGACAGCAGACATATGAGTGATCAAAAGTTTATAACTTCAGAAACAAGTCCTCGTGAATCACACAGTGGGTCACAATTTACACTGCACACGTGACACTGCCATTGTGCCATTCAAATTTTCATTTGTCTAAAGGTATATAAGATACAGTAAGCGGACAACCGTTTATGAAATGCTGGTAACCGCAACGATACTGCGTGCATATCACTGGCACAATCTTCCTTGAAGTCAAACTTATGGTGGTGACTCAAAATTTATTGACATTTCTGCGCAAGAACTATCCATCTGCTATCCAACTGTAAGGTGCGGAGTCTGTACAGATAGTACGCATAGAGGTGAGTGATGGTCATTGAATGCTTTCGCATTCTCACCCAAACCATAATATCCCGAGTCATAGCCCATCCCAGTGTGATCGTCTCCTCTCCCTCTCCTATTTAGGCAAAATATCGATGCTCTCAAACCCATCGAGTCAACAACGACCCCGTGAAAAACTTAAACCTTGGGGCCTCGCAGTTCGCGAAAAATACCCCCTCGAACGTCGCGACAGAAAAAAAAAAAGAAAAAAAAAAAAGAAGGGCAAGCGAGACAGATGAGACAGAGAAAAATTTGTTCACGCATCCTCCCAAACTTGCGCGACCACAAGTGCAAAGAACGCTCGTGCAGAAGAGAAAATATTGAGATAACGAAGGTTTCGCGCCCGATACGAAACAGGAGGTCGCTATTACTTTGTACCGTGTTATGCAGCTATGGTGGCTATCAGCGCCGATGCAGTCGCAAACGATTGTCAGATGACTCCTTCCTAATGGTCCTAGACCTAGCTGCAGGCCTAGCTCGATCGCGCTATGCAAGCAGTGAATTTCGCGCACAGTAAAACACAGTTTGACGTGGAAACCAAGAATAAGAAATGGCCATCGGCAGGACATGTAGTGCGAAGAGAGGATAACCGATGGTCGCATAGTGTAACAAACTGGATTCCAAGGGTAGGAAAGCGTAGCAGGGGGCGGCAGAAAGTTAGGTGGGCGGATGAGGTTAAGAAGTTCGCAGGGGTCAGGTGAATGCAGCTAGCACAGGAACGAGTTAATATTCGAGGAATATTGGAGTCCTGCAGTGGGTATAGTCAGGCTGATGATGATGAAAATACAATTTCATGAGCTTTGCGAGAAAGATAACATCTCGTCATTAAAGTTGAGTACTTTTTAAAACCACGTTAAATGCAAACAAAAACAAAATCTTATTTTCTAGACATCTCAATACCTTTTTTTCTTTCTTGGTTCTCGAGACATGGCGCACCCCAAGTTTTCTATTAATTTCCGGTCGTGGGTAAGTGGGCGACGACTCGGCATATTAAGCCTCTCTGCAGACATTTATGTGTATTTCAAGTTTTGATCACCTTGACCTTTACAACGACGCGGAAAGCTGTGTGCAAATGTTTTCTTCAGTGTAACATGATAGCGTGATCCGAAAGGTCGATTTTGACCTATATTCGGCTCTCGCCGCGGTTAGCGAAGAGTTGGAGCTGGTGTGCATCGGAGTGTGGTCATCGCTTTCGCTCTAGGATCAATATCTCAAGTCCATGCCTCATGGGAATGAACTTTTCGCACACATTGGATCTTCCTGTCTTGGAACCCGCCTGAAGGAAAGGCAAATGCAGAAAGAGTTTGTTACCTCAAATATCACGTACCCTTGTAGCCCCTGGGGCGTATCGAAGGTCTCGTTTCTTTCTTTCGGTTCTGGTGAAATATGACTGGTCAGAAAGAGAACTGCAGGAATGTTTTCGACCAGATACCGACCTTTAATATCTAGTGCTCATTAAATATCACCAAGCCTTCCAATACCGCACTTTTTTTTTTCTTTTGTCACTCCCCCTCTATCTCTTCCCTTACCGCGCGGTTGGTTGTCCACTGCGGAATTAGACAGTGACTGCCCCTTCCAGCCCATCTAAAACCGATTTCAATCTTCCTACTTATTTTTCACAGAGAACTGCAACCGCTCTTAATACTGGTGAAATGGGACATCATTTACCGTTGTCTGTAGAGGCGTCATTTTCAAATATCGCATGTTGGCTTTCATTATTAAGATTCTAAACACACCAGCCTGAGAAGATAATCTGAGAATACGGTCCTCTTTATGTTGTGAGAAAACGTCGAACATTCTATAATTCCAAGCGCGAGCTATGACTGAGCAGCTCAAAGCTGGAAAGACTTCCAACCTGGAGGGAATGTTTAATTCACTTCGATCTCCAGCAACAGCGTATGCGACCTGCTCCAGCCGCACATTTCAGACTTATCATGAGGCATGTGCACAGGGGCATTCGACGGAGTCGCGAAAAGTGCCCGAATACGAAAGCACCTTCGAAAGACTCATGGTGAGGTATTCGCAACTTTCACGTACAGAAACGGCTCGTGCTCCTCCAGCTTGCTGCTGCGTCTCCCGCGAAAATTCTTTACGTGGAGCTCGGTACTGCAGCTCCTGTAGTGTGTAACTGCTTTTCGAGTTGACTTTGGCTCGCAGCCATGACAATAGATTAATAATATAACTTCTATTTTGGTATGTGGGGCACGCGTAGTATGAGGGGAAAACATAAAAGCAGTCGAATCTTCCATACACCGATGTGTTCTGACTGCACGGTCAAAGGCGGGATAAACTTTCACATGTTACCTCCAGATTATATGCCCCGGAAGGAGAGGATAAATAAGTTAATTAAGATTTCGGTAAGATCAAGTCGGTTACTTTATCGTGAAAAGCATTGTGATAAATCCTGGTCGACAAAGAAACACCCCCTTAGTGACAGTATGAGCGGCGTAGCTATCTCATTTCTGGGGTTATGCATGGGCCTCGTTTTTCATTGCCGCTATAAATTCTGAGCAGAACCAAGTTTCGCAAAAAAAAAAAAAAAAAAAAAAACTGCGACTAAAGCTATGACGGTTTTCGGTGCGCATTTTTGATGTGAGAAGTTAGACTGGCGTAAGTTGCGAGCCATACCTGCCTGATATCATTTTTGATGCCGACCAATTCATGGCTCACACATGTTTGAGAAATTAAGAATGTTTGTTTCCTACCCGGTTGAGTGAATGCAGTGTTTGCAATCAGCACCTGCCGTATGAACGCTAGATTAGGAGCATGTATTGAACGTTACGGAACATACACTCGCACTCCACATTGAGACTGTTCTCAAAGCCGGCGCTCTAGCTGTCTTGCTTTTCAAGTAACTGTTCCCGAAAAATTGTCTGTGTCAGCACTGGGTCATCACTTGCGAAAGTCAAAATCACTGCCTATCAGAGGTGCAGCAAAAAAAAAAGAAAGAAAAAAAAGAAAGAAAAGTAAAACAGGTTGGTTAAGGTCATCACAGTAGACCATCATTATTACCTTGTAGTGATGTTTTCTTGTGCCCAAACAGGGTAGTAGGTACTTCGATGCGACGGCGTATATTTTGAAGTCAAGGAAAAACTTTGGCCACATAAAATTCGGGGCTGGCTGCTCGGCATGCCTGTGCTACGCGCGTGAATGCACAGCACGACTTCTTGAAATGCTGCAGTTCGCGAGTGCCCGTGATCCCTGGATAAAAGTGGAAAGTTTTATCTATATGCATGTTTATTGTCGAACGTTTCTCTGTAGCACTTTGTGGCGCGATTAGAGTCGCCTGGGAACCTGTTGTACTTGCGCACAACACAGTCAGCAGTAGGATGTTTCACATACCTGACCCGCCACACTCGAGGGGTCCTTTGTATCGCACCCCTGCAACGCATGCTCACAAAGGGCTTGCATACGCTGACTGACAACGCCGTGCATACGTTCGCACCACAGAACACTCGCGCGAATATTTTAATGCAGCTTCAGGAAACGTAACCCAGCGTCCCAGCACAACGCACTTGAAGCGTGACAGCCGGATCACCTTAAGGGCAGCCATATTGGATTTCCAGTGGCGCCGCCTATAGCCCGTGAAAGTTGCGAATACTTTGCATCCTGCTGCATCCAATTAAGAGTTAGTGCGGAAAATCAGCAATTTTTTTATTTAATCATGAGTTCACTGCTGTTTTTGTTCTTTATATTTTTGTAACGTTATAATTAATGCTCTTATTATTACGTTTACAACTCTGCACTCCTTCCTCACATAATACACTGGGAATACGAGCAAGAAAGCCAGCAAATAGTTCTGAACTTGAAGACTGCGACTGATGAAGTTCGGCATATAAATGGCGCTGTTGATCCCCCTGACAACCTATGATGAACGCTCGTCTTGGGATCATTGATAACGACTTATTAGTTCATCCACCGTATTATGTTGTTTAAACGAGTCCTCAAGGATGAAGTTAAAGGAACGAAAACGGGGACACTTCACCCAGAAATGTTATTCTATCTGCGCCGTACATGAAATACTGCGCTGTCAGCTTTTGCAGCCTCCACCATCATAGTCACTGTCATCACTACTTTCGTCAAGTCTCACGAGTGCACCCCGTTTCCGCTTTAAGTGTTGTACGCTGAAGCGAAGTTGTGGCCGTCGGAGAGTGGGAGCTTCGGCGCGATCCACAGGATGTAGTGGAGGCTGCAGATCTAATTATCACTGCAGTAGTGTGTGACGAGACAGGCAACTTGTTTTCAGCGAGAGCAGCGCACACAAAAACGACTACATGCGTTTACACTGAACAGAGACGAGGGAGATAGATCCGGCCCCATCTGCTAGCAATTACTGCAGTAAGACTGGATTCATCTCTTTGGCTGAGAATGCATCAACCCCTGCGCGTATACTTTATTCCGTTCTTTTCCGTCGTGTACGTGTGCTTGCAAATGTGCTTATTTAACTCACCCCCCTGGCCGCAAGCACGTGCGATCCAGCGCCCCCGGTCATCTTCGTTCCCTATCGTTTTTCGCCAGTGTACACACTCAGCCCCAGCTCGTCGCCGAGACGTTTCGCTCTCCTGCGCGTTTGACAAGTAGCCGCGGTGCGCACTTCCTGACTTCGCGGAGTGCCCGAGCGCTCGATCCTCTAGCTCTGCTCGCTTTATTCGGTCAGACAATGGCAGTGCTAGAGTCCAGAATCTCCCGTCGCCGAAAGCGCCATTTGAGCTCGGCAGATCATGCACTCTTGAGCGGCCCCCAAGGTCTCAGCCTTTTATTCGCTCGTCACAAACGATGGAAAGGACAACTGTATGCCGGCCTCAGTCACCAGGCTGTCACTAGGCGTGCTTTAAACGGTCCAGATTGTTCGGGGTGACCTTAAAGTGCGAGCTCCCGTCGGTATAGAAAAGTGCGCAGTAGGACACGACGTGTCCTGCGCGGAAGAGACCGAAACTTCAATCATGTTAATTACACTCTCCATTTATGTAATTTCACAGAGGTCAGTGGTAATGATTACTTCAGCGAGAGTTCTGAACAAAACTCATCAATACAAGCGCAAGTTGCCCCGAGTGCTGTGCCTTCAAGAGAACACGCACTCTGCCATTGCCTGCACTGTGAGTGCATATCAACACTTTTCCTATTCCAAGGGTTAGCACTCTTCTTTCCTTTTAGAAGAATTTTTTGCCAACAGTTGCTGTACCTTCGCATCTTGCTTACACTCTCGCATCTTTCCTTCGTTAACCGTCTTGTGCATAGTCGCCGCACGGATGATATGCCTCCTCCAAATGCTTTGCGGTGCGTCGTTCCTGCCATGGTCCGATACATTTTCTTGTTTGTGTCTAGGCGCGGCTTCACTCAATAACTGCCGAAAAGCTGCGATTCACACCCTTTTGAGCTTAATAGATGACAGAAATCTAATAAGAAGCAGAGAAGATTATATATATATATATATATTCGGATATTCGATATTCGGAGGTCGTGGGTTCGGTTCCCACCATCGGCACGTTGTTTTTTCTTCTACTTTGTGTTTAATTATCTTTCCCCTAATCAGATTACATTAATAATTTCTGTGATTATCCAAGTAAACATTAAAAAAAAAAAAAAAGAAGACATAAAAGTACCATCCCCAACGCTTTCCTCGGCCTCGCCGACTGTTGGCCTCTTTCCTTCAAATATATATATATATATATATATATATATATATATATATATATCTTCTCTTCTTATTCTCTTCTGCTTCTTATTAGATTTCTGTCATCTATATATAAGCTCGAAAGGGTGTGAATCGCAGCTTTTACAGTATATAGTATATATATATATCTCAAGGCACCTGAAAAAGATGTCTTTTGTAACTAAAAATTCTTACCAACTCGTGTGTGCGACAGTTTATATTCCCTTAGCTACAGTCTGTTCCATATCAGCGTCCTGTTTTGTTGCGATATGTCAGGAACCGAGGAGGAGTGCCTCCTCTTGACTAGGAAGTCAAAATGTCCCCATTGTTTCAGCCACTGCCGTCACATTCCTGTGTGACTGAAACAAGAGCGACATTTTGACTTCCCAGTCAAGAGGAGGCACTCCTTCTCGGTTCCTGACATATCGCAACCAAAAAAGACACTGATATGGAACAGAATTTTGCTGGGGGAATCTAAAGTGCAGCACGTAAGGGTTGGTACGGGTCAGCTGCGTTGTATGAGCGTACCTCGGTTAATTGTGTCTCTTCCAAGTATAGTGAAGAAGTTCCTTTCGGGTCCTGTAAAAATTATTTTTAGTAACAGAGTGTCGCTTGTAACGAGATATATATGCATATATATAGGGAGGGGGTTGAAGCTCGAATCGGTCTGTCATCTCCTTTACGTTTATATATATATATATATATATATATTCAGTAAAGCGCCCCCAAGCAACACTTGTGATTTGGCTGAAAAAATATTATTGCCTTAAAAAATACCTTAAAGTGCGAGCTCCCGTCGGTATAGAAAAGTGCGCAGTAGGACACGACGTGTCCTGCGCGGAAGAGACCGAAACTTCAATCATGTTAATTACACTCTCCATTTATGTAATTTCACAGAGGTCAGTGGTAATGATTACTTCAGCGAGAGTTCTGAACAAAACTCATCAATACAAGCGCAAGTTGCCCCGAGTGCTGTGCCTTCAAGAGAACACGCACTCTGCCATTGCCTGCACTGTGAGTGCATATCAACACTTTTCCTATTCCAAGGGTTAGCACTCTTCTTTCCTTTTAGAAGAATTTTTTGCCAACAGTTGCTGTACCTTCGCATCTTGCTTACACTCTCGCATCTTTCCTTCGTTAACCGTCTTGTGCATAGTCGCCGCACGGATGATATGCCTCCTCCAAATGCTTTGCGGTGCGTCGTTCCTGCCATGGTCCGATACATTTTCTTGTTTGTGTCTAGGCGCGGCTTCACTCAATAACTGCCGAAAAGCTGCGATTCACACCCTTTTGAGCTTAATAGATGACAGAAATCTAATAAGAAGCAGAGAAGATTATATATATATATATATATATATATATATATATATATATATATATATATATATATATATATATATATATATATATATATATATTCGGATATTCGATATTCGGAGGTCGTGGGTTCGGTTCCCACCATCGGCACGTTGTTTTTTCTTCTACTTTGTGTTTAATTATCTTTCCCCTAATCAGATTACATTAATAATTTCTGTGATTATCCAAGTAAACATTAAAAAAAAAAAAAGAAGACATAAAAGTACCATCCCCAACGCTTTCCTCGGCCTCGCCGACTGTTGGCCTCTTTCCTTCAAATATATATATATATATATATATATATATATATATATATATATATATATATATATATATATATATATATATATCTTCTCTTCTTATTCTCTTCTGCTTCTTATTAGATTTCTGTCATCTATATATAAGCTCGAAAGGGTGTGAATCGCAGCTTTTACAGTATATAGTATATATATATATATCTCAAGGCACCTGAAAAAGATGTCTTTTGTAACTAAAAATTCTTACCAACTCGTGTGTGCGACAGTTTATATTCCCTTAGCTACAGTCTGTTCCATATCAGCGTCCTGTTTTGTTGCGATATGTCAGGAACCGAGGAGGAGTGCCTCCTCTTGACTAGGAAGTCAAAATGTCCCCATTGTTTCAGCCACTGCCGTCACATTCCTGTGTGACTGAAACAAGAGCGACATTTTGACTTCCCAGTCAAGAGGAGGCACTCCTTCTCGGTTCCTGACATATCGCAACCAAAAAAGACACTGATATGGAACAGAATTTTGCTGGGGGAATCTAAAGTGCAGCACGTAAGGGTTGGTACGGGTCAGCTGCGTTGTATGAGCGTACCTCGGTTAATTGTGTCTCTTCCAAGTATAGTGAAGAAGTTCCTTTCGGGTCCTGTAAAAATTATTTTTAGTAACAGAGTGTCGCTTGTAACGAGATATATATGCATATATATAGGGAGGGGGTTGAAGCTCGAATCGGTCTGTCATCTCCTTTACGTTTATATATATATATATTCAGTAAAGCGCCCCCAAGCAACACTTGTGATTTGGCTGAAAAAATATTATTGCAATTGCAATAGTTTCAGTCCAATCATTTCAGGCTTGGTAAAAGCTATTTCCAGATAACCCCGTTCTGGTTCTTTTTTGTTTTGGGAGCGTCAAGTTTCAGCACGTGATGCTTTATGGCTCCATCACGATCTCATTATTAACTTTTGTCTTTGTGCTGAGAAAGTATTTCTGAAGAGCCACATGTGGGTCAACCCTTGTTTTTGTAGCTTAAAGGACCTATACGTTTTAGTCTGCATGGCCGCGTCGCGTCGTCAACAGCGAACAGCAGTGTCGCCTGCGGATATGAGTTCTTGTCACTTCCGATACCGGTTGCACTCTACACGAAGCAGTAGCTTAGGTACGCCTTGCGACATAGAACAAAATTTCCAGAGTGTTCAAAACCCATTTGAATTCAGACATACAATGCGCCCAAGCGTCAGCATTTACTGCACTTTGAAACAATATTTCTTGGCACGTACTTGTAATCGTGGGGAAACGGCGGTGTGATGTAGGACATTGTTGCGATTTCTAAGCTTCCGATGCATAGTGGTGTTCAATGACAGTTTTAACTGCCATGTAGAAGCATTGGGCAACATTTTTTACAATAAATAGCAAAAAAAAAAAAAGCAAGCACGTCGAGAGAGCTTGCAGATATATATTGACTATTATTGTGTAGCTTAACAATACGTGAAAAATTAAATTCAAGAATTCTTTCCCGGAATTTGTTCTTCTGGGCATGTGCGTTAAAGAACTGCGCGAAAGGGGGACGCCTAAGCTCCTCTCGGCCTTCAAGGATATGACGAGATAGAGTCAACGGCTCCCGCCCGCAGCCACCCTGAGGATATCCCGTTTCGTGCATATGCACTTGACCGCTCTCTTAATCACTAATCTCTTGATTTGCGCATCCCTTATTTCGCACAAACTAATTAGCATACTGTCATGAGCGAAAACATCTTGTGAAAGGCCACCGATATGAAGCACCGCTTTTACCAAGCCCCACGAACGTGCCTGCCTGGCCTAATTGGGCATGTCTAACTCGGAATGGTTCTGGAGAGTTCGATTTCCCTAAACTTCCCATCTGAACTTGGGCAGCTCCTGCTAAATGGGCCATGTCATGTCACACAGCCACCCCTCGCTGAAATAAGGGCCCGCTCATGTCAACTGCTATATAGCTACCACTTTACTGTCCGCTATTTTTTGCTCACAACGGTCGACATCGCTGGCGCCGGGTTTTCAAGAGAATGGTACCTGTAATGTTATCGCGTTAAAATACCGTGTATGTGTTTCAATTCTGTCGGTAAAGCGCGCACGCACGCACGCACACACACACACACACACACACGCACACACGCACGCACGCACACACACACGCACACACACACACACACACACACACACACACACACACACACACACACACACACACACACACACACACACACACACACACACACACACACACACACACACACACACACATACACACACACACACACACACACACACACACACACACACACACACACACACACACACACACACACACACACGCGCGCGCACACACAGACGAGCGCGCGAGCAAATAGGACGGCATTAAAAAATTGGTTGTCTGATTAAGGCTCTTGCAAACACATCGTAGAGAACGTACAGTATACGCGATCATAGTCGTATGTTGTAAAGAACTGCATTTGGGACCTTGACCGTATAGTTTGCTCACTACCGGTGTATACCGCGGTTTACTTTTATTTATTTTTTATTTTCGCACAGTGAGCATCATGGTGTCTGAGATCACACTTCCCACATTATCTATGGGCCGGAAAAAAATTACAAAAACGATTGCTTCCAAAAACACCCGACCGTGTTCATGCTACGAAATGATTCAGTGCGGCATCGATCATCTGCGCGTTCCCCACAGTACTTGTCGCGCACGGCGCGGATTTCGCCATTATGATGCCTCATTTACGTCATGAAAGAAATAACTGTATCCTCGGCTTTCGTCGAAAGGGTTTGAAAAACCGCGCTGCAGCGTTGCAACAGTAGTTGACACGGTCGGGAGCAAGTTTTGCCAGTCGCAAGAAAACCGCCTCCTAAGCCTAACACTTCCAGCGAACAGTATCAGCTCGGCGCATCTTCTAGAAGTTCGGCACCGATAGCATCGGATCAAGTTTAATCAAATTCTGTTCACGAAGGGCCCGCGATCTGAACAAACCGAAGTCATACTGCTCGCGAATACAGTGAACCTTTTCACAGGAACTGATGTAATGACGCCCGGGTTTCCTTGATACACGGTATACACGGAAAGAAGCCTAATGAAAAACACGCAGTTTGTTTGAAATCACGCAGTTACCCGATCCTAATGTAATGCCGCAGCCAATTTAGAGCCGCATTATGCGACCGCTACCAGCGACACACCCCGTCAATGACGGGAGAGGGAGTAGAAGCAGCAAAAGGCGGCCGCGCATTCCATCCGATTTCCCTGTAGCCGAGAGTGAAAGCAGCGTCGCCGATGCGCCCGGGTACGCGTGTTCCGCACCCGGCAGCTGCCGCCTAATCCACTCGGCTCACTTCGCACGGCTGGCCGATTCCGGAGTGCTGGCCTCTTTCAGAGAATTCCGCCGCGATGCGACGGCTGAAATCACACAGCCTTGGGGAGGCCTGTCTTGCCTGCGGGCCCGATAGGACGTCGATACAACGCCGCGCTGCGCATGCCGCTAGGCATGTGAACAGCGGATCCCTCGCAAAGTAGGCGCCGCGATAAAAGAACGAAAAACGCCGCATTAATCAGATGTCGACCGAATACGCATTCCATGCGTCAGAGCAGTGACATCCTTTTATACTTAATGGAAGCTAAATGGTGGAGGGCAGGTTAGAGTTGTCACACATCGACTGCGTCAGGTCAACTTTGAATTGCTCAGAAATTTAGGTGTCCGATTCCTTACTAAGGGGGACCCCAAACAGACAGGAATTATTTGATTGGGGGTAGGTAGGCCAGTTGTTGAGCTGGCTCATAACGCTGCTAGTGTTCTGAGTAACCATCGTCTGGAAGGTTCTGGAAGTGGAAGGAAAAATGGCACGGTCCCTGGAAGACACCTAGATCCATTATTTCGAGCTTGTGTCGTTTTCTCCGTGTCCGCACTCACCTGATTGGTGGAGATGCTAAAGCCGGAAGCCGAGCTGACATCCGGTTCCGGTGTTTCCATCTATCAGATGACTTGAGGTCAGGGAGAAGACGACACTTCTGAAAACTATGCAAACCCTGTATACAGACCCAGGAGACAACTAGAAGACTGTTCCCAATAGAAAAATTGAAGAAAAAAAAAGAAAGAAACAATTAAAGGCTGCACGTCTTTACGCTACCCCGGCCGGGAGGTCTGCGGTTTCTTCCCATCTCAACGGCCTCGACCCGGAGACAAGTAAGTGTATGAAGGTCCACCCAATAAGCGGCGACGAAGAACTGGGAGCGTCCTGACCGGAAACCAGCCGCCCGCGAAACGCCAAAACAAACAAGTTTTCTTAGCTTTCCAATTCGCTAATTTGATCAGTCATTGAACTTAACCCTGATACTTTCATTGGTCTAAAACGAACGAAACATCTTTGCATACGAAAAACAACGCGTTCCACAACGGGCAAGTGCCGCCAAAGCGGTTGCAATGCTATATCTAGCTTCTGTACGTGACAACAGAAAGGAAAGCCAGTGGTTGTTAAAAGTGCCGACAAATCTTTGATCCAAAACTACCGCCCTATATCTATATTACGGGTATTCTCAAAGGGTATAGAGAAGTTACTGCATGGTAGGGTCCTGTCATTTTTTAACAAGCATAATCTTCTTCTTGACTTTCAGACCGGTTTTAAAAAGAATCGATCTACAGAAACAGCGCTACTTGCCCAAAAAGAAATAATAATAGATAAATTTCAAAATAAGCAGCTATTTGCTGGCATTTGAATAGATTTCACAAAAGCGTTTGATTTATTAAGTCACAAAATTCTCTTACATAAAATGGAAACCTACGGACGTAATGGAATCATACCTCTCCCATAGAACACAGTATGTAGACTTTAAAAGTTCCTTGTCTTCAGTAGAGAATATCTGCACAGGAGTTCCCCAGGGAAGCATATTGGGTCCGCTTTTATCCCCAATTTATCTAAATGATATTGTGCATTGTGAACCTAATAGTATATTTGTATCCTACGCCGATGATACTTCAGCGTTCATCTCCGGGAAATCAGAAGTTGATATTGAAGAAAAAGCAAGTAGAACTATTGGATGCATTAGTACATGTATGAAAGCAAATTGTCCGAAGAATAATCCTAAAAAGACTAAAATAGTGTTGTACTTTCCGAAAGGGAAGGTAATGTTTAGGTCGCTCAATGTATACGTTTAAACCATGATCCTGTGGAGATAGTGAATTCTGTCAAAATCCTTGGTGTGCTATTTTCAAAGCACTTGACTTGGAATGATCATGTTGATTATATGAGATCTAAAATATCCTCAGCTGTCGGAGTTATATTGCGCCTGCGCGCCATTCTTCCTGTTAAAATTAGGTTCTTCGTGTACAACTCTTTAGTTCTGTCTTTCTTACAATACTGTATTATCGTTTGGGGTACCCACTGGTATCACGAACTTCACCAAGTTGCATCTTCTTCAAAAAAGGAGCTGTGAGATGCATTGTGTCCTTATTGTTTCCCAATGCGTGACCTCTCTTTAAGACATAAAATATTCTATTAGTCTCCGCTTTACACGATTACAAACTTTTAATAAGCTTCAAAAGTACTTCGCGGAGCAATGAAAATTGGTAATTTGGCAGAACCCATATATTCCACAAACCAGAAATAGAGAAATGTGGTTAGTTCCGACACCTAGAGCATATTACCCAGAATACTATTCTGGGTGATATGCTCTAGGTGTCGTAATATGCTCTTATAATATGTAATATGCTCTTATACTCTGTCAGTGCTATTAAATAAGTTAAACCAAGAAATGTTTCACCTTTTCCAGCATTCAAATATTGTCATTAAGAAATTTTTTCAGAACAAATTTATGTGATGACACTGCATGTATTTTTGTATTGGTACTTTTTTTTCTTTTTAATTGTGTGTTATTATCTTTTTTGTGCTATAATGAATAGTGCAGTATTTATTGCCTCGCATGTTTGTGATGAAAGATTCCGCTTGTCTGATACAATGCCAATGTGAAAAAAGCGGGCAGGACCTCTTTCAAGCTTGCGAGCTTTTAGTCCTTTCTCCTCCAATTTAGAGGAAATAAAAGGCTGATTAAATATTAATTAATTTAAATAATCAATAATTGAATACTTTTCCCATTTTAAACAAGGCGGAACCTGGATTGATAAGGAACATCTTCGCTCCATTTGCTGTCTACCAGTCGGAGCGGAAAGAATCAATGCGGTAGGCGTTTGTGAAGCTATCTTGCAAGAAGCTGCTGTTAAGCTAGATGGTTCATTGACAGTTTTTAATAGAGTCCTTTCTGCCCCCTCGTGTATGTATTGCGTTTTTATTTCTTTTCTGTATTGTTCCCTTCCGGCTGTTAGAAAGCTAGATCATCTTGAAAACTCCTCATGCGATAAATTTTCTAGCTTGACCTGCCTATTGTGGATGTCATGGTGATTGTAATGCTTTATTAAAATAATAATAAACAAAGAAAAGAATGTTGCCTGCCGCGGCAATCGATATCTAATGTCTTAAGCACCCGAGCTGCGGCAGGCGGGAAAGAAAAGGGACAGGGAGAGGATAGCGAGAAGTACAGAGGAGAGCGATAGCAAGCAAGGACAGGGGGCGATTTGTATTCGAAAAAAAAAAAAAAAAATTTGTAGTCATAACAGAATTTCTCCGTGTTGTTTGACCGTGAACCTCCAACATCAGAATTTTGTGTATCTACCAAAGCACTACGGAACTACAGACTGCAAGAAATTACTACGTAAAAAACTACACAACTACAATAAAGTACCACCTCACAACAGAAAAGTGTGACGTTAGAACTAAGAATATTTTGTCGTATTTTTGACAGGATCCTGTTTTTTTTTTTTTTTTTCGTTGGGCTATAATATTGCATTTTATAACACAAACCGAGCGTGAATCAAGTGGCAAACAGGGAGACAATCACTTCGCTATCTGCCTTATTTAGAAGAAGGTGGAAACTGGTTTCGTAATCCTTTCTACACAAATAACTTGAATGAGCCTTAGTGCTAGCTCGGAAGACCAATCGGCAATCCAGCCTTTGATGGCGGGTGCAGTCGAAGTTGCAAATGATCAGTTTTTAAGCAGTCGGTATCAAAGCTGAGAGAGAGAGAGAGAGAGAGGAATTACAGGTTGGGTATACCTGTAATACTCTACATCGAAATAGCAACCGAAGCTTACGATAAAAAGCTTTGAAACGTTAGCGCTGTACGACTGACAAATATGGCCTACAAGAACGCGTAAAAATCAGGTGATTGTTTTTTTCCACCCCAAGAACTCTTCTACCTTGGACAGCGTGGGTGCCGGGCACACATAAACTTGATGAACCGTTCACCGTCTGAGACCTCGTGTTGGACAACAAAAGCGGAAATATGCCACGGGTGAGGACCAGATTTCCTACTCATTTCGAGACCTCTCAGACCAGGGCAAACACTTTCTGAACATCATCACAAGCACCTATGGGAAGAAGAAGAAGAAAACACCTTCCAGGCACCTCGTAAACCAGCTACCAGAGCAAAAAAAAAAAAAAAAAAATGCCGTCCTTCAAAGTTTTCGCCCATTCTCTCTAACCGCCTATGGAAAGGCCATGGAACAAGCGGCTCTAAATCAGCTTGACGTCCTTATGGGCGACACGGATTCCTTTTGCCCCTAAGCGAATTAGCTTCCCGAAGGGTGCACCCACTCGGGACGTCTTCTTCCTTGGCACGCGAACTTGACTCGCCTCCCTCTCCCAAGGTCCATGGAATGTCATAGCTGCCCTTGATGCGCGGCAAGTGTATGACAACCTCGCCCATAATCCTCTCCAGCTGCGGGCTAAAGACGTACGGGATACCTTCCTGCATTTTGCTGTGCCCGCCTCTGTCAAGGCGCTATTTTGCCCCCTTTGTTAAGATCAAGACGAATTGTATATGGCGCCGTTCGTCTCCTCAGCAGGCGAGTCAACAATAGAACGAAGTTCCGGCAAGGAGCCGCTACAAGTGACAACAGCGGCAACAACCTCGCCTTGGTTTTGTTTGAGGAAAAAAAAAAAAAAAAAAAGCCCAGAATGGAGATTTTCAGAGGAGAAATGCAAGCGCATGAGTGCGAGGGAATTACGGCGCCGTTGGGGACAACAGGTGTCTTCCTTTGACGGAAAGGCGACAGTAAAAAGGCAAAAGACCTTTTTCATCGGAGCACCGGTGGTATGATCTGAATTTTGCCCGGAGAGGTATTTCCAGGTAGGCACGTGGTCAACGGGCGACTAAATCTGGGATTCTTTTCACCTGGTGCTGAAACGTCCCTACCGGGAGAAAGCGGGGGAGGGGGGGGGAGGGGGGGAGTGGTTTATTTAATAATCAAACAAAAAGGAAGGAAAACAGTATTGCCGGCCGCGGCAGCTGCTATCTAAAATTTGAAGCACCCGAGCTGCGCCCGGCGGGAAGGAAAAGGAAATAGAAAGAGGATAGTGACGGGAAGTAGAATGTGGAGCGATAGCAAGAAAGGACTGGGGGAGCTTTGTACATTATTTACAAAAAACAAAAAAAAAAGGACAACGAGTTCACGTCGCTCGCGCGCAAGTGTCCGAGCACTGTCCACAAATTACTGCGCGCGAGCGGCCACTGCAATTGTTTACAATATATACAGTTACCTGGGTGTACATACATAGCCGCGCGCACGTAGCGTCCGATTGCATGCAGATAGCGCGCGATACAATGCACAAGCTGCCGAGGTGAGGTGCCCGGCAGCATACGCCCGACGTTGCACACAGACCGTACGCACTACCTGGCGAAGATCACGCGGGACCTCAAGCCCGCCTACTCGATGAACGCATGGTTTCATCATCACTCCGAGAAGGGTTGACCCTCGCCACCAGAATATTTGCCAGGAAGTTCAGGTGACGCCTCTTGCTGCGGGCCTTTACTGAAGACTTCAAGTACGTCCATCTGGTCGAGCTGTATCTAAATTAAATTCCACAACTAGGGAATTGGGTACCATGGAGTGTAAAAATAGAAATCAAATAACAACAACAAAAAAAAAACAACAACAACAAACAAACAGATGAATGGCATGTTGTCAGTTCTTAGGCTTTGACGTAAGCTTTTTCGTCATGCTATTTATTGCCTTCGGGCCTTTTCTCGAGACTCTTACGCCAGCATGTAAATACTTGTCTAAAGTATCAGCTATTTTCTGCGAAACTTCGGCTTTTCCCTTCTCAGAGACCACATGGCCAGATCCCGTCTTCCTTAGGGCACTATTCTATCACCCACCCTTTTTTTGATCTCGAAATGGGTCCTCTATCTTTCATGCTGGCATCGATACGAAACCTCAAGCATCAGATGATCTTACTCTTTGGTGAATCTGTCGGTCACCTAGGACTGTGCAGGTCACCTTACAGCAATCGATCCAGTCACTGGTTCAGACACAGTATATATGCCTGCCTCCTACGCCTGACAAAACCGAATTACTGCTCATTGCGAAACCAGCGTTCAGCGCCAACACAATCACCTCATCGCTCTTACAAAGGCTGGTGGGCCCTCGGACTTCACATCCATGAGCCATTTACCCAGGGAAATGCTACTACTAGCATTAAAGCTTGCCATCAGCTTGTACAATTCGTCATCTGCATTGCCAATAAGCACTCGCTAGATTTCGCGAGGGTCAAGTCAGGCAGATAGTTCATGTATTCATCATCATCATCATCATCATCGTCAGCCTGATTATACCCACTGCAGGGCGAAGGCCTCTCCCATATTTCTCCACTTAACCCGGTTCTGTGCTAGCTGCATCCACTTGACCCCTGCGAACTTCTTAATCTCATCCGCCCACCTAACTTTCTGCCGCCCCCTGCTACGCTTTCCTTTCCTTGGAATCCAGTTTGTTACCCTCAGCGACCATCGGTTATCCTCTCTCCGCACTACATGTCCTGCCCATGTCCATTTCTTCTTCTTAATTTAAACTAGAATGTCGGTAACTTGAGTTATTTCTCTGACCCACTCTGCACGCTTTCTATCTCATGTTACCCCTACTATTTTTCGCTCCATAGCCCTCTGGGTTGTCCTCAACTTAAGTAGAACTCTCTTGGTTAGCCTCCACGTTTCAGCCCCATAGGTGAGTACAGGCAAGATGCAACTGTTGTATACTTTCCTCTTGAGCGATACCGGTAAGCTGCTAGTCATAATCTGCGAGTGCTTGCCAAATGCGCTCCATCCCAATCTTATTCTTCTTGTTATTTCCTTTTCATGGTCCGGATCTGCGGTTACTACCTGCCCTAAGTAGTGTCGTGACGCTGGGGCTATGTCGACCCGGCCTTCACTTGGTAGCGTGCAGAGACTCGGGTTTGAAGAAGGACTGAATCTTCGAAGTTGGTAAAATATGTACAAGCAGGTTTACTGGCACTTTGAGAAAACGTATTTACAAGAATATTTACATGAAGAAGAAGGGTACATCAGCAAAATGACAAGCGTTAAGAGTTCATAGCGAGAAGCGACTGGATGAGCCGTTTACCCAGGGCCCAGAGCGACATTTCGTGCTCTGCAGCGTCCTTAAAAACCCCCTATGTCCAGCCCCTCTCTGAAGATGCTGACCAACCAAATCCAGGGCACGCCCCTCAGGTATCGGCATCCAATCGAACACATCACTGCACTGATGGTCTGAAGCACTGACTGGTCCGGCATTCATTCGTTGGGCGTGATCACTTGTTGGCGGGAAAAGCTTGGGAACGGCGAGGAGAGGAGGTACATTTCTATTCTTCAGCAAAGAAACCACAGGCTGGTTCTGGGGGTTTTACTTCTCAGAAACCCGAGTGCACGTGGCGCCGCATAGGGCTCCCAACATGGTCCCTTTTCGACAATTGCAAATCTTTCCTGCATTCCCGGGAAATCACTTAATGGCCGTATGAGTCATGCTCTTCTCTTGTCCTGCACGTCAGCGGACATGTCACTCTGTCGTCTCCTTTGGATAGGAGGCATTCATCACTGGAGGATAGCACTTCTCGACTGGAAGGGTGAACAAAAGAAAGCACTTCCTGCTATTTCCCGCAGGGGGACGTTTCTTTGTGTTTTTCCAGACGTTCTCTTGACAGGGCCAATTTGGCATTTGCAGGTTGTCCACAAAGCAAAACATGCTTACAAAACAGGATTCCTGGAAACAGGCTCACTTAGAGCCAATGGACCATCACCACATATTCACAAAACTTTTCCATGCCCACAGGCGAACAATAGAGCGCGCAAATGCGGATGCTTGGTCGTAACAGCCTCCTCCCCCGCCAGAAGAGACTCGGAGGGCAGCAGCCGCAGCTGCTGCATGAAGAGACGACTTAATGGCCTGCACGTGAACGCTTGAAGCTCGCTGTTGCATGTCGCGTTGTCTTGATTGTTGTAGGCCAAATTGCTTGAGCTATCTGAAACTCAACCACATGTCGAAGCAAGCACTCGGCTCCCGTCTGAAGAGACCAGGTCAAAAGAAAACTGCCATTGTTGTTCGAGAAAAGCCCACTCTCAAGACGTTCAGGACCCACGTATGCCTCGAAAACCAAACGTGCTGCTTTACATAGTCATCTATATTCAAGCGCACGAAAAAAAAAAAAAAAAAAACCTGATTATCAATTTGGATACATGGTGAGGAACATCTCGGACCGCTTAGAAAGAGCGGCTAAGCGCGTCCGCATTCCCATTTAACTTCCCCTTTTTGTATCTTATTTCAAAATTGTACTGCTGTAAAATCAAGCTCCACCTAAGAAGGCGACTGTTCTTCGATGTCGCAGTTTGCAGCCAAGCCAGGGGACAATGGTCCGTCTCTACGGTGAATTTGGCCCCTCCAAGATAGCACTGCAATTTTTGAATGGCCCATACAATGCAAGCGCATTCCTTCTCTGACGCGCAATAAGCCCTCTCTCTAGAACTCAGTTTTCTGCTCAAGTAGAGCACGGGTTGCTCATTACCGTCGTCATCTCTCTGGCAGAGAACAGCACCTAACCCTCGATCACTGGCATCACACTGGACCGTGAATTCTCGGCCATAGTCTGGAGCTCGCAATACCGGACGGCTAATCAGCACAGCCTTCAGGTTTACGAAGGAGGCTTCCTTTTGTTCGTCCCAGACTACATTTGTCGGTTCTGTCTTGCGGAGAGCGTCGGTCAGAGGGCTAGCCAAAGCTGAATAGTTAGGGATGTAGTGATTGTAGTACCCAGTCAGACCCAGGAATGCTCGAATTTCCGTCTTCGTGCTCGGCCGCGGGTAGTCTGCTACAGCAGAAATCTTAATCTCGCTGGGTTTCCTGAAACCCTGACCTACATGGTGACCCAAGTAGTCCACGGTCGCCCTTGCCAGGCAACATTTCTCGGCCTTTACGGTTAGTCCAGCTTGACGCAAAAGGCTCAGTACAGCTCTTAGATGTACCATATGGTCCGCCCATGAGTCGGAAAAAAACCGCAATGTCGTCTAAATAAGGCACCGCGAATGTTTCACACCCCTTTAAAACCCTATCCATGAGTCGGGAAAAACAAAATGGAGCATTTTTGAGCCCGAAACTCATCATTGTTGGCTGGTAGCTGCCCGTCGGAGTGACGAAAGCCGCGTATCTGCTGGCGCGTTCAGTGAGCGGTACTTGCCAGTATCCTCGAGTAAGGTCCAGCGTAGTCACATATGCCGCTCTACTGACCTGTTCTACTCTCTCCTCAATATTCGGAATAGGATACACTTGATCCCTGGTGAGAGAATTTAGCTTTCGGTAGTCTACCACAGGCCTAGGGTCTTTACCTGGAGCTTCTACTAAGATCATAGGCGAAGCATAATCGCTTTCCGAGGGTTTTATTACTCCCAATTCCAGCATGCGAGTTACTTCCCTATCCAGAATTTCTCTTTGCCTTGGAGAAAATCGGTAGCACCTTGATCGCACTGGCACGTCTGAAGTCAGCTCAATATCGTGCTCAGTCAAATCAGTTCTGCCTGGCCTGTCCACGAAGCAGGCCTCAAACTCTGTTATTATCTCGCCCAGATCGGACAGCTGGGATTTCTTTAGTTCTCCTCTCTGCTCCGTCTTTTTGAGAAGCTCCTGAGCGTTGCTTCCTTTTCCGCTGAGGCAAATCAAGTTGTCCCCCATCTCCTCGGGAAGGTTTAACGTTAGATTTACCACGGCTTCCCTCTGCACATAAGGCTTCATAAGATTGCAATGATAAATGCGCACTTCTTTACGCCTACCGGGAATTTTCACTGCGTAGTTAGTGTTAGAAAGCTTTGCAACGACTTCAGCCGGTCCTTCCCACTGTACTTCGAGCTTATTCTGCCTTGAACTTCTCAGCAACATCACCTGGTCCCCGATACAAAACGTCCTTTGACGGGCTGACTTATCATAGTACACCTTGGAACGAGCCTGGGCTGACTTCATGCTGGCCTCAACGAGTTCCTTAGTGTTATGTAAGCGATTCAAGAGGTTCAGAATGAATTCTACTACTGTTGGGTCTTCTCCGCGCCCCTCCCAGGCTTCGCGCACCATTCGCAAAGGTGAGCGCAGTGACCTTCCGTACACCAACTCGGCTGGGCTAAATCCAGTGGATTCGTGCGGCACTGACCGCAAAGCGAAAAGCGCTGCAGGCAGGCAGGTATCCCATTCGCGCTTGTTTTCATAGCACAGTCCCCTCAGGACTCGTTTGAGAACAGAGTGCCATCTTTCTACGCTGTTGCTCTGCGGATGATGGATCGAGCTATGCACTACCTTAATGCCGCATCGCTCGAGAAATGAGGTGGTGAGGACACTCGTGAAAACGCTACCCTGATCACTTTGTACCTCGGAAGGGAATCCAACTCGTGCAAACACTGACAGCAGCGAATCCACTACACTCTCGGACGTCACCTCGCGCAGCGGAACAGCCTCTGGAAACTTTGTGGCTGGGCATAACATAGTGAGGATATAACGGTACCCTGACTCGGTCACAGGAAGTGGCCCAACTATATCTATTACTAACCGGTGAAACGGCTCGGTAATGATTGGTACTAACACCATCGGAGCTTTCCACTTATCTTGCGCCTTTCCAACCCGCTGGCACGTGTCGCATGACCGTACAAAATTTTCCGTGTCCTTAAAACATCCAGGCCAATAGTATTCTTGCAACAGCCTCTGCTTTGTTTTCTTTATTCCAAGGTGACGTGACCACGAGCTGCCATGGGAAAGTCGCAGTAAGTCTCCGCGGTACTTTTGGGGAACGACTAATTGGTCCCGCTCTACTCCGCGCTTATCCTTGAATAAGCGATACAGCACTCCCTTTCTCATCTCGAAAGAAATATTGTTTGCTGTCTTAGTGGCGCGGTGGCGCTCCCTTATCTCCTGTATATTGGGATCATTGGCTTGCTCTATAGCTAAGTCCTCTCGGGTTCCACTTAAAAGTCTCGTGAGATTACTAGACACTGGCGGCAAGAGGTTACTCTCAAGAACGTCCTCATTCCGCGTCTCATCAAGCTCACTTTCAAGTTGACTTATCTGAGATGCCTCGCTCTCAAAGTTTTCTGACCTGCTATCTTCCGCATTTACCATTGTTTTAACTGCCGTTTCCTCCGCTGTGGATTTTTCTGGAATGAGCAGTGTAGCTAGTTCTCGCGCCTTTGAACGTGTTAAGGCTTGCACAACTCTGTCTCCGAAAAGGATGCCCCTCTTTCGCAGCAGCATGTCCGATTTGTTGGAGAACAAATACGGATAGCACTTAGGAAGCTTTCCTGAAACGGCAGCCTCGGTTGTTAATTCGCCGAAAGGGCCCTCGATGACCACGTTCGCGATCGGCAAGCACACACTCTGTTCCTCAACTACCTGTCGGATCCATGCACACTGTCCTGTATAGTCGGAAGGCGATACATACGCCGGATGGACAACATCCATCGTTGCGGCCGAATCGCGCAGTACCTTGCAAGGCTTCCCGTTGACTACTAGGTCATGCAGGTAGGGTTCTAAAAGCTGCATATTTTCATCGCAGTCCCTGACATACGAGAAAGCAATCTTTTCTTTCCGGCAGTTGACGGCAATGTGACCCTGCTCATTACACCTAAAGCATGTGAGCGGCTTCCTAGCCTCAAGCTTATTCTTTGTGTTCTGCACGTTGGTCACTTCCCCACTTTTCTCACTGCCGTCCTTTCTAGGGAATTTGCCTGAAGAAACCTTCATTTCTTCGTTTCCAACTCTAGCAAAGTGCCTTTCCTGACGGTTTTTCATACTGAACTTGGGATTGCGGGGCCTATCCACTGCTGGGTTGCTGAATTGTCGGCGCGAAGCATACTCCTCAATAAGTTCGGCAGCTTCAGTTGCCGACTTAATTTCGCCTCGGTCCTGTAACCAATTTCTTTCTTTTTCTGGGAGGCAGTTATAAAACTGCTCCAAAAGAATTTGCTCGACTACAGCGTCCCTATCACTGTAGGAATCTGTGCTCTTTAGCCACTCGCCCAAATTAACTCTTAAATTGTACAGGAATTCAGGGTAACTCTCGTCCCTGGACTTAGTAGCTTTCCGAAAACGTTGTCTGAACGCCTCGGCGCTAAGCCTATACTTTCTCAGAAGGCAAGCTTTGACCTTCTCGTAGTTGTCCGCGTCCTCCTTGCTTAGCCGCGCGACAACCTCCGCTGCCTCGCAGGGCAGAACCGTCAATAATCTCTGAGACCAAGTGTCTCGCTGGAAGGACAGTTTTTCGCAGGTTCGCTCAAAGTTAGCCAGATACAGACCGATATCCCCTGATATCACATATGGCTGCATGTACTTTGACATCTTGAAATCTGCCTCCTTGTTGAGAAGAGGTACCGCTAGCTGGGGACAATTGCCCGACCTCTTGCTCAACTCTAGTTCTAATTTCCGGAGCTCAATTTCTTGGTCCAGCTTTTTTGCTTCTCTTTCACGCTTCTTTTCCTCTTTTTCCCACTCACGTTCGCGCTCCCTTTCCTCTTTTTCCCTCTCAAGTTCACGCTCACGCCTCTTTTCCTCTTTTTCCCGCTCTTTCTGCTCTTTTTCCCGCTCCTTCTGCTGTCTGAGCTGTTCCTTTTTTTGACCGATGAGGTTCCATGCTTCACTGAGCTCCTCATCATCGGCTCCCAAATCTGTGATTGCCTTTATAATCAAAGGTTTTCGTGCCAAACCACTTGTATCAATTCCCAATTCCTCACACAATTGCAACAGTTCCGGTTTCTGCAGCTTTTGTAGGTCCATGATCGCTCCGAGTGTCGGCTACTTCCAAAACAACAGTGCAAACTACCAAACCTAAAGGCGTTTCCACACTCTCTTTACCAGTTCTAAAATCTAACCCTGTTCTAGAACCTGGTCCACATCAGAAGAAAAGCCAAGCACTCACCCACACATGCGATCGATGTTCCGAGCTGCCCTCTTGTTGGCCGATTGTTGCTCCTGCTTGTTGCTTGAGATGCCACCTCCGATCACAAGGTGTTGTGGCTTGTAGCTTCAGATCCACCTCCAATCACCAGATGTTGTGGCTTGTAGATTCAGATCCCAACGCTGGTCACCAGTGTTGGGGCTTGTAGATTCAGATCCCACCGCTGCCACCAGTTGTCGTGACGCTGGGGCTATGTCGACCCGGCCTTCACTTGGTAGCGTGCAGAGACTCGGGTTTGAAGAAGGACTGAATCTTCGAAGTTGGTAAAATATGTACAAGCAGGTTTACTGGCACTTTGAGAAAACGTATTTACAAGAATATTTACATGAAGAAGAAGGGTACATCAGCAAAATGACAAGCGTTAAGAGTTCATAGCGAGAAGCGACTGGATGAGCCGTTTACCCAGGGCCCAGAGCGACATTTCGTGCTCTGCAGCGTCCTTAAAAACCCCCTATGTCCAGCCCCTCTCTGAAGATGCTGACCAACCAAATCCAGGGCACGCCCCTCAGGTATCGGCATCCAATCGAACACATCACTGCACTGATGGTCTGAAGCACTGACTGGTCCGGCATTCATTCGTTGGGCGTGATCACTTGTTGGCGGGAAAAGCTTGGGAACGGCGAGGAGAGGAGGTACATTTCTATTCTTCAGCAAAGAAACCACAGGCTGGTTCTGGGGGTTTTACTTCTCAGAAACCCGAGTGCACGTGGCGCCGCATAGGGCTCCCAACATGGTCCCTTTTCGACAATTGCAAATCTTTCCTGCATTCCCGGGAAATCACTTAATGGCCGTATGAGTCATGCTCTTCTCTTGTCCTGCACGTCAGCGGACATGTCACTCTGTCGTCTCCTTTGGATAGGAGGCATTCATCACTGGAGGATAGCACTTCTCGACTGGAAGGGTGAACAAAAGAAAGCACTTCCTGCTATTTCCCGCAGGGGGACGTTTCTTTGTGTTTTTCCAGACGTTCTCTTGACAGGGCCAATTTGGCATTTGCAGGTTGTCCACAAAGCAAAACATGCTTACAAAACAGGATTCCTGGAAACAGGCTCACTTAGAGCCAATGGACCATCACCACATATTCACAAAACTTTTCCATGCCCACAGGCGAACAATAGAGCGCGCAAATGCGGATGCTTGGTCGTAACAGTAGACATATTCGCCTACTACTTCCAGTAATTCGCTACCTAATGTAAACTGCTGTTCCTTCCCGAGGCTGTTGACAATTACCTTAGCCTTCTGCATATTGATTTTCAAGCCTACCTTTCTACTTTTTCTGTCTAGATCAGCAATCATTATTTGCAGTTCATCCCCCGAGTTGCTTAGCAAGGCAATGTCATCAGCAAATCGCAGATTACTGAGGTATTCTCCATCTACCCTTATCCCTAACTGCTCCCATTCCAAGTCTCTGAATACTTCCTCTAAACAAGCTGTGAATAGTACTGGGGAGATTGTGTCTCCTTGCCTAACACCTTTCTTTATGGGAATTTTGTTGCTTTCTTTATGCAGAACTATGGTTGCTGTGCAGCCACTATATATATCTTCCAGCACTTTCACGTACGGCTCGTCTACCCCCTGATTTCACAATGCCTGCATCACGATTCACCACCGACAGCTGTCAGCGTACCGGCAGCGGTGGCGTAGCGGTAGAACATCCGCCTCGCATGCAAGAGGACCGGTGCCGCGCAATTCTCCACCGGATGAAAAAAAAAAAAAAAGAAGAAAAAAAAAAAAAAAGGTCCGCGTGTCGATGGAATTGCATATACAGGTTTGATGTGCGACCTGATGCCGGTGAACACCTCCGGCAACGCACTCCCTCACCAGAACAGGAGTTGGCCACCCTGGTGCAGTAATTGGCCACAATCTCCTATGATAAGCTCCATAAAACCCCGGCCCTCAGTCACCAGCGGCTGCGGAACAACTGACCACGGCGGCAGTCAGACCTGTGACGCAGCAGGGGGTGCTAAGAAAGCCTGGCTCTGCTGGACAGGCCGCCATTGGAAACTGACCCTGGCAACGTTTAATGCTAGAACCCTAGCTAGTGAAGCTAGTTTAGCAGTGCTGTTAGAGGAACTAGAGGGCATGAAATGGGATGTCATAGGGCTTAGTGAGGTTAGGAGGCCGAATGAGGCATATACTGTACTGAAGGATGGGCATGTACTGTGTTATCGAGGTTTACCAGAGAGGCGACAACTAGGTGTAGGTTTCCTTGTCAATAAGTATATAGCGGGTAATATAGATGAATTCTACAGTATTAGTGAAAGGGTTGCAGGCATCGTAATTAGGATTAATAAGCGGTATAAACTGAAGGTTGTACAGGCCTATGCACCTACATGTAGTTATGATGACCAGGCAGTTGAAAGCTTCTATGAAGATGTAGAATCGGCAATGCGAAAAGTAAAGACGCAGTATACTGTACTAATGGGCGACTTCAATGCCAAGGTAGGGAAAAAACAGGCAGGGGACAAGGCAGTAGGTGACTATGGCATTGGTTGTAGGAATAGCAGGGGGGAGTTACTAGTTGAGTTTGCAGAGCGCAATAACTTACGAATCATGAATACCTTCTTCAGCAAACGGAAGAACCGGAAATGGACATGGAAAAGTCCTAACGGAGAGGCTAAAAATGAAATCGACTTCATAATGTGTTCAACCCCCGCCATTGTGCAGGATGTAGAGGTAATCGGGAAAGTGCGATGTAGTGACCACAGGATGGTGAGGTCCCGAATTAGCCTAAATCTGAAGAAGGAACGCAATAGATTAGTAAGAAAGAAAGCCATCAACGAATTAGCGGTGAGGGGGAGGGCAGAAGAGTTCAGGATCTCGCTACAGAATAGGTATTCAGCTCTAACTGAGGATGGCGACATTACCCTAGAGGCAAGGAACAATAACTTCAGAGATATCATTACTGAGTGCGCGGTAGAAGTAGGTGGTAGGATAGTTAGAGAGGATACCGGTAAGCTGTCTAAGGAGACGAAAGATTTGATGAAGAAACGCCAGAGTATGAAAGCTTCCAATCCAACAGACCGGATCGAATTGGCCGAGATATCAAAGCTAATCAATAAGCGCAAGGTGGCCGATATAAGGAAGTATAACATGGAGAAAATTGAGCATGCTTTAAAGAACGGGGGAAGCCTTAAAGCGGTAAAGAAGAAATTGGGCATAGGCAAAAACCAGATGTATGCGATAAGGGACAAGGCGGGCAACGTCATCACTAATATGGACAAGGTAGTCAAAGTAGCCGAGGAGTTCTGTACAGATCTCTACAGTAGCCAAAGTAGTCAGGACCGTAATGAGATCAGCGGTAGCGAAAAACAGTCAGACGTTCCACCAGTGACAAAGGACGAGGTCAAGAAAGCACTAGAAACTATGAAAAGGGGGAAATCAGCTGGAGAGGATCAGATATCTACAGATTTGCTGAAGGACGGGGGGGATATCGTGCTAGAAAAACTGGCCACCCTGTATACGCAGTGCCTGGTGTCATCGACGGTACCGGAAGCATGGAAGAATGCAAACATTATCCTCATTCACAAGAAAGGGGACTCTAAGGACCTTAAAAATTACAGACCAATCAGCTTACTGTCTGTTACGTATAAGGTATTTACTAAGGTAATCGCTAATAGAATCAGGACAACCTTAGACTGCAATCAAGCAAAGGATCAAGCAGGGTTTCGGAAACGGTACTCTACTATCGATCATATCCATACCATCAATCAGGTGATAGAAAAATGCTCGGAATATAACCAGCCCCTATACATAGCATTCATTGATTACGAAAAAGCATTTGACTCAGTTGAAACCTCGGCGGTAATGCAGTTCATGTATTAGCCATGAGCAAAATTCTTGGAGACCTCATCCAACAACATCGAGTTCAACAAGTGGTCCGTTTTGCAAGCACAAAATGGGGGCTCTGATTACTTGAACAAGCTTCTCTCAAGCCATCTCGACATCTCTATCATTACCCCTCTTTACCCGCTCTTATATAACCTCAGAATCGCTCCTACATAAAGAAAAATAAATACATAAAATGGAGGCCGATCGATACCAATCCAAGCAGACCTTCTGCTCGTCTCACCAGTCGGGTTCATTCTATTTGACCGTCTACACAGACGCATTACGAACACGGTCGGAGCAGCTGCTTATACATTGCTTATACCAGGTTGTGACACACGTATACTTTAGTGCCTCTCCTGCGGCGACCCGGCCTTTAGTCGCAAACAATTCAAGCCTGCAGGAGTAGACAGACAGTTTTGTGTCTTCGTGGCCGTATGGCTGCGCTTGGGTGGATGTCAATGAGTAATTACTCCCTTATTACGCAGTTAATCTGCGACAGAAAGTAGTTCGCTATAATGCTTTTCTGGTTGCCTCAATAAAAAGCTAACCATCAGACCCAACTATAAGTTTAAGAATTTCGATGCCTATGAATTGTTTGGTGTGGTAAAATTTAAAGAATATTTACTGTTCAGCGAAGTAATGACACACCTCGTACCTTACCCGTAGTTAGCAACTGCTGTCTATATTTTAAAACTCTATCGTAGAATAGACCCTACACCATTAATCTCTGGTATCTAGAATTCCTTTCAAGAACCCCACTGCCTTTTAAGATATGCCATATACACTGATTCACAATAGGCTATGTGCACAATACCCGGGGGCCTGATTCCTGCAAAACGAGATGAGCTGCAAGAAGCTATAGATCTCACTAAACTACGTCCTCACACTGTCAAACTGTAATTCCTGGTCGACCCGGATTGCTAAGCCAGCGAACTTCTGTAGGATGTGTTGTCGGGCTAGTTAATGCAATACTTCAGACATGATAAGTTGCACGAACGTTCGCGCAACTTATCATGTTCGCAAACTTCTACAGCGGGCGCCTGGGATTCCCATGGCCTCATCTATGACTTGGGACACTTATTCTCCCATACAAACAAGAAATCAGCCTTCACTGTGACAACGTTAGAGAAGATCTTGTACACTCCCTACTCTGAACAAATCTGTCACCAACACGCAACTACATATTGTTCGACTCATATGCCTAAATACACTCCTCCCACCTGCCTGCTATTTTCCCTGCTGTATCTGACATTTCCTCGCATTCCACGAATGTCCCTATGATTATTTGGGACACTGTCTTTTCTCCTGCCCCGTTATTTTGTATACTTCCCCAACGTATTGGGGGCTTGGCTATGCCTGTGCCAGTGGGCAGACCAGTTGGCTGTGATGACCCTGGCCCCGGACATACTCGGCGCTTAATACTGCTTGGAAATCTCGCTCTTCATGTTAAATAAATATCACTCTATGCGAGTAATTTTTTGTCTCCTGATGGCAATTTACCTAGAAATAATGTAAAAAAAGAAATGAAATAAAGGAAAGCGTATCAACAGGCATCGAAACAGAAAAATAAAATCGCGAAGAGAGAGAGAGAGAGAGAGCAGCTAGGGAAACGGTGGGTCGGATCAGTTTTTTTTTTTTCCCACATATAAATTTTAGCCTGTCAAGCAAGGAATACCATCATTGAGATTCATGTTCTAAAAATAAAGGCAAATACAGTATAAGCATCACCATCATCAGCACCAGCCGGACTACGCCCAACGCCTATCCCACATCACTCCAATTAACCCGGTCCTGTGCCAGCTAAATATGAATATTTGTAAATATGCACTGGTTACTCCTCGGATCATCTATGCAGCAGTGTGAATACAGTTTCGCCTCTAGATATACGGTTTTCCGCTTGAAGTGTACATCTGGACACGATTAACTGAGCAAGGCGTCTTCTTACGTGATTCCGTGATTTCGTTTGAGTAGCTGAATGGGCAATAGCGTCTAACTATACTTTTTGATGTACATTCCTTCGATCTGTCCCATTGTGTGAGTGTTGCAAATTCAAGTCCAGGATTCTGGGACACCTTTTATTTATGAAGCAGCTGTTGGACATTGTAAAATTACGCAGATATGGTGACGCGTAGTAAAATTTTGTTTCTGAAGTTCGCACTGCGTTAACAACGAGTAGTGACGTAGAAAACTAATGAGGTGCGCTTTTGAAAATAATTGTGATGCAGCTGAGGAATATCGTGAGATGCTTTTTGTGAACATATGGATAGAAATAGCTTAATATTTCGCCTAATATAATAGCTTAACGTACCAAAGTTTCGCTTCTGAAGTTTGTCCTGCTCTCGCAACGTGTAATTAAGACAGACATAGACAACCAGTGGAGCACGTGTTTTTAAAATTATTGCTAACTACTAAAAACTACTAGCCTGCCAAGAGAGGATGTGGGATATATTGATTGTTATATCGTAAAGATATGTAGTATGCGAAATTCGTTCAAGACCTCGTTCCCACAAAATATCAAAACTTTTTCAATGCGCTTATCTAAACGCTATGTCTAATGCCCATTTTAGGAAAGGGGCAGAATATTTTTCTTTTCAAGCAGAAGCATCGACCATTGTACTGCGAATTGGACATCACTTAGCGTGGCTAAAAGCTGAGTTTCCGAGTACTGCGCTTCTAGAATAATTGGACTTTTCGAGTATATACAGCATCCCGTCTATTCGGCGCTTTACATTATCTACTCTGCTTAAAAGGCGAGAAAAGTGCGAGTATATGAACAAATTTCTATTACAAGCCACGCACAATTACGGTCAAGCTGCGGCGTGGCGCAGTAGTTACGGCGCTCGACTACTGTTCCCAAGGACGCGGGATCGAATCCCGGCCTCGGCGGCAGCTTTTCGATGGAGGTGAAAAGCAAGGCGCCCGTGTGCTGTAAGATGTCAGTGCACGTTAAAGAACCCCAGGTGGCCGAAATTTCCGGATTCCTACACAAAGGCGTCTCTCATAGCCTAAGTCGCTTTGGGACGTTAAACCCCACAAACCAACCAACCAACATTTTGTGGAAGCGGGCAATGACCGAGGCAGCCGTGAGTGAAAACACCACTGCGCCCTCTTGTTTCCGTCTTTTTAGAGCGCAGCTCTTTGGCGTCCGTTCCTGGGTTTCGCGTCGGCGTCGGCGTCGTCGTCGACCTCGTAACCAGCTCCGCCCTCCTTTCATCCCCCCAGCGCTAGCAGCGACCGACTGATATCGCTGGATGCCGCTGACGCCGCTAGAGAGTCAAGATAACGTGACTGCATAGAACACCGTCGCCGCCATGCAGAAAGAGGAGGGGAGGGTCCCCCCCCCCTGTTCCTGTGTGGCGGATAGGGTGCTCTTCAGTTGCCGACGCGCCGGTTATTTCACGTAGGCCCCGGGACGTCGACGAATACGTGACCACCTTCCCACGGCTAGACCTGGTTCTTGGCGCTGCGGAAGCGAGGGTATCATATTGTTTGCGTCGGCATCGGCGGCCGCTCCTCCTCCAATGCAACCCCTGTGCGGTGACAATCAGAGAGCCAGATCGGTGGCGGCGGATCTGTATATGTGCACCGCCCGAGCCGAAATTGCCGTGCAGTTCTTTCTGAGCCATGAGCGAGACGACCGGTGGAATGGAAGTCCTCCGTCTGCTGCTGCTGCTGCTGCTGCTGCTGCTGCTGCTGCTGCTGCTGCTGCTGCCGCTGCTGCCGCTGCCGCTGCCGCTGCCGCTGCTGCTGCTGCTGCTGCTGCTGCCGCTGCTGCTGCTGCTGCTGCTGCTGTTGCTGCTGCTGCTGCTGCTGCTGCTGCTGCTGCTGCTGCTGCTGCTGCTGCTGCTGCTGCTGCTGCTGCTGCTGCTGCTGCTGCTGCTGCTGCTGCTGCTGCTGCTGCTGCTAAACGAGCTGCCAGAGCAGAGGCCCAGCGCCGTCGCCGCCAGAATCCAGAGCAGTAAGTGAGGCTGAAGCAGAAGCTCATCGCCGCCGTCGAGAAGACCCTGCCGTTCGCACCGCCGAAGCGGAGGCTCATCGCCACCGTCGAGAGCAACCAGGTGTAAGCGAGGCTGAAGCAGAAGCTCATCGCCGCCGCCGAGAAGGGAATACGTGTGAAAAATAAAAAAAAAAAAATTTGTGATAGCGCATACATGTGTTGCTCGATTTCTTTGCCTCAATCTATCGAAAAGGTGAAACAGCTTATTTTTTAGTATTCGCGCGCACCGAAAAAAAAAAAAAAGTTAATTCTCCCAGGCCTTGCAAGGCTCACGCAATTGAATTGCTCTTCTCAAAATAGTCGCTACTTGTAAATGAATATGTGCACGGAACATGCTATGGCTTCCCAGCCTTTCCGCCATTCTACAGGTTTTATTTATAAAATTTACATATTTAATTTCACAAACTAAAACGGTAATCTAGCTATCGGCTTAACCTGAGAGAATACTGGCGTTTATAAACCGCTTCAGGTTACCATAGAAGAAGGGACAAACAACGACGCTGACAGGCCGTTCGCGGTCTTCAGAGAATCAATTCAAGCATTCAGGCAGCGCCACCCCACAGGTCCTCGCAGTTCGTGGCGAATTTCAACGAACGATATAATCCAGCGCCATGCGTCAATACATCAGCACGTTTCAGAGGCTGCGGGGACAATCATGCCGTTTCTCCCGAATTCTCCGCGAAATTCTCTTCAAGGATAAACGAAGGAAGCTGCTGCGTTGCGTGAGGAAAGCCAACAGTGAGGGGCGTGGCCGGGACTACGGGCCGAGCTCAAGATCTCGAGCATGAAGGCTTGAAGGGAGCAACGAGAAAGCAACTTTGGAAGGCGATCGTACGGCTCATGGCAACAACTGGCGACGGAAATTGAGTGCTGTGAACATTACACAACAAAGCGGGAGTCGTAACGCTTAAATTACTGTACGGAGATTGAGTCATTTATCAAAACCGTACGCGACGAGAGAAAAAAAAAAAAAAAGAAACATGTGGTATTCGATCATTGCAAATTGATTACAGCGATCAGCGAGTGGAAAGGTGGGTAGCTATATATGTTTACAAGCACGCACGCACGTTTGTGCTGTCGTGCTTCGAACCCAGCCGCAGCGGCTGCATTTTCATCGAGGCGGAACGCAAAACGCGCCTGTGTGCTGTATGATGTCCTTGCCTGTTACAGATCTCCAGGTGATCTAATTTAATCTAGAGCTAGCCCTCGAGTACGACGTCCCTCATAGCCTGAGTCGCTTCGGAACATTACCCCCCCGCCCCGACCCCCGCACAGAAATATACACCCGCCCAAAATTGCTTTCCTGTACCAGACCACTATAGCCGGCGACAGCATGGACTTTACTGCGAATGCCCTCCAAAGAGCCCGCGCACCGAGCGTCTATCGTTCCGCCCCGTATGCACATTCGATGCGTCAATATACAGTGGACCTCGAGAGTCATGTGTAGTTGAAAGGATTCGCGTTTTCAGCACAGTTCAGTTAGTGGGTATGAATGTTTGTTTGAGTACATGATGGATAAGCTCGAGTACTGCGCCGTCGCATTCCCCTTTGAAAAAGTCAAGCTGCCCCATTAACATTTGCCAGTCGCAGAAGTCAAAAAGCGACAGTCGTAAGACAGTCGCAAACTAATCTTCGCTAGTGGCTAACCAATCAACGTCGGAGCTGAAGCGAATGGAGAAGTTAGTTTTGCTCGTAGCTGGCGAGCAATCAAGGTTCCCAACGACACTAATTCGGGAAAGCGACCCGCGGGCCTCCCTTGCAAGTGTGATCAGTCGAGCTGAGCAGCTCCCTGCTTGGCCGGTCGTGCGCCCTTCGCGACTCGCAAGGATGGAAGGAGCCGGAACGGCATATTTTCGTTGCGCGCGCTGACAGGAGTCATCAACCTCTGCATTTTACCAACTCATGCATCTTTTGTCCCGAAACCGGGGTAGAAAAAGGGTCGACGAACGATACGCTGACGACTGCTGCACCTGCGCTCATTGTGGGGACTGGGAGGACTGGGAGAAGTAAAAAAGAAAGGACTCGAGCCTACGATGAAAGCTGCGGAAAGGCGGTGGGATAGAGGAGTGCATGTGATCCCGCGCGAGGAGGCCCATCTAGTCCTGCTCGTCCCCGCCATTATAGCTCGCCGCGTCAAACATTATCATCTGTCCTGCCACTCTCACAGAGTCATCTACAACTCCAGGCACCTGGTCACGCAGTGGATACAGCCTCAAGACCGCCGGCTGAACGGGGGCGTTCATTTTCCGATTGAATTGGTTACTGGCCTTATGTCGCATGTGATTCCTGCTCTTTATCTCGAAACGAGCCCTATAACAGGGACATCAAGGTATGTTGGGAAGATCCTTTTGTGAAAGGTCTCACAGGACGGCGCGAGTGTTTGACACGAATGTTTGAGACTTAGCTGTGGTGCAGCAGCAAATAATTTTTCACAGATACCGTTCTGTTTTCTTTTTCTCGCACTGCCACATAGCCGGAAGTGAATTCGGACTTGCCCAAGACTGCAGTGATTCTCTGAAGTGAACCTCTTTCGAAAGATTGCTTGTGCTTGTGAAAGTTCACTGCTTCGTCTGTTCATAAGACACGCCGGTTAGAGCGTACGATCTTGAACCCTCGTGTGAGCACACTAACACGAACAACCTTTGTAGACTGATGTATTCACAGAACAGGGTTTGTCCCCAGAAGGGCTGAGTGAAGTTTGTGGTGCCCGTTTTAAGAGCACGTCCCTCAGTTAAGAGGGCCGGGGGATGTTTGTGCCCATATGCGTGCGCAGGATTCTGCATTAGGGGGAGCGAAGTTTCACTGCAGCGCCCCCTCCCCCTCCCCCCCCCCCCCCTCATAAGGACCCTACAGCCAAAACACAAAGCGAAGATGAGGAATGGTTATAAAACATTTATATTGATGTGATGGAGTATACACACACAAAATACTGCGCGTTTAAGAAACAACACAAGCGTCGCCATGGATGCAGATTTTAAAATTACTCGACGACGCGTTTCTAGTCCCCGGCTTTCCGGGGAAAAGGTGGCTTGGAACGCCACAGCAGGAGTCTTCAACCGCCAGTACAGCCAAAAAAAAAAAAAAAAAAAAAAGGGAAGAAAGTCTGAGTGATCATAACCCTGCACTTTTAGAAACGACGGCACAGGTCCGACAGAGTGAAGGTATGGGGGCAAACTTATTGCCACTTCGATGATTGCATTTATATACATATATGGAAGTTAACAATATCCCCTTACCAGAAGTGTGTGTTGCAGACCTTTTATGTTGATCGCAACAATTTGTCTCTTCGGCGTACCGTTCTCTCAAGACAAACGGCCATTTGGCGGCGGAGAGAAGTGTCTCTTCCCCCAGTTATGCCAGCTGAAACATTATGGCTCAACACGCATTGTAATATGATTGCTCATGCAGTCCAAACATATTTTCAAAATTATTTTCTGATTGAGTGATTAACTGAGTGATTATTTTCAAAAGTTTACGCTCGAGAAATAACGTCCGGCAACTATAAATCGATTAAAACTTTGTGGACAGTGCCGGCGCCAAACACTGAACTGCAGGGTAACCTGTGCCGTACAACCGAGAATGCGCACACACACACACACACACACACACAAACACACACACACACACACACACACACGCGCGCACGCACGCACGCACGCACGCACGCACACACACACACACACACACACACACACATACACACACACACACACACACACACACACACACACACACACACACACACACACACACACACACACACACACACACACACACACACACACACACACACACACACACACACACACACACACACACACACACACACACACACACAGGATATTTGTATACAAAACAGCAAATAAATGTGCGCAGCTATTACAGCGTTGTCAGCGCTGCCGTATCGGCGCGCGGCCGGTGTGGCGCAAACGTCGATCGCAGCGCCATCTCAGTGCTTAGGCGCAAAGCGCGGCCACATATGGAGGCGCAGTTCCAGACCTGAAAAGGATTTATAAACGATGGGTAGACCAACACCATGTTGGGCAGACGCACTGCGCACAACAGCGCGAAACTGAAAAACTAAAAGCTAATAAGTGTTAACGAACGCTTTCGAGTGTTAATCAGTCGCGGCCTGTGTCTTGGGCAGTCTCCACAGTATGTATGCGCCATTCATTCCTTGTCTTGGCCAGTGTCCTACAGTATGTATGCGCCATTCGTTCCTTGAAGGCAACAAAATAAAAAAGAATGGAATATTTTGTATCTGGTGATAGGACAAGTGTATTGACGGTCACAAAAAAAAATACAAACGAAAAGGTACGTAGATCGGGGAATCCGAAGCGCCAGAGACAGCAGTGGTTATACTTGGCATATGCGTTGTCCGCGTTCTTTAAGCACTAGATTTGGTTTGGTTTATGGGGTTTAACGTCCCAAAGAGGCTCAGGCTATGAGAGACATTGTAGCGGAGGGCTTTCGAATGATTTCGACCTACTGAGGTTTTAACGTTTCAAGTTTATTTCTTCCTACATATAAGAAAGCGAATACAGTAAGATTTTTACAGAAGGAAGTCCCATAGCACAAGACTGTCGAGGGGACCTCCCGAAACGAAGCAACTGAGTTTGAAACGCAAGGAACGGGAAGCAGTGTAACAAGTAATTAGCATAAAAATACAACCTGAAAAGCAGTCTACGTTATCAAAATATATAAATGAAAACTAAAGAAGATAAATATACATATGATCAACTTGAGCGCATAAAACAGACAAAACAGCAGATTCAAAACTGGATTATAACTGTTGAAGCATATTAACTATGTAACATATGTCTATTAAAGATACTTTCATGCGGTACACGATGCTTTAATTTCTGAAGGTAAAGAATTCGAAGAGGACGTGCCGGCAAAGAAGGTAGTAAAGTTTCCGTAATTAGTCCTGGCTTTTGGCAAAAGAAGATTATTGCCTTGTTAAAACTGGTAGGATTGGCATTTACAAGCTGGTTGACAATTCTATCAATATATATTGTGATGATTGATTAGTTTATATATAATCATGGATAATTTTAGGCTGAATAAATGTTGAAGTGAAAGTAATTAAACGTGGACCAATAAATGATTTCAATAATTACCGCGTAATCTCAATTCTCCCCGTTTTCTCTAAGGTGGTTGAGAAGGTTATTTTCACTAGCGTTGTCAAATTTTATTTCTAAACATGACATAATTACTAATAAGCAGTGTGGTTTTCAAAAATACCAATCAACCCAAGACGCGGTTTTGACGATCAGTAATGTGATCGCGATTAGGTAAGAGGAAAGGATATTAACCGTAGGTATATTTTTTTACTTCAAAAAGGCATCTGATTCAGTTAAGCACGATATCCTGCTGAGAAAAAAAAAAAAGATGGAAATTTACGGAATTAGAGACGCACCACTAGAGTTAATTAAAGCATACATGGACAACCGCTCTCAATTTACAGAAATTAATGTACGCGTTCAACTTCGGGAATGATGAAGTACGGAGTACCGCAAGGCTCTATACTGGGCCCGCCTCCCCCCCCCCCCCTTTTTTTTGTTTTGCATATTAATGATTTTGTTAACATCCCCTAACTCAAGAGTTTGCACTGTATACGGACGATGCTAATGTATTCTTTTCGGATGAAAACTCTGAACACCTAGAAATAAAATGTAATAATTGGCTAGTAGAACTGATTCAATGGTTAAACAATAATCATCTACAGCTAAATGTATTAAAAAGTAAGTAGACGTTATTTCACCAGCGAAACAAATACAGCATAGTTTCAACCTTGACTTTGCAGGCGCTTCCTTGATTAAAAAAAAAAGAAGAAGTAAAATTTCCTTTTCCATGAGAGTGTATGCTGGAATGCACACGTGGCGAACTTAAAAACAAACATTTCAAGATCCCTATAGGCATCATTAACAAACAGAAATCTCTTATCCGTGTGGCTTAAAATATACTATACTATTCACTAATTGAATTCCGACTGAATTATTGTGTCCTTGTCTGGTGTACCACGTCAAAGCAAAATCTTACCTCACTGTTCACTGTAAAAAAAAAAAAGAAAAAAAAACCGTGATTCGCGACATTTATTTCTTAAGAGTACAAGACCACACATTGCCTTATTTTCTGAAATCCAAAATATTTGTTTACGAAGAAATAACGATAGATTTGAACTCATTCATAACAATATTCAATAAACAATACTCCCTCAGATATACACAATACGTAAATCACTGCGCTATAGCTAGTAACGGTATACAGATGACATCGTACGCTGTTTCGGTCTTTATTTATTCATCTACACGTTATCTCAGGTTTTCAGGACCGTTCGCTCATTTAAAAGCGTTATCAGATTTTACCTGCTTTCAACTATCTGTACTTTATGCTATTTTATTAATTCCGATTTGATGGATGCGTTATGTTCAAGGCCTTCTCCATTGTGTCGTTTCATGCGATGCATTGTTTCGCGCTTTAGTGGATGCATTGATGTCATGTTTTGTAGTGATGTCTATTTCTTTTTAAACATCGCCCCATAGTGTTGCTGCTGTAAACGTATATCTATATTTAGGTTTTCTTGTTGTTTTGTTGTTGTTGTTTCGGTGCCCGGGGTCCCGCCAGGCAGAATTATCTGCCGTTTATCTCCGGGCTTCACGGTTTTTTATAATGTTACGACCAAGCATCCGCATTTGCGCGCTCTATTGTTCGCCTGTGGGCATGGATAAGTGCTGTGAATATGTGGTGATGGTCCAATGGCTCTAAGTGAGCCTGTTTCCAGGAATCCTGTTTTGTAAGCCTGTTTTGCTTTGTGGACAACCTGCAAATGCCAAATTGACCCTGTCAAGAGAACGTCTGGAAAAACACAAAGAAACGTCCCCCTGCGGGAAAATGCAGGAAGTGCTTTCTTTCTTTTGTTCACCCTTCCAGTCGAGAAGCCCTATCGTCCAGTGAGGAATGCCTACTTTCCAAAGGAGACGACAGAGTGACATGTCCGCTGACGTGCAGGACAAGAAAGGAGCATGACGCATACAGCCATTAAGTGATTTCCCAGGAATGCAGGAAAGATTTGCAATTGTCGAAAACGGACAATGCTGGGAGCGGATGCGGCGCCCACGTGCACTTGGGTTTCTGAGGAGTAAACCCACTTGTCAGAACCAGCCTGTGGTTTCTTTGCTGAAGAATAGAAATGTTCCTCCTCTCCTCGCCGTTCCCAAGCTTTTCCCGCCAACAAGTGATCACGTCCAACGAATTAATGCCGGACCAGTCAGTGCTTCAGACCATCAGTGCAGTGATGTGTTCGATTGGATGCCGATACCTGAGGGGCGTGCCCTGGATTTGGTTGGTCAGCATCTTCAGAGAGGGGCTGGACATAGGGGGGTTTTAAGGACGCTGCAGAGCACGAAATGTCGCTCTGAGCCCTGGGTAAACGGCTCATCCAGTCGCTTCTCGCCATGAACTCTTAACGCTTGCCATTTTGCTGATGTACCCTTCTTTTTCGTGTAAATAATCTTGTAAATAAGTTTCTCAAAGTGCCATTAAACCTGCTTGTACATATTTCACCAACTTCGAAGATTCAATCCTACTTCAACCCCGAGTCTCTGCACGCTACCAAGTGAAGGCCGGGTCGACGTAGCCCCAGCGTCACGACAACTGGTGACCAGCGTTGGGATCTGAATCTACAAGCCACAACATCTGATGACTGGAGGTGGGATCTGAATCTACAAGCCACAACATCTGATGACTGGAGGTGGGATCTGGATCTACAAGCTACAACATCTTGTGATCGGAGGTGGCATCTCAAGCAACAAGCAGGAGCAACAATCGGCCAACAAGAAAGCAGCTCGGAACATCGATCGCATGTGTGGGTGAGTGCTTGGCTTTTCTTCTGATGTGGACCAGGTTCTAGAACAGGGTTAGATTTTAGAACTGGTAAAAAGTGTTGAAACGCCTTTAGGTTTGGTAGTTTGCACTGTTGTTTTGGAAGTAGCCGACACTCGGAGCGATCATGGACCTACAAAAGCTGCAGAAACCGGACCTGTTGCTATTGTGTGAGGAATTGGGAATTGATACAAGTGGTTTGGCACGAAAACCCTTGATTATAAAGGCAATCACTGATCTGGGAACCGATGATGAGGAGCTCAGTGAAGCATGGAACCTCATCGGGCAAAAAAAGGAACAGCTCAGACAGCAGAAAGAGCGGGAAAAAGAGGAAAGGGAGCGCGAACGTCAGAGGGAAAAAGAGGAAAGGGAGCGTGAACTTGAGAGGGAAAAAGAGGAAAGGGAGCATGAACGTGAGAAGCTTGAAAGAGAAGCAAAAAAAGCTGGACCAAGAAATTGAGCTCCGGAAATTAGAACTAGAGTTGAGCAAGAGGTCGGGCGATTGTCCCCAGCTAGCGGTACCTCGTCTCAACAAGGAGGCAGATTTCAAGATGTCAAAGTACATGCAGCCATATGTGATATCAGGGGATATCGGTCTGTATCTGGCTAACTTTGAGCGAACCTGCGAAAAACTGTCCTTCCAGCGAGACACTTGGTCTCAGAGATTATTGACGGTTCTGCCCAGCGAGGCAGCGGAGGTTGTCGCGCGGCTAAGCAAGGAGGACGCGGACAACTACGAGAAGGTCAAAGCTTGCCTTCTGAGAAAGTATAGGCTTAGCGCCGAGGCGTTCAGACAACGTTTTCGGAACGCTACTAAGTCCAGGGACGAGAGTTACCCTGAATTCCTGTACAATCTAAGAGTCAATTTGGGCGAGTGGCTAAAGAGCACTGATTCCTACAGTGATAGGGACGCTGTAGTTGAGCGAATTCTTTTGGAGCAGTTTTATAACTGCCTCCCAGAAAAAGAAAGAAATTGGTTACAGGACCGAGGCGACATTAAGTCGGCAACTGAAGCTGCTGAACTTATTGAGGAGTATGCTTCGCGCCGACAATTCAGCAACCCAGCAGTAGATAGGCTCCGCAATCCCAAATTCAGTGTAAATAACCGTCAGAAAAGGCACTTTGCTAGATTTGCAAACGAAGAAAGGAAGGCTTCTTCAGGCAAACGCCCTAGAAAGGACGGCAGTGAGAAAAGTGGGGAAGTGACCAACGCGCAGAACACAAAGAAAAAGTTTGAGGCTAGGAAGCCGCTCACATGCTTTAGGTGTAATGAGCAGGGTCACATTGCCGTCAACTGCCGGAAAGAAAAGATTGTTTTCTCGTATGTCAGTGACTGCGATGAAAATATGCAGCTTTTGGAACCCTACCTGCATGACCTAGTAGTCAACGGGAAGCCTTGCAAGGTACTGCGCGATTCGGCCGCAACGATGGATGTTGTCCATCCGGCGTATGTGTCGCCTTCCGACTATACAGGACAGTGTGCGTGGATCCGCCAGGTAGTGGAGGAACAGAGTGTGTGCTTGCCAATCGCGAACGTGGTCATCGAGGGCCCTTTCGGCGAATTAACAACCGAGGCTGCCGTTTCAGGAAAGCTTCCTAAGTGCTATCCGTATTTGTTCTCCAACAAATCGGACATGCTACTGCGAAAGAGGGGCATCCTGTTCGGAGACACAGTTGTGCAAGCCTTAACACGTTCAAAGGCGCGAGAACTAGCTACACTGCTCATACCAGAAAATTCCACTGTGGAGGAAACGGCAGTTAAAACAGTGGTCGATGTAGAAGATAGCGGGCCAGAAAACTTTGAGAGCGAGGCATCTCAGATAAGTCAACATGAAAGTGAGCTTGATAAGACACGGAATGAGGACGTTCTTGAAAGTAACCTCTTGCCGCCAGTGTCTAGTAATCTCACGAGACTTTTAAGTGGAACCCGAGAGGACTTAGCTATGGAGCAAGCCAATGATCCCAAGAATAAGCTCGAAGTACAGTGGGAAGGACCTGCTGAAGTAGTTGCAAAGCTTTCTGACACTAACTACGCAGTGAAAATCCCCGATAGGCGTAAAGCAGTGCGCATTTATCATTGCAATCTTATGAAGCCTTATGTGCAGAGGGAAGCCGTGGTAAATCTAACGTTAAACCTTCCCGAGGAGATGGGGGACAACTTGATTTGCCTCAGCGGAAAAGGAAGCAACGCTCAGGAGCTTCTCAAAAAGACGGAGCAGAGAGGAGAACTAAAGAAATCCCAGCTGTCCGATCTGGGCGAGATAATAACAGAGTTTGAGGCCTGCTTCGTGGACAGGCCAGGCAGGACTGATTTGACTGAGCACGATATTGAGCTGACTTCAGACGTGCCAGTGCGATCAAGGTGCTACCGATTTTCTCCAAGGCAAAGAGAAATTCTGGATAGGGAAGTAACTCGCATGCTGGAATTGGGAGTAATAAAACCCTCGGAAAGCGATTATGCTTCGCCTATGATCTTAGTAGAAGCTCCAGGTAAAGACCCTAGGCCTGTGGTAGACTACCGAAAGCTAAATTCTCTCACCAGGGATCAAGTGTATCCTATTCCGAATATTGAGGAGAGAGTAGAACAGGTCAGTAGAGCGGCATATGTGACTACGCTGGACCTTACTCGAGGATACTGGCAAGTACCGCTCACTGAACGCGCCAGCAGATACGCGGCTTTCGTCACTCCGACGGGCAGCTACCAGCCAACAATGATGAGTTTCGGGGTCAAAAATGCTCCATTTTGTTTTTCCCGACTCATGGATAGGGTTTTAAAGGGGTGTGAAACCTTCGCGGTGCCTTATTTAGACGACATTGCGGTTTTTTCCGACTCATGGGCGGACCATATGGTACATCTAAGAGCTGTACTGAGCCTTTTGCGTAAAGCTGGACTAACCGTAAAGGCCGAGAAATGTTGCCTGGCAAGGGCGACCGTGGACTACTTGGGTCACAATGTAGGTCAAGGTTTCAGGAAACCCAGCGAGATTAAGATTTCTGCGGTAGCAGACTACCCGCGGCCGAGCACGAAGACGGAAATTCGAGCATTCCTGGGTCTGACGGGATACTACAATCACTACATCCCTAACTATTCAGCTTTGGCTAGCCCTCTGACCGACGCTCTCCGCAAGACAGAACCGACAAATGTAGTCTGGGACGAACAAAAGGAAGCCTCCTTCGTAAACCTGAAGGCTGTGCTGATTAGCCGTCCGGTATTGCGAGCTCCAGACTATGCCCGAGAATTCACGGTCCAGTGTGATGCCAGTGATCGAGGGCTAGGTGCTGTTCTCTGCCAGAGAGATGACGACGGTAATGAGCACCCCGTGCTCTACCTGAGCAGAAAACTGAGTTCTAGAGAGAGGGCTTATTGCGCGTCAGAGAAAGAGTGCGCTTGCATTGTATGGGCCATTCAAAAATTGCAGTGCTATCTTGGAGGGGCCAAATTCATCGTAGAGACGGACCATTGTCCCCTGGCTTGGCTGCAAACTGCGACATCGAAGAACAGTCGCCTTCTTAGGTGGAGCTTGATTTTACAGCAGTACAATTTTGAAATAAGATACAAAAAGGGGAAATTAAATGGGAATGCGGACGCGCTTAGCCGCTCTTTCTAAGCGGTCCGAGATGTTCCTCACCATGTATCCAAATTGATAATCAGGTTTTTTTTTTTTTTTTTTCGTGCGCTTGTATATGTGTGACTATGTAAAGCAGCACGTTTGGTTTTCTAGGAATACGTGGGTCCTGAACGTCTTGAGAGTGGGCTTTTCTCGAACAACAATGGCAGTTTTCTTTTAGCCTGGTCTCTTCAGACGGGAGCCGAGTGCTTGCTTCGACATGTGGTTGAGTTTCAGAGACAGCTCAAGCAAATTGGCCTACAACAATCAAGACAACGCGACAAGCAACAGCGAGCTTCAAGCGTTCACGTGCAGGCCATTAAGTCGTCTCTTCATGCAGCAGCTGGGACTGCTGCCCTCCGAGACTCTTCTGGCGGGGGAGGAGGCTGTTACGACCAAGCATCCGCATTTGCGCGCTCTATTGTTCGCCTGTGGGCATGGATAAGTGCTGTGAATATGTGGTGATGGTCCAATGGCTCTAAGTGAGCCTGTTTCCAGGAATCCTGTTTTGTAAGCCTGTTTTGCTTTGTGGACAACCTGCAAATGCCAAATTGACCCTGTCAAGAGAACGTCTGGAAAAACACAAAGAAACGTCCCCCTGCGGGAAAATGCAGGAAGTGCTTTCTTTCTTTTGTTCACCCTTCCAGTCGAGAAGCCCTATCGTCCAGTGAGGAATGCCTACTTTCCAAAGGAGACGACAGAGTGACATGTCCGCTGACGTGCAGGACAAGAAAGGAGCATGACGCATACAGCCATTAAGTGATTTCCCAGGAATGCAGGAAAGATTTGCAATTGTCGAAAACGGACAATGCTGGGAGCGGATGCGGCGCCCACGTGCACTTGGGTTTCTGAGGAGTAAACCCACTTGTCAGAACCAGCCTGTGGTTTCTTTGCTGAAGAATAGAAATGTACCTCCTCTCCTCGCCGTTCCCAAGCTTTTCCCGCCAACAAGTGATCACGTCCAACGAATTAATGCCGGACCAGTCAGTGCTTCAGACCATCAGTGCAGTGATGTGTTCGATTGGATGCCGATACCTGAGGGGCGTGCCCTGGATTTGGTTGGTCAGCATCTTCAGAGAGGGGCTGGACATAGGGGGGTTTTAAGGACGCTGCAGAGCACGAAATGTCGCTCTGAGCCCTGGGTAAACGGCTCATCCAGTCGCTTCTCGCTATGAACTCTTAACGCTTGCCACTTTGCTGATGTACCCCTTCTTTTTCGTGTAAATAATCCTGTAAATAAGTTTTCCCAAAGTGCCATTAAACCTGCTTGTACATATTTCACCAACTTCGAAGATTCAATCCTACTTCAACCCCGAGTCTCTGCACGCTACCAAGTGAAGGCCGGGTCGACGTAGCCCCAGCGTCACGACAATAATTCGAAAAGAATAAAATTTCAATTCCAGTTAAAAAAAAAAGAAACCTGTAAAAATTAATAAAGAAAAGCACCATCCGGTATAATTGTAAATGATCTCTCTAGAGATAAAATACATGTACGTAGAACAAGACCATGAAAACGCAATTGAAGGCATAAGCTATCTGCCAAAATTTTAATGAGGTCATGGTGCTGGACTCCTAATCCTCACGATGAGAACTTGATCTGGGCTTGGCCAGAGGTAAGTGACAGTGATGGAATGTTGAGGCGATATCCGGAGTCACTTCACTTTTGGGCACTGAAATACATGTCGGCCGGCGGACCACCCACTACATATTCAGGTATTCAACGGAAATATTTTTTGCTTGCTCTCGGCTAACGAGCGTCGCGTTGGTGGGCGCCTAATTACGGAAGGACTTTGCACCCACGCTGTCTCGAGGCTCAGTTCGCTTGGAGGCACTGGAATCTCTTGCTTGTCGTCGGTTGGCATAAGTAACCATAATCGGCTCGCGTGTTTCAGATTATGGCGGTCGCTGTGATGTCCGGGTTCTGTTGTCGATCTACCTGTTCCGAATTGAAGGACGCGAGGTGGAACAAGACCGATGAGAAAAACGGGCACGGGCACGGATACGAAAAAAAGCTGAGCACCGTGCACGGCAGGGGGAAACATTGTGCCCATTGAAGAACCGGTGGGTGCAGTTTCTGTCACTGTTCTTGTTCCACATCGTGCGCTTCAATTCAAGAAATCATGTGGAATCTCGACCGCCAGACAATTCTCTAGAAGTAGATCTCTCAGGAGGGCGTCAGTTCCTAAAAAAAAAAAAAAAAAAAAAAAAAAAAAACATGCTTTAAGGGATGTGTAAACTGGAATCACGGAGACCGCCAGACAATTCTCTAGAAGTAGATCTCTCAGGAGGGCGTCAGTTCCTTAAAAAAAAAAAAACAAAAAAAAAGAAACATGCTTTAAGGGATGTGTAAACTGGAATCACGGAGACCACTTTTAGTCCTAACTGTAGAACAGCAGCACATAAAAATCAGCCGGCTCAACCACAATACCAATAAATTATTCAAAGCTCCCGATATTATTTAAAGAGTAGCTGAAGCGGTTTTAGACTTCAACTGAAAAAAATAAGTGGAATTTGTGAAGGTTAGCTGATGTTAAGCCCCGCCAAGTCGCTTTGTGCTAACATTTAAATTGATGACGCAATCGCCGAATAGATCTATTTCGGCGATCAGGCCTTTCTGCAGCACATGGTGACGATTAGGGACACCGATGATGACGTCATTTGCAGAGGTGATGCATTTGCAACACATAAACACTTGCACAGAGGAACACCAACGAAAGTAAATGCTTGCGAGGCCTTGTTTGGCGGCATATAGACGACTCACAGAAAGAATTGGGCGAATGAGTTAAAATTTGAAACGTCAATAATGACGTCATCGTCAAGTATTTTCGTATTTCTGCGATGCTGCGAGGAGAAGTCTGAAGATCTTCGCGAAGTTAATTGTTGATTACGTCATATCTTTAAACCCCTAGCGAAAACGCGATGAGAAAGCAATGAGATATCAATAAACTCAGGCATGGTTTTTCATACTGAACCAATATTAAACTCGTACAACTCTCATCATCTCATACAAATATCATTCAAAATATGATAAATATATGAGATTGCATGATTTTTGTACGAGTTTGCTATGAGAAAATCTGCATGAAGTTGATGTGACTCACAGCTTTTTTCACTATAAGGATAGTAGCGCAAATCCACTTGGTGAGCTTAATTTAATTTATAAGTTTCACACATCCTAACGCGTGCACCACGTGAAATTCTCGAAATAGCATTCCAGCTTCCCTCCAGAGATGCCGCCACTGCCTTTACTGAAGCGGATAGAGACTCTGCGAAGAAAAGAAGCTGTATTGAAATAACAGCAATCAGCAGCAGCGAACGCGCACAAATATCTATGATGCGTGGCAATACGTGTTGTCAGTCGATCAGCATTAAGTAAGTACGAAATTTTCGTTCGTTGCCATTTTGATGGTTTATGCGACGCGGCGTAAGCATCGGCGGCTCTTATCGAAACAGCTAGTGATCTCAAACAGTGATGTTCCATTCAGGCAATATTCTCTGTTTCGGGGAATTTAAGAAGCAGTACTTGGCGAAAAGAAAATTTTTGTGGAAATTCGGAGAATATAAAGAACCGAAACTGTCTCACTTTTGCCGTATTGCCGAGGTTCCAAACTGCTGCATCAAAAAAAAAAAAAAAAAAATAACGTCGTTTTGCAATTACGATACGAACTTTAAAATGAAGTTTCATACGTAACATTCGCACAAAGTTTTCGTTGAAGTAACGTAATGTTAAATGAACAGTACAATGCAACATATTGTTACGTGCTTTGTACAGCATTACGTGCTTTGTACAGCATTACGTACAGCATTACGTTACGTGCTTTGTACATTCTACAGCATTAGAAGAGGGTCGCGTAGAGGGATGCCTCCCTTCGCCCTTTTAGCTTATCATTCTGGGCATGTACACTCAAACTCCACTCTTCTTGTAACCGATAGGGTCACTCTATTTCATAGGGAGTTTTAGAATAGGGTGTCCCCGTCAGTTCGGGGGTAAGGAAATAAACAGGCGAGAGTGAGCATGCCCAGAATGAAAGCAGTCCCCTTCGATATCCATGAAAATATCCACAGGGCCTAATTCGGTTGTGTTTTATTATCTGGTGCGCCTGCCTACAAGCTGCTTGGGACCTGCAAAACTTATGGCCAATAGTGTTTTGTATACTGAATCAAGATGGTCAAGGCTCGCCGGGATGGCGCAGTGGTTGCGGCGCTCGACTACTGTTCCCAAGAATGCGGGATCGAATCCAGACCTCAGCGGCCGCTTTTCGATGACGGCGAAAAACAAGGTGCCCGTGTGCTGTGCGATGTCAGTGCACGTTAAAGAACCCCAGGTGGTGGAAATTTCCGGAGTCCTCCACTACGGCGTCTCTCATAGCTCGAGTAGCTTTGGGACGTTAAACCCCACAAACCAAACCAAACCGAACCAAAACGGTCAATTTCGCAGTTTCCCTCGGGAGTTCCATGCTGCGTATGTACATTATACATCAAGGAATGGCGTACATCCCTCTAGCGGGAAATATGAAAGCTATGCGGGTTCCATCAGCTCGCCTTCGTAAATACACTTAGCTTTCGGTAAGGTTTCCCCTACATATTCTTGCACCAAGAAGCAATTTTATAAAATCCAATTAAATCCGATTTCTGCACTAATAGCCGCACGGCTTTACTCCAGGCTCGTTATTATCGTCAACATCTATGCAGGGCTTCCTGAGCTCATACACTACATATGTTGAGAACGTGACGCGCCATGGGAACTGTACGAGAACGCGATCCTACATTGCCGTGAAGCAGAAATGAATGAGTTGGAGTTCAGTAACGATACGTATACGCTATGTCCGCTTTTGTTCCCCGTGTGAAATGTATACCGCCACGATGCAAGTTTGCATTCGGCATCGCACCTGTGACGTGGAAGTTTGCACAGCACACGAACAGAGGAGGCAGACGTCTAGCATGGACATGAATAGCGTGCAGGTGCAAAATGCAATGCTCGACAAAATAAATTTGTATGGCAAATTGAAAGTACAACAAAGAAATCAGATTTTTCTGATCGTTTTTTTTTTTTGAAGATTCCTGCTTCATTTAAATTTTCTCGGTGAAAATGATAAGCTACGATTACTTTTTGTGCCAACCAGAAATAAGCCTCGCACTAATACTTTTCATTGACAAAAAAAGGTTAACAAGAACAGGAATTTAGGAAACGTTTCTTGAAGAAAAAAAAAAAAACGAGAAACATCGCATACCCCATTTCCAGCTTGAAAATTAACACTCAATTTTTAGCGCTGAATTTTATCCAAATTTAAGTTCGCTTTGTAAAAAAAAATAATAATAATAAAACAACGAACGGCAGCCCGAGGTACACATAAACGCGCGTTGGCCTCCACAAGAACTAAACGCAATCTCTCCTCATCCTTTCCTCTCCTGTTCCTTCTTCTGAGAATCTACAAAATCGTAAGGCAACATAACTGAACACATATGAACATTTCAATACAAAACAGTATCCCAGGTGGTACTTGTTCTGACTGCTAAGTATATATGTACACCGCTTCAAAATGGTCTTCTTTGCCCGATTCCACCGTGCGAAGTTTCGAGAAAACTATGCATACAATATACACCATCGCGAGAGGCTTTTTCTTGCATGGCCGCATTCCAGTGCCTTGTAGTTCGTAAGGACTTAATTATCACGAAGCGGAGCACAAAGGCTTTATCTCAAAAGCGAAGCACGTACCTGCATTTAAATTTTTTTTTTTTTGTCATAGCCACAAAAAAAAAAAAAAAAAAAAAAAAAAGATCCCCAGGCGGATTTCTCGGCTGACGAACGCGAGTTTCTACGTCGACGTGCACACGAAAAAACGTGAAGGCATGCTTTGTCCGACAGAGCTCGTCCCTACAAAACTACCTTCCCCTTTCACCGACCCGCGCTTTCTTTTACTTTTTTTTTTAAACCTTTTAAAGCATATAACCTTGACTGGAACTATGCTACGAACACTGGCGGCCTTCGCCGCGCACTCTGTGTCGTGAACGGGGTGCGAAAATGACGCGGATATCGTTGTCTCACTCCGCGCAGAGCGACGGCGGTGGCTGCTAATTTGGCTACGCTACTTTCCCGAGAGAGGCAACTCCAGGCGCTTTCGCAAGCTACTTGGCGGTCTCAGCGTTCTTTAGAGGGGGCTTCGAGATAGCCAGTTCGCACGATCGCCAAACTCGGAGATCATCGGCAGCGCGTACCGCGCTCGGAAACAATGGGCGCACCTCGTTTCTTTCGTCTGCGGCGGCCTTGCAGGCCCGCCGCGGAATGGACGCAAAACAGTCCGTTTTCACCTCGCTCCGTCTCGCAGGTAGCGTGCTTTAGGCGGTACTGCGAGTTTCTTTTGGGAGCGCACGTTATGCGTCCGGTGATGAGATGCAGCGCCCCTCGGGGAAAAAAATGCAAATTAGAACAATGTCACAATCTGATATATGCACAACCCTGACTGAGCAGGCATCACACGATAACGACGTAGTCCTTTGCGCGGCAGGCCTCTTACACAACTTTATCACTCATGTTAAAGAATTATGAAAGAAAAACAGCCCGAAAGGTGACGCCGAAATTGAAATGGTTACTCGTTACGGTCCGCCTGAAAAACAGCTGCAGAGCTGTGACAAAATTCAATTCAATTCAATTCAATTTTATTCAACACCGTGATGTTAGGTGCGCCGACAAAAAGCCAGAAAAAGGCTTGACAGAGGCCTCTGTCAAAATGGCTGAGCAAGCCTCATAGTGTCGCAGTTTGTAGTAAAAGCGCCGACTTGCCTGTCCACCAACGCGGACAGGATGTCACCGGGCTGCGCACCGTGCTCACCAGAGACACTCCACACCCGGAAGACAATTTATGGGCGTTCGGAGCGCGCGGCTACGTATACGTGTACAGCCTTTTTATGATATGTTGTGTAAATATCTGCAGTGGGCGCTCGTACGCAGTCGTTTTTTGGTCAGCGTTTGGACACTTGCGCTCGAGTGACGCGAACTCGTTCACCTTTTGTATTTTTTAAGTAAAGTAAAAAGCTCTTCCTCTCGCTTCTTTCTAACTCTCTCCTCTGTACTTATCCTCGCTATCCTTTTCCTGTCCCTTTTCTTTACCGCCGGCCGCAGCTCGAGGGATTAAGGTATTAGACAGCAATTACCGCTTCCGGCAGCATTCGTTGCTTTCCTTTTCGACTACTATTTCGGGGCCTCACGCGCAAAGCAGTCAAGGCCCTCAGTGAGTCACCAGACTCTTCCACCCATGCACTTGCTGGGCAAGCCCGGATCTCAATCTACATAAAGAGGTGCCCGATTTCTAAGCAGTTTGTAACATAGTTCGGCTGCGGGCTAAGAAACCTTTAATTTTGAGGATTTTGAGGCGGCACGGTCGCATATCCTCCTCATTTTATATATATATATATATATATATATATATATATATATATATATATATATATATATATATATATATATATATATATATATATATATATATATATATATATATATATATATATTTATACAAAGGGGAACAGGGGCTGGACGCACGTGCACCATGGCACCAGGCAGAGGGGAAAGGGAGGAAAGAAGGCTGAGGAAAGAACTGCGTATGACAGATTATACGGTGCGGACCCAATTATTGCAAACACAAAAGGCTCTTCTGCGTTGCGCTCTTTCGCAGAACAGTGTGCCTTCAGATATCTCACCTTTTAATGTGGTTTTCAATGCGGAAGCACTTGCAGGCCATGTTATTGACATCTGTCCGTCCGTCTGAAGCCTCTACCGTGCGCGCGCTTGACACCGCCTCTTCGTCGCCTTGGCGAGCTCGCGCGGTGCTCGCGCCTTCATTGCGTAACGAAACACGTTGTAAAGTGAGCACAGCAGGGCTATGTATAAGTAAAGTCCGTGTCCAGACAGTAACCCGGTGTTGGCAGAAGCAGAGGGGTAAATGATTTTTCGAGTGAGCGCGGCTGGGAAAAATGTAAGTTATATGGGAAGGCGGGAAGAGCGTGGTAGGAAGCCGATGAGGTTGATGTCAGCGCTTTGCCGAAAGCGTACGGAAGATAGCAGCGGCTTGGGCAGGCAGGATTCTACGGAACCATGCTGGATGCGGACAGGTGCGGACAGGTGGATTCCAGCGGCGATCGGTTGCTGTCGGAAATGAGAGGCGAATGAAAGTGAATAATAAAGGTGAAATGGTTAAATTGTTAGTAATAAAGTGAACTGTGAAAGTGAGAACTAGAGAACCGCGTAAAAAATACAAAATATTATGTAGTTCTGTCGTAATTTGTAAACGTCAGAATTTTCTGTAGTTCTGTAGTACCCCAATCGGAAGAAACTGCAGATAAGTTTCTGTTGTCACGAAAATTTTTGTGAGGCTTTTGAGAAATAACCTGTTGTGACAACAGAAATTTCTGTATTCACAACTGAAAAGTACTGCTGAACTACAGATTACCGAAAATCACTACAAAAAAAAGTTAGAATACCACTGGAAAGTACTACAAAACTGCAAGGAGGAGGAGGAATAACTTTATTTACAAAACTGCAAAAGATTCTGAGCCACACCGTGCTAAGGCGCTCCACTGCTGTGCCCTTGCAAGCACGCGGGATCGAATCGTAGCCGCGGCGGCCCCTTTTCGACGGAGGTGAAAATCCGTGTGCTGTGCGATGTCAGTGCACGCTAAAGAACCCCAGGTGGTCGAAACTTCCGGATCCAAACACTACGGCGTGTGCCCTAGCCTGAGTTGATTTGGGACGTTCAATCCCATAAAAACTTAACCAAACCAAAAAGAACATTCTGACGTTTACAACAGAACTCAGAATATTTTGTCGTATTGTTTGCACACTTCTGTAGTTTTCTTTTTCTTTTCCTTTTTTTTTTTTTTTTGGACTGGGAACTGAAATTATAGCAGATGGAGCCGGCCTGGGCAGGGCGTGGGCCTTAAATTTGAGGACAGTGCCGACCAGGCTTCCTGCCACGACATCGGTCGCAGGCCAGGCGTGAGCTCAGAATTTCGGTTTGCAGGCATGGAACTATACGGAACATATCGTCTCGTACCCGCTTCGTGACAGGTCGTTGCACGCCAAAGGCGATTGAGACTGCCCGCTGAGGTTCTCAGAAACCGCACGAGAAGGATAACGTGAGTCATTGATTGTCGCACGAAACATCGGCAAGAGCGAGAGATTGCATCCGCCTGTCGAGTGCCACAATTTCGATGCAATTGCAGGGAAAACCGCTGCTACATGGAATTCTAGAGCATTGTCTAAAGGAGCGGTGTGGCCTCGATCGGTCGCGGATGGGTCGGGATGCATCCACTGCATGCATGGCAAAATTACTTTTACAAAGAAATTAAATTGCATTATTAATTACTTTCTGAAATGTCGTGCTAATGTAACTTACATTGCCAATTACTCCTACCGAAAAATGGTGTCATTAAATGGCGATTACTTCCGCACACAATACAATTCCTTTTAAATTACTTTTTTCTTTTCCCGCACACAAAAGGCTATATAAAGTAAACGCCAAACACACGCATTCTTTCGTCCTCCTGCCAAATTCCGTCAGACAGAACTACTTCCGTCATTACAAAAATAAGACAACGGCAACAAAACGACGGAAACAGTAGCATGGTCGAGCATTCGTCCCTTTCATTGCGCTCAAGCCCTAAGCTAGTGCTGAATCGAGCGCCCCGGAGCCGGGGGCTGGCTCCAATGAGTCGAGTTACTTTTTTTTTTTTTTTTTTACTCCTCTGTGATATTATTTTTGCTGTTTATGCTGCTCTTGTCAGGCCAGTCCGGTATAGTGGTCCTCTCTTGTGTTTGGTTTATCAGCACTTTCTCTAAAATTTTTTTGTTGCATTCTTTTGCTCCTCATAGTTTTTCTTTATCTTTCTTTGTAGATTTGTGGACCAACAATTACAATGCTGTAAGAGACTGCCCTTTTCTATTTTGCACCCGATTTTATTTCTATTTAGTTTCTTTTTGTTGTAGACTGTTCTGCATACTATTTTTCTCCAGTCTCTCTTTTTCCTATGTTTTTTTTTTGTGTTCTGTACGTCTGTCTCTCTCACCGCATGTTTTTTTTTGTCATTTTTTGTATATCCGTTGTTTTGCCGCTGTTCTTTGGTTTTCTGATCCTTGTTTTATTTCGCAAATTTGCCATAAGGTGTACTATAGAAAGTAAAGCAAACCGTTTTCTGCCAGAAACTGAAGAAGGCTTTTGCTTCTGGAGTTGTCCATTAGCCACTTGGGGAAATCTTCCTCCCTCGTCGCCGACAGTCCTATACTTCCTGGAGAATCCGTGTCCTTGACGCCCTCGTCCCTGCACAAGTCCACAGCAGGTGGCGAACATCACCTCTGCAGCCGGCGTAGAACATTTTGCGCAGGTGGTCGGTCCTATGTCTTGGGAGTCCCATCGACACTTGACCGGCGGGGTAAGGGCCGCCCCAGCCCTTATCCTTCTAAGGGACACCTCCTCCAGTCTAGTTAAGTTATTAGGGAGGGGGTAAGTGCACGGCGGGATGAGGGCACGTGTACTTTTCCGCAGAGAGGATGCTAGGATGGGGACAACGAAGCGGGCATCATAAGGTAGCTTCGTGGGGGGGGGGGGGGGGGGGGGGGGAAGCAAGGAAGGAAGCAAGGAAGGAAGGAAGCAAGGAAGCAAGGAAGGAAGGAAGGAAGGGAGGGAGGGAGGGAGGGAGGGAGGGAGGGAGGGAGGGAGGGTGGATGGATGGATGGATGGAGGGAGGGAGGGACGGACGGACGGACGGACGGGTGGATGGATGGATGGATTTGATGGACGGACGGACGGATGGGTGGATGGATGGACGGACGGAAGGACGGATGGATGGAATATAGGAGCATCCCCTTTGAAACGAGATGGTAGCAGTTGCTACCATGCTCGTTTTCCCCCCTATATCTTAATTATTGTTTGAGATCGGTTAACTATACCATCATTCCATTCACTGAATTTTTGTTTCTATATTACTAACATTATGTCACTTTTCTGCTTTCAAGCCACCAATCTTCCAATCATTTTTGCTAGCTTCCACCGCAGGTTTATTCATCCGACCACTGGTATCTCTAAACCCCAGGGAATCAGAAAGAGTGACTGCGCCTACATCGACATCCGGATGGATACCATCACAGTCTAGTATAAGATGGTTAATTGTTTCTATGGATTTACCATATTATGCACATGTGTCATCTTCATAGTTAAATTTCTTTTTGTAGCTGCGAGTTCTAAAGCACCCTGATCTAGCTTCAAAAAATAGGGCACTGCCTCTTGAGTTTCCTAGTTCTTTTCCTCCATTGTAAAGTTTTTTAGGTGCAGGTATTTAAATACTTTAGCTGCCATCTGTTACTGTCCAATTTCCTCAGGTGTTCCTCGTATAATATTTTACTCTTAGCTTCCCGTACTTTGAAAGAAGCCCAGCCCACATCTCCCTGTACCGCCTCATTTGTGGTTTTGCCCTGGGCACCCAGTGTCAATCGTCCGACGGCTCTCTGATTTATTTCTAATGTCGACTGTACATCTGCTCTGCTTTTAGGCACGAAACCGTATTTCCGAAAGTAAGCCCGGGAACCATAATTCCTTTCGAAATACCTCTCAGCACCTGATACCTGTTGTATCCCCACAATGCCCTATGCTTCATTATCCCGGCATTTCTTCGCCCTTTTGGCCCAAGTGATTGCTCATGCTTTTCAATGTATCCAATTCTTCGTGTACTCATACCTCGAGATATATTCTGCCACTCTGGGTATTTCATGACCGTGTATTTCAAGACCTTGATCAGCTAAGCCGTTGAAAATCATCAGACCCGACTTAACTGCGCTAAAACTGAAGCAACGTCCCTTTCGACTCCTTAATACTTAACTAGAGTTTGCACGTCTTTCTGGCTATCTGATAACAGCACAATATCGTCTGCATACATCAAACCGGGGAGGCGCTGCTCTACGACCTTTTCGCCTAATATATATGACAGGTGAAAACCTAGGTTACTTTTTTGTATCCTCCGTTCCATATTTATCATATAAAGCATGAACAAAAGCGCTGATAGGGGACAACTATGTCTTAATGCTTTGCATACATTGACAGCGTCCGTCCTTCTTATCCCTTCCCATGTAATTTCTACTTTGTTATCCCGGTACATTTCCTGTAGGAAATCTGTTATCTCATGACCGATACCTTCTTCTTTTAATATGTTCCACAGGAGTTCCCTGTTTACATTGTCGTACGCCTCGTTTATGTCCAAGAAGGCCAAACACAAAGGTCTATTTTCCACTCTAGATATTTCGATGCACTGGGTAAGCACGAACAGGCTATCATCTAAGCGCCTACCATTTCTAGCCGTTCTGAAGTTCTCCGAGTATCTTCTTACTTTCTACCCATGCTTGCATCTTTAATTTCACAGCCTGCATGGCCAACCTGTATATAACAGATGGTATAGTAATCGGCCTGTAAGATTTTATGTGTATCCTATCTCCTTTCCCTTTATAAATCAAATTCATTTTACCCTGCCGCCAGCTGTCCGGAATTTGCTTATTCGGTTAGTGTTTCCAAAGCTTTTAACAACGTTTCCTTAATTCTTGGAACTAGTTCATTAATCATCTTGATCGGAATTTCATCAATTCCTGTAGATGTGCTTGTAGAAATATTTTTCCTTCTTTTTTCAGTTTAGATTGGTCAGTTCTAAGCTGCTTTGTATTCGGCTATCTTGTGTTGCTTCCTGATTTGCGAAGATTATCCTATCGCCGCTCTTAAATGACTCGGTTATAACTGATGTAATGTAGTTCCCAGCGTTGTCTCCCTTTAAACAATTTCCTTCGTTATCTTGAATACATTTCTGCTTTATTTGATTATTTTTATCTAGCCAGCTTATATGGTTCCAAAATTTTCTTGGTCCGCCTAATCCATCCAGCGGTCGGTGGACTGCTTTATTTTACTTTGGACGAAGGCCTGTGCATCAAGTTTCTTTTGTCGATACGATTCTCATTTTTGGTCTGTTTCCTCCTGGGATACCTTTGTTTTCTTTGCCTCTCGGTGTTTCCTTGAAACTGCCCGTCGTTGTTCAATAGCTTCCCTGATTTCCTTATTCCACCAGCTCCGTGGCTTCCTCTTTCCATTCCAGCGGTTTGCTACTTTAACCGCCTTAATTGTTCTCCTTACGAGTATGGATGGATGGATGGAATATAGAAGCGTCCACTTTAAAACAGGGTGCTAGCAGCTGCTATCATGTTCTTTTTTTTTTTCCTATATCTTAATTATTGTATTAGATCAGTAAACTATACCATCATTCTATTTACTGAATTTTTGTTTCTACATCACTAACATTATGTTACTTTTCTGCTTTTAAGCCACTAATCTTCCAATCGTTTTTTGCTAGCTTCCACCGCAGATTCATTCACCCGGCCACTGGTATCTGTAAACCCTAGGGCCTCAGGAAGAGTGACTGCGCCTGCATCGACTTCCGAATGGGTACCATATCACATTCGAGTATAAGATGGTTAATTGTTTCTGTGGATTTACCACATATTGCACATGTGTCATCTTCGTGGTTATATATATATATATATATATATATATATATATATATATATATATATATATATATATATATATATATATATATATATATATATATATATATATATATATATATATATATATATATATATTTTTTAGCTGCGTGTTCTAAGGCACCCTGATCTAGCTTCAAAAAGTAGGGCACTCTCTCTTGAGTTATCAAAGAAAGCTTCCTTTCTGATCTGCCTTTTCTACTTTCGGTATAGTTCTACACTCTGCTTCTTTTCCATAACATTTACGGAATTTTTACCTTCTGTGTTTTTCATCTGTTGCTTAACGCTCTTTAGTTCTTCGTCCTTGTGACCAGCATACTTACTGGTTAGTTTCCTAGATCTTTTCCTCCATTGTGAGTCAACGCTTTTCAGGTATAGGTATTTAAATACTTTAGCTACCCACCTGTTACTGTTCAATTTCCTCAGGCGTTCCTCAAATAATATTTTACTCTGAGCTTCCCGTACTTCGAAAGATGCCCAGCCCATATCTCCCTGTACCGCCTCATTTGTGGTTTTACCGTGGTTTTGCGTATTTGCGGAAAAGCGAGCGCCATCTGTCATGTAAAATTTAAAGCTTCGCCGGCACGTTTGCTTGGGAAGGGATTCTCGAACTGGCATGCGCAAGGCAGCGTTCGGCGTCTCAAGTGCACCTGAATCGTTTTCTTTTGCCGGAAACGTGCGTATGCTGACAAAAGAGGATCTGATTTTCGTTTTTAAAAACGATGTGGAGCGCCGGCTTTTCGGGTTGTCGCCTAAATATGAGCAATATGCGTGCAGTTTGCTACCACAACTGTTCGCCAGGCGCATCGCAGCCGGTGCTTAAACAAGGAAGGTCAGGTCAGAAACTTGATGAACCTTCATACCACTAATAAGTTTTGATGAGAGCGGCGTGCGTACCATCTATGAAGACCGCGGTGTTTATGCGACAATGGCATGGGTTCTCCGCTGATACGGGCCACATCGTTTGAACTCACTGCGAGTGCGTTGCTGGGTGAGATATTTTGTATCTCTCTTGTGCAGAACGCTGATAAACAACGTATACTGCATGGACGCTAATACGCGGACGAGTGTTATAGTGTAATGGGATGTACTGTAACACGCGCAAATGTTTGCGCTTTCTTGATAGGGCCGGAGCTCCTGCTGACGTCGTCCCTGCAGCATTTGAAGCAGGCCAAACTTTACTGATCAATAAACATCTCTTTGTATTATCTCAGTCACGCTCGCACTGATACGCGACAGCTTCGCTCACTGACGGGCCGTTTCCTGCCGCGCTCCCGCTGTTCCGATAGCACATCTTGCTATTGTTGCATTAACGGTGGATATTGTAGATGGCAGAACTCTTATAAAACCGAGATGTGTTCATTTGGCAGCAAGCGCGAACTACAGCAAGAACGCCCAGCCACTTCGGAAAGAGCCGGATGCGCACAACCGACCCCATCAAGGGCTTCGTCTTTCGCGCCTTGTATGCCGTCGTGGCCCTCGTTACATGTAAGTACAAGTGTCGCTGTTGTATGACGCATGCTTAGCGTAGATAGAAACGCGTTGCTGTCAAGTGGCTGTCCTGAGACTGCATGTAATAGTGAACAATAATGAGTTTCTAAACCTGCCAGCATGCAGCAGGGCTGCTGTTGAGTGTTTCTGTGAGGCACAGGATGCTCCTTCTTGCACGGACGTACTCTGTAAGCCGTTAGTTCTTGGCGAAGGTATAGAACTCACACCAGCAATTCAATTTAATGTCAAAGGCCTTGTCTGAAGGCGGAAATAGTCACTTTCCGTAAGTGGTGCGGCTGTAGAAGGAAAACAAAACAGCCAAGAAAGAATTACGCCCCCCCCCCCCCCCCCCCCCCCACACACACACACACACAAAACGGGAGTGAACAAAAAGTAAGCGCCTCTGCGAAGCAGCAGAGGAAGAGGAGACCGCGCACACTTCGTGATCGCAGGCGACGCGCACCCGGGGGCCAGTCATGAAATATCCAGACTGCCTTTTTCACGTGTCCGACTTTTCTTTTAATTCGTTACACTAGAGTAGCAAAAAACCACTGGAGGTATAGGATATTTGCTACACTAGTGCAGGTGATGTAGTTTTAAAAAAAATGACCCTTTTGAGTAGGGGTGGAAGTCGAACCAAGACTTTTGTGTTGCGAGACAGACACACGCTCATAGACGAGGGGGCTCGCTGGTTCAAGCTGAATAATGGTAGATCTACCTACTGAATTCGTGACGCGAACGGAGTCCGACAACGCAGTCGAGTTTTGACCTTAATAGGCGATGCTTAATTAAGCGCTCCCATGGTTAAATCATTCCTTTACGGGATTAGCCGTGACGATGGATTGGTTCATGGCGATGACACATTTCATAGCGTGTACAGTAGGAAATGGGAGAAACGCGATAAATCGAGCGCTTACAACCTTTGATAAATTCTGCCCTTCGTAAAGCTTATGCAATTGGGTAAAAAGACAAAATATTTTATACCGCTTATAGGCCATGAAATTCATGCACTGCGCGCTTGGAGCTCCGTGTTTAATTCATTAGATCTCGTACCTGACGTTCGTCATATCCGTCTTTACTTTGCACAAAGGACCTATGAAATGACTTGAAAAATTAAGCGCCACAAAAATATGCAGCACTGCACTAAATACATGAACTATTACAGGTTTACGCAGTAATAAACATGCTTTGTTTCCTGCGCCTAAAAACGGCAGCGATCGTCAGATAACTCACAATGACGCGCGATATTCTTCCAAGTGGCTTCATATCGAAATATGACAGAAATAACAAGCGGGTTGTTAACACGAAGTGAAGTCGAACAGTATACGCTCTCGGTCGTATTATTTGCCGAGCTGGGACGAGTAAATACAATCTACAGCATGTCCTTTATAGCTTTAAAACATTTACGCATATTCAACATGCTGTCAATCGTTTTCGTCAGCCCAATTATACAAGTTCACCTGCCTAATCAGGCACCGTCAAATGATTTTTCGAGCTTTGGGTGACTGTATTGTGGTGTCACAGTGTACGGCTCTTGTTCGAATTTCAGAATTTTTCAGGTCAGTAAACTGCTGTACCGAATCGCATGTATGGGGCTGTCCCAGAAAACTTGATGAGAGTGCTAAACTAATAAATGCAGAAATCTGTCCTCTGTCAAATCTTTTTGCTTTCGTAGTTATCACAAGAAACTTATTTTCGAATAAATTCAAACTCCCTCAGGATAGACCTAGAGTGTTTCGCCGAAACGAACGTTTTAAACTACCAAGGGTGTACACTAATTACGGAAAAGCTGACGTGCATATTACGTTCCCTGTCACTTTAATATATTTCCAAATGAAATTGTGCAGTTGACTTCGCTTGCTGAAGTTAAACGAGAAGCTAAAAAATTTTTTAGTCAAACTACACAGCATATGTGAAAGTGTTTTTGCCATGTACTGTATTGTATGATGTCCCTTTAGTTTATTATTGTTTATTTTGGCGTGGAGCACGCGCCCGTCGATTACCGTGGCCCGCCCACAAGTGCTCCTGCGGGCCCGGTAATGTACGCTGTATTGATGAATGGCAATACAATTATTACGTCTATCTTCAAGAATACTGCTGGAGATGCCTCGTAGTTTGTCACAGGCAGCAGATTTTGTTTATGCAACGATGCAAACGCCGAGGGTAAACGAATTCATGACGCGATGACCGCATAGAAACATATGGCTAGCAGACGACGCGGCCGGGCTCCGGTCCCGGATTCACTTATCAACTCCGCCACCAATGGCGTGGTCGTCGCTTTGCACGGGGCGTTTTATATGGGTCGTGCCATCTCACTTAGTCTGTATCGTATGACCATTTAACTTTCACTTTCCAATTGAAACTCAGATGCAAGTCAGCGCTGCGTCCGTCTATCTTATTGCCAACACTCTGTGGGCTGGCAGAACCAATGTCTTCATCCGCCGTCGGACAGAAAAGTCTGATGCCCATGCATGCGGCACCAATTTCATTGGCAAGTGCGGGGGCTCGTCGTGATGATACGGCACTATGGAGCTGAGTTCGTCGTTCCCGCTTCGCGACAGGTTACGCAGGTAGGACAGGTGAGCGGGAAAGCCATTCGCCCACCGAGGCACTGGGAACCTGCGCGGGAAGGGAAACGAGATTCGCAGACTGTGGCACGAACCGAGAGCGGCGCTGTCGTCGAAGGAACCAGCTAAGCCCGACGGCGCGCTGCAGGAAAACGCGAGAAGAGCCGGCTCCTGCGGGGGGGTAACGTCCAGGGCCTAATGGTCCGGAGCGCGACCCATTAACAATGTGTTGCAAATAATAGCGGAGAGGAGGAGGCGTTCTGAACCATGCGGTTTCCAGCGCGTGTCCTTCCGCGAGTGGTGCTCCTCTTCCCGAGGATGCGGCGGACGCCACTTGCTGCGAGAAGAAGACGGAAGGGGCCTTTGTTTCCGCCGCGTGGGACAGGCCCTTCCGCGCCTTGTCGCCGCTTTTGAAAAGCGACAAGGGCCGCACGTGGAATGTTCCCAGGCCGAGTGAAAATGGCGCCAAGCCCGGCCCCCGGCTGTCCCAGATTCTGCGCGCGAGACAAAAGCGCGATTAAAAGCAGCCGCAGTGCGCGATTACGTTTGATCTCCGGAGCTGGCAAATTAACCACGAGCTCCCGCCTTCCGCGGAGACAATGGCGCAGCTCGCTCATCGCTGCCGGCGTCAAGGCCGCGGCGCGCGAACGAGGCCGCACCACTGACCTCTGCCACTTGCCCAGCGGTGCTGCCCGCAGCGGTCAGCCGTCCCGAGGTGGGGCCATTGTTTATAACGCGTGCCTGTCAGGTGTGCCCCCGCGCTACCCGACCCGCTGCTTAGAGGTCGATTTGACGTCGGCTGTGCTTTGCCCGCTACGGACAAATATGTGCTTTATGTTGAATTCCAATGGCAGATCGCGAACGCTTCGCCGGATCACAAACGCATCGCTCCGGCGTAGATCCCTTCCTCCACATTTGCCATTGGAATGCGTTCGCTCCCGCGGGAGCATGCTCCCTGGTGGACTCAAGCCAATCAGTGCGCAGACTGTTCTCGTGGCTCAACCCTCTGCAATGGCCGCCGTCGTCTTCACTCTGTTGCGAGCACATTTTTGCAGCTCTTGGCAAAACAAACGTATCTAATGGCATGAATCTGTACGTTTCTGATAAAGCATAATCAAATCTTGGATCGAAGCTAACATGTGTATTTGAACCGGCAGAGGTACAGTGTGAAAAAACTGCCGACGCCGAGCGCAGCGCGACGGTATCTCAAGCGAAGGGAACGAAAGTTTTTTTCTACCAGCAGTAATTTAAAAACTCGCACATTATAATAAAATTAACGTAAAGAATGCTTAGAAACATTGTTCCTGCGTCGGTTGGGATGCGGAACCATTTACGAGATCCGAATGCGAAAACAATGTGCTTCGAATGTCGATGTTGTCATGGCTGGCTGCAGGGTGTCGTCCTCTTGCTACCGCCGGAGTGTGCAGGAACAACGTTGAGAATCATGCATACAGCTCACGTGACATGCTTTGTAAGGTTAACATAAAAGAAAAGCTAACGACAGATAAGTCATACCGCCCCGCCGGGGTGGCGCCGTGGTTATGGCGCTCGACTGCTGTTCCCGGCCTCGACAGCCACTTTTCGATGGAGGTGAAAAGCAAGGCGCCCGTGTGCTGTGCGATGTCAGTGCACGTTAAAGAACCCCAGGTGGTCGAAATTTCCGGAGTTCTCCAGTACGGCGTCTCTCATAGCCTGAGTCGCTTTGGGAGCAAGTAATTCCGTCTTATGCTGCAGCTTCGTTTGGAAATCAGAACCGGTAGCTACTACTCGTCTATAGACCGTTTTACCGAGAGCAAGCAGGAGAGAAGGAAAATACTCTCTAACCAGATTCCTTGCGCCGGCCCATTGTTGCCAGTGCCGAGTGGACTGTGCATTCGCATGCTTCGTGCATAGCAGAGCGGCCTTACACCTCGGTATATTGTCATTTGAGAGACGTAAATACCTGTATTAGCGCCCCTTTTAGTGGTAATGTCATCGGGACAGCAATGCGTGATCGTGGACTGCGCAAAGAATCAAAGAAATCGCAACATGATTACCGAGAGCGTATGCGGGAAGCATGCATCGACAGTCCGAGTTTCTATGTTTCGATATGTTTCTGCTTTACCGCTTTCCAGTCTAACCTTATTTAATTCGCTTATGAACGTTTTATGTAAGCCAGCTAGATAAACTTAGTACCAATGACGGACTCACGAATATGATGCCCACTTCACTTCCTCCGCCGTAGTAGCCATGCACGCCGGGCAGGCCGTGCCTCCTGCAAGCCCTCCGCGCCAACGATACGGTGGATCCTTTCCGCCAACGCAAGAGCGTGCTAAAATCTGTTCTTCATTTAAACAATAAGCCGACAGCAAAAAAAAAAAAAAAAAAAAATCTTTCTGGCGGATTTGTGACCCATACCGTGTTATTGATAATTGCAATACAAATAAGTTACGCAACACATTACCGCTGGTGCGGCGCGCGGCTCATCGTCTGCACGCTGGTTCCGCTGCTAAGGCGTCACTGAAATTTACATCTATCTTTTACTAATACTATGGGATCGGCAGTAAGGCAGTTAGTTCCATGAGAGACCATTTACTCTAGCGCTGAGCAATTAAAAGCGTCGTCAAATGTGCCTTCGATGCGAAACAATTTAGGCCTAGCGACGACTAGGGAGTAGCGCTCGACGAGAGTGCCGTAGTACGCCGCGCCAGCGGGCGGCGCCGCTTTCGTAAGCGGTGCTGTATGTGCTATGAATTTGTCGTTTTCTTTCATGGTGCCGCTGAGAGCGCACGTTTTTCGACGTTTTGCTCAACAATACGTCGTGCAAACGATGCTGCTACGATGTACGGGACGGGGGTATACGATGTTGTCTCGCCGCAGGACGAACACCAAGGCTTTATAAAAACGTCGAAGGATGGTACTTTAGACACTACTTCTTTTAAGTGCTAGTCTTGAACCGTAGTTTAACTTGAAAGTATACATTGTTGAAGCAGGACAGCTCGATCGTATATCGAAATGGGTCGCACTTCATGTTAAATCAATGCGGCGATAACTGGAAAGCATCTTTTGCAGTATCTGCATTCCGAATTCGGTAGCTGCCCATACGGTTCATTTGCCGTGTGTTTGTGCGTGCAGTTACCATTACGATAATAAAATATAATTGAAAATACATGTATCGTGAAAGATATAACAGATACATCCTCACTGCGGAAGTGGAGCGCAGTCCTTCGCAGCCACCCCGGCCGCTGTGCTGTTTCCAACAGCAGCCGCTATATGTCAAACGGATGGTATACGGTTTCCTGCCGCGCTCAAACAAAGCACAAATAGCCCCAAGGTGTCGGATAGCTTTCACGAGCACCGCGAAACAGCACTTTTACACTGCCGCACCGCAGCATCAACACGCACAGCACAGCCCAAGATGGCGTCAAGAGGCGCCGGAGCGGACGTTCCGCAGTTTGGCTCATACGGGGCGCCACCATCAAACTAAGATGGCTGCACACAGGCATCGAAACTAAAAAGGTTGCCCACTGCGACAGGCCTGATCGGTGGCGTCCGCTCCTTGCTTGATTTCGATGCTGCCCACCGGGCAAGATTTTTTTACTCCGCGGATTTCGCAGTGAAAGTTCACTCCTTGGAGGTCGGCAAGCAGGCGCAGCTTTCATGTGATCCACAGCTTCTCGAACCACCGTGCAGAGACGAGAAAGCGAGAATCCACCAGTCGTGGCAGGGAGCAGAAGCGGAAACACGAGACGCCGCGGCATATGCGCTTCCGGCCAATTTTGGCGGATAAAATATCGTTGCTCCGCGGAGCGATCCGGGATCCACGCCTGATCCCATTCTGCCATTGGAACAGCCAGCTCTCGTTCCCATTCTGCCATTGGAATACCGCTTCCCCAAACGGAGCAATAAAGCTTGATCCGGATCTGCCATCGGAATTCAACATTACTTGTTGGCTTCAACCTGTGCTCAGTCTTTTACCCCTCAAGGCACTAATATTATCGACAATTTTCAGTATAGTGCATGCCCTCAACAGACTAAGCTTGGATCAAGCCCTGAAGCTCAAAGTGCTCTGCTCTTACTCCGTCATATTAGGACCAAAGCCTCGCCGGCTTCCTTAAAGGGCCACTGTCCAGGGAAGGACCTTTTAAGCGAAGGAGCCCAGTGTTTTGATCAGGTACCGCAGATAGTCTGTGCAAAATGCTACAGTGACACGCGCGCCGCAAAGCAACGAAAATACAAACCAGAGCTCTCTCGTGCTCTCCTTCGGGAAGCCAGCTTTCCCGTTCCCTGCGCTGGCCCGTCGAAGCCGCAGCTATGACGTATTTGTCGAGAACGACGTTCATTGGTCCGTCTCGCTGTCTGAGGGTGAAGGATGGGTGTCTACCGCTCGCTGCGCGCTTTTCCCTCGCCACGGCCAGACGTCCAGCGGCGCCTTTTCAATTGCGCCTTTATGTGAATGGTGACTGCATTAAAACTTTCGTCAACTTTATTTCATACTATGATTTGTGGTTCTTATTTTCTTCTTTGTCTCTTTTCTTTACTTTTCCCTTTCCGCTCTCCTTTCGTTTATTATTTTTCTCTCCTTTCTAATATGTCATTTTTACTTTCTCAATCACATTCAGTGCTGATAATTTCTAAAACCAATCGCTTTTGTCACTAATCACTTTTCAATATCACGTTAGTGACGAAACTGAAAGAAACAATTTTTCTCAATGACACGTTATAGTTCAAAAGCTGTAAATGTTGAGCTCTTACGCTTAACATGTAATATTTTGAGGCACAGAGCATACATATAGAGTTATCATTCTAAGTTATTATGCAGAAACAATTTACGCTTTGGTGAAGGGGTGAGGTAGATGTGCGGCGCTTCGTTTTTTTTTTTTTTTTCAAAGAACTTTATTGACAAAACCAAATAATATGTACAAACACTGTTTGGACCGATAGCTCAGTAGACTAGTGGCCGGTCCAAATACAATTATTACTCTCAGGGTCAGCCACAGAGGATCAAGGATTTAAAGGAACAATAATGATATAAACGCAACATTACTGCTATAATTGCATACATCTGCAAGAATACAAAACAAAGTGCAAGTAAAAAAAAATGCCCGCATAATTATGAGGACCAAATAAAATCGATAAGTATAATAGTAGTACTACCATGAAGAAAACGAGAACACGAAAGAATATGGTTACAAAGTACAATACAGCGCAAGCGAAGTACAGGATACTCACAAAAACTATTGCGCACACGTAATAGCATGTGCGCAATAATAAATAGCAGTGTAAAGCATGTTTCAAAAACTACGCAACAAATGTGAATTTCACTAAGAAAGAAATTCAGGCAGAATTTCATTAGACTGATAATACAGTTTACATGTAAATTTAAAATTTCTGGCGGCTTTTACCTCGATCGGCAGTTCATTCCATACTTTAACACCATTGAACTCCATCAGTCGCTCACCATATACATTTCTACATTTGGGAAGGTTAAAGTTACAGTTAGATGCCTGCCTATAGTATTACGCGAAAGCTGGACAAATAGGCTTAATGGAAGGGGGGAGTTATTGTTGATGATATTGTTCATCACAAGCGCAAGTTTGTAGTTACGCAAGGTTAGGTACGATAGTATTTTGTTGGCATCAAAAATATTGCTGCTGGATTGATCAAAATTACTAGTTGTTATTGCATTCAATGCCCGCTTTTAAAGACGATGTAAAGGCGACACATATGTTTTATATGTCTGACCCCAAGATTCACAGCAGTAACTGATATGTGAATGGAAAAACGAGAAGTAGAGGGAACGTAGTAGTATATCGTAAGGAAAATAGTATCTCGCCTTAATGAGCGTGTGGCACCCAAAGGCAATTTTTTTGCATACATTGTTAATTTGTTCTTTCTAGTGTAAATGGCAATCAAATATAACACCTAAATATTTAAAAAAAGAAACTGGTTCTATTAACGCGTTACCTAGAGTAAGTGTAAATGTATTGTTAATAGTCCTGCGTCTAGAGTGAAAAATTATATATTTAGTTTTGGCAATGATCAGCGTTAAGCGATTGTTGAGGAACCAGGAAGACAGCATTGTCAGCTCATTCATTATCATCGTCTGATTTGCCTGAAGAGATTCCCCAGTAACTACAAGAGCGGTGTCGTCTGCGTACAATTGTACTCGAGAAAAGCGAAGCACCTGTGGGAGATCATTTAGATAAAGTGAGAACAACACGGGACCCAAAACAGAACCCTGTGGCACACCACAGGTTACATCGTTGACATGTGATATGAAATCATTAATAAGTACTCTTTGCTTACGGTTAGATAAATAGCCGTGAAAAAATTTAACCGTGTTATCGACAAAACCGTAACTATCCAATTTCTGCAACAATATAGGATGACATACCGTATCAAATGCCGTTTGAATATCTTAAAAACCAACAACAGCTATTTTGTTCTGATGCAGGGCAGAATAAATAGCTTGCGATAAAGTTAACACTGCTGTGGAAGTTGACCTATTTTCGACAAATCCGTGTTGCTGAGGTGTAATGATATTATTGTTGTCAAGAAATGTTTTTACTTGTTTCGCTATTAGTTTTTCGAAAAGTGTACTAATCACACTTAGTACATGCAGATATCGGCCTGTAACTACATGGCTGGTTACGATCTCCTGCTTTATATATTGGAACTATTTTATCAACTTTCAGTGCTTTAGGGTATCGATTATTTTCTAGGCAACGATTGAACAAGTGGCAAAGGTAAGGGCATCTATGTTATCTTTGACCACCATTGATTGAATGCCGTCAAGACCGGTTGCTTTGTTTACTGCCATCTTACTTACAACAGCTTTTATGTCTTCAGCGGTATTAGGGCGAAAATGAAAATTATTGCATGCAGCTGTTGGTACAGCTGAACTAGATAGCGATAGTGAGGATTGGCTTGTAAGGCTACTACTAAAGTTAGTGAAGTATTCGTTGAAATCATTAGCAACTTGCAGAGAAATGCTATTGGGGGTGACTTCTGTTTATTTATTCCAGTTACGCTTCTAACTATCTTCCATAGTTGTTTCGTGCCCCCTTTGTTTTGACTAACCAGTTTAGTGAAATACAATTTTCTCGATTTTCTGATCATGGCTACTAACTTATTCCTGTAATATTTAAACTGCGTTCAGTAATAGTCATTTGCTTTGTTTTTCTTTCATTTATTGTAACATGAATCCTTTCTCTTCAGGACGTCAAGTATGTCCTGAGTTATCCATGGGCCTATAGGATATTCGTAGTTGCGTTTGACACACTCCCATGTTTATTGACTAATTGCATTTTTGGGGCACAAGAGAAAATTTTCAAATTCAATATTTACGTCATCATTACGTATAGTACTGGAAGTAATGCTCTTAAGTATATTTCTAACTCGCACGTAATCAATACGCAATGATCGCTTTGGATGACTTTGACTAGACGGTGACATACAGGATCGGGGCAAGAACATAAACGTCGGACAATGATCAGCAATCAGAGCATCGCACACACCTGCCCGAAAATTCATATCAAGGTTACACAACATATGGTCGATGAGGGATGCAGTTTGACTGGTTATCCGAGTTGCAGAGTTGATGACATTTTTAAAATTGAATGATTGAAGAAGAAAAACGTAGTCACTGCAGTTGTCTGATAATAGGTCAATGTTAATATCGCCACAAATAACAATGGGATTTTTTATACTCGCATATGGATCACTGCCTTGTCGTGGCGGAGGGGCTTGCGAAACTCGATGAAGTCGTGAGCTGTGCTGTGTAGGGCCACCCAAGATAGACAGGTCACGGCAGAGAGTTCTGACAAAATGTGATTCACTGGAGAAGGTAATGGCAACCCACTCCAGTTTTTCCTGCCAAGAAAACCCTATGGCCAGTCACAATACCATTAATGATATGGCGCTGGAAGATGACCCCCCAGGTTGGAAGGCGTCCCATATGTTACTGGGGATGAACAAAGGGCGATTCCTAGTAGCTTCAGGACGAATGAAGCGGCTGGGCTAAAGCCAAAAGGACGCTCAGTTGTGGATGTGTCGGGAAGCGACCGGAAAGTCCGATGTTGCAAGGAGATGTATCACATAGCAACATGGAATGTAAGATCTATGACGCAAGGTAAACTGGATATCGTCAAGCGAGAAATGGACAGATTGAACATTGATATCTTGGGTATCAGCGAACTCAAGTGGACCGGAATGGGAGAATTTAACTCCGGCAACCATTATGTCTTTTATTGTGGGCACGAATCCAAGAGAAGGAATGGGGTCGCTCTCATAGTAAACAGAAGAATGGGCAAAGCAGTGCTAGGGTACAACCCCAAAAACGACCGAATGACTTCACTTCGGATCCAAGGTCACCCTTTCAACATAACAGTTATCCAAGTCTATGCACCGACCACTACTGCTGAAGAAGCTGACGTTGAGAGATTTTATGCGGACCTACAATGCCTTTTAGACCGCACCCCATCATCAGACGTCGTTTTTCTCATAGGAGACTGGAATGCTAAGGTAGGGAGTGAAGAAATATCCGGAATTACAGGCAAGTTCGGTCTTGGTGAGCCAAATGAAGCTGGGCAGAGGCTAGTAGAGTTTTGTCAAGAAAACAACCTGACCATAGCGAATACTCATTTTCAACAGCACAAGAGGCGCCTGTACACATGGACTTCGCCGGACGGTCTGTACAGGAATCAGATCGATTATATTATTTGCCGACAGAGATGGAGAAGCGCTATACAAGCAGTAAAAACAAGGCCTGGGGCCGATTGTGGCACCGATCATCAGCTTCTTGTTGCCAAGATTAAGCTTCGATTGAGGAAAACGCAGAAAACTAGAAGGCCTTTCAGGTATAATCTGGATCAAGTTCCATTAGAATATGCTGTGGAAGTGAGGAATCGATTTCAAGAATTAGACCTAGAAGACAAAGAGCCCGAAGAGATGTGGACTGATGTTCGTGATATAATACAACAAGTTGCTACTAAGGTAGTTCCAAAGCAAAAGAAATGCAAGAAAGCAAACTGGTTATCTGAAGAGGCTTTGCAAATAGCTGAGGAAAGGAGGATGGCAAAAGTTATGGGGGAAAGAGAAAGATACAAGGTTCTCAATGCGGATTTTCAGAAAATAGCAAGGAGAGATAAGAATGCCTTCCTGAACATAGAGTGCCGAGCAGTTGAGGACAACAGCCAATTAAGGAACACAAGAGCTCTGTATAAGACAATCAAAGATATCAAAGGAAGCTTCTGTGCTAAGCTGGGCGTGATAAAGGACAAACGAGGCAAGGACCCCACAGAAGCCTCAGAGATAAAGAAGAAGTGGCAGGAATACACAGAAGAACTGTACAAGAAGGACCCAAATGTGCAAACCCAACATAAGACGGTTGTGATTACTGATCTCGAGCCGGGCATCCTGAAGAGTGAAGTTGAATGGGCCTTAGCCAGCCTTGCTAAGAACAAAGCTAGCGGAATTGATGGCATTCCAGCTGAGTTGCTTCAAAACCTCAACCATGACGCTGTTAACATTCTCCATACATTATGTCAGATTATTTGGACAACGCTGCAGTGGCCACAGGATTGGAGGAGGTCAGTTTACATCCCCATTCGCAGTGCCAAAGATTGTTCCAACTACCGCACGATCGCGCTTATTTCGCATGCTAGCAAGGTGATGCTGAAAATCCTCCAAGGTAGGCTGCAGCAGTATGTGGATCGGGAGCTTCCGGACGTGAAAGCTGGGTTTCGCAAGGGCAGATGAACTAGAGACCAAGTTGCCAACCTTCGCTGGATCATGGAAAAAGCAAGAGAGTTCCAGAAACCCATCTACTTCTGCTTTATTGATTATGCGAAAGCGTTTGACTGCGTAGATCACAGCAGATTGTGGCAAGCTCTCCAAGAGATGGGAGTTCCAATTCACCTCATCTGTCTCCTCAGGAACCTGTATGAAGGGCAAGAGGCCACAGTCAGAACTGGGCATGGTCTTACTGATTGGTTTCCGATTGAGAAAGGAGTGAGGCAAGGCTGCATACTGTCGCCCTGCCTATTTAACCTATATGCAGAGTGCATCATGAGGAAGGCTGGTCTGGACGAGTCTTCAGCTGGAGTGAAGATTGCTGGAAAACGTATCAACAACCTTAGATATGCGGATGATACCACTTTAATGGCAGAAAGTGAAGCGGAACTCAACAGACTTCTGATGCGCGTACAAGAAGAGAGTGAGAAGTTTGGGCTTAAACTGAACATTAAAAAGACAAAGATCATGGCGTCTTGCCCTATCAAGTCCTGGAGCATCAAGGGACAAGAGGTGGAAGCTGTGACAGATTTTCTCTTCTTGGGCTCCAAGATTACCTCGGAAGGAGACTGCAGCCATGAAATTAGGAGACGCCTGCTTCTGGGAAAGAGAGCAATGGTTAGCCTTGACCGCCTAGTAAAGAGCAGAGACATTAGTCTGCCAACCAAGATCCGTATAACTCGTGCTATGGTCTTTCCAGTTGTGATGTATGGATGCGAGAGTTGGACTGTGAAAAAGGCTGACCGCCGAAGAATTGACGCGTTTGAATTGTGGTGTTGGCGAAGAGTCTTGAGAGTTCCTTGGACTGCCAGAAGATCAAATCAGTCAATATTGTCGACCATAAACCCTGACTGCTCATTGGAGGGTCAAATTCTTAAGTTAAAGCTCAGCTACTTTGGTCATCTGATGAGAAGAGAGGAGTCGCTGGAGAAAGATTTGATGTTGGGAAAGGTTGAGGGTCGCCGGAGAAGGGGTAGGCAGCGAACGCGATGGTTAGATGGCATCCTCGAGGCACTGCAGATGAAGTTATGTGATGTTAGGAAGATAGTGAGAGACCGGAAAGCGTGGCGTGACATGGTCAATAGGGTCACGAAGAGTCGGACACGACTGAACGACTGAACTGATGACGTCAAAATAGTTTCCATGTCAGAAATAAATTGTGGCATTTTAAAGTGCGAAGGACGGTACACCACGCCAACTACGGGGCCACACTGAAGTTTAATGAAAAGAGCTTCAATTGCTTCACTGCTGTATTTCTTAACATCGGAGCTACAGTAATGTAGTGCAATTTCGACAAAAAGGGCAACATCACCGCCACGTGTACTAGCTGCCAGACCTTGATAGTGACAGCATTTCGTAGCCTGGAATAAAAACGGACTCGGCCTCTTTTAACCACGTCTCTGTGATAGCAATCACGTCATATTTGAAGGAAAACTGTGACAAGTACGCTAGAAGATTGTCAGAATTTTTGCGAATGCTTCGTACGTTACATTTTAGGATAGATAAGTCATCGAGCGCAAGCCTCGCTTGCTCTATCTGGGAAATGTTGTATGTCATCTGATTAGACAACTCGGCTGAGATCTGCGACGCATGTCACATGAAGTACCTTTGTTTTGTTTGCTTTTCTCATGAGGATTTTGCCGTCGGATACCCAAGTATGCGTCCAATCTGTTTTTCGTTCTGCTGCAAGAGCTTTTCCGAGGAGCAGTTTATTCGCCGGACAAAGGTATTCATAATGAAGATGGGGTCAGGATCATCAGAACCTAACACAGACGTATTTAGCCGGTATTTCTTAGCTGCTCTCAGGACACGGTCCCGGACTTTCTTGGAAGTAAATTTCACAATATTTGACTTGCTTTTGTCTTTCGTTGGGACGCGATGTATGACTTCTATGTCTGTTTCTTGAATATTGCATTTCAATGAAGAGCAAATGGTTTCCATGATCTGAAAGAGGTCTTCCTCCTATTCTGAGGGAATGCCCTTTATCTCTTTTCTTTCGACTGTACTGTTGGAAATCAATAACCTCGCTCCTTACCTCCTTCAATCCTTTACTAAGACGGTTGTTTTCCTGTTTGAGCTCGTGATTTTCATCATTTACAGAAGCAAGTTCTCTTTTCAGCGTAACCATCTCAGTCCTGAATTCTCAGAACTTCTCGTTCATGAACTGCACCGACTGTTTCACACTTTCCAGTTCTGTCTCGATTATTTCTTTCAAGGCCTCTTCCAACCTTTCTTCTTTGCCGTCGAAACGAGCTTCAAGTCTGCGAATGCTTTGGCCAACTCTTTTATAGTCGTAGGTGGCTTGTCACTCATTTCGTTAGTAAAGTAGACACTAAAAAACGCGCACGAAATGAAACACCCCACTTGGAGCAGACCAGGAGCTAAAAATTCAATCGCTAAGGAGACAACATACCTGCGCAAAGCGTAGAAAGCAGATAAGTCGTTGTGCTATCCTGCGGCTGCCTGGTCTGCTCCATTGCGAATCTGACAGCGCTGAAGTTCCTTTCGCAGCCCTAACTGGGCAAGAACAAGTTTTGAATACGCGGCTTCTTTGAGTCACCAAAACTGCGGTAGCTCAAAGTTGAACAAGGCGTTCATTCTGATCGCTAGGTGCTCGATAGCAGTTCACCATGTGCCTTTCGCGCGTGCTTTCCTTCTACCGGCATCACAACTGCACTGTCTGTGCCTGGAAACGAGAGGCAACTCAAGCACCACTTCGAGGCCGGCAGCAAGGTATACGAAAGAGACGCATGAAAGGCGACAGCGTGGTGCGAATCTTAAAACGGATACGTAAAGCTTTGCTGTGCCCGAAGCGGGAGATGGCGAAACTCAATAGCCCGCGAGCGTCTCTCGTGTTGACGGCTAGAAAAGATCCGTTCACAGCGAGCGCGCGTAGAGAGAAAGGGGATCGATGTCGGGTGTGCCTCGAGATCGAGCAGAGTCGCCACCTAGCGGCATAGCGGCGAACCCTACCCAGTGTGGATGCGTGTTCGCGTTGCGTGCCACACCACAGTGTTTTGCGTGCAGGCGTGCGGCGTGTACAAAAGCGCGTTTTGTTTGTTTTGCGGTTCCTGTGCGCTTTTGATTACTTATCTGCCTCTCGCAAAATAAATATGAACAGGCTATTACCCCCACGCTCCATTAAAAAAAAAAATACTTTTCCATATTAAGTATGTCACGCTGGAAAGGACATATCATCAGTCGCGGTCTTCGGCGCTTGAGATTCTTTGAGAAGGGGTGTCTCAAACAAAGTGCTGCTGTCGTTAGGTGCCATGTCAAAGCAAAACAGGTTGCTGCCATCAATACAATTTAATGCAAACGCTCAAAAATCTTATATTCCCGTTTCTGCTTGAAATACCGCAACTACTGAAACATGCGACCGCAGACTGCTGCATAGCAAATTCCAGTTTGAACAATCTACTCAGTGCCTTCTGTATCCACAATAGTTGTCTGAGCACTTTTTTTTTTTTTTTTTGCTTTTAAACCTCCGCGGTGTTTCAGTGGTAGGGCGCTCGACTGCTCATTTCGACGGGGGGTTCGATCCCGGCCGTTTCGAAAGGCGCTCCTCGGCTGTGGGATTTAACTGCACATTAAACAATCCGACGCGTGGTCAACGACACCGAGGCCCGCCCCTACATCATGCGTCATATAGCCGATGTCGCATGGCAAGTTTTAAACCCATATATGCATTTCATATCTTCTTTTTTTGGCAGTGAGTGGTAGTGAGCACATTTCGCTTTAGAGAATTGCTCGAACGTTTGAGAAACAAATCTTCGCAGCATATGTTACACTAATTATTACATAATACACATAGATCAATGTACACTGGTAGCCCGGTCGTTAGAATCATTAGAACCCCTTTTCGTCTGTGCGGTCTTTCGAGCAAAATGGTTTCTGACAAGGGGAGCAAAATAGCTTCATACGGGCTTAACCATCGGTGTTTAGTTAAGGAACAAATACATATTTACCGTCGCATGATAAAATGAACTTCATTTCTATCAGGATAGTTTTATATCCGGAACCTGTTTTGGAAGTAAACGACAGAATCGCCCCCAAGTCACTGCTCAATAATAATTACAATGATAACGAAATCTTCAGCCTTCAAAATCACTTACCTGAACATGACAGAGACCATGCGGTTTTTTTACGATGTCCTCGCAGCGACTGATTCGTAGCTTGCACTTTAATGTTATAGAAAATTAATCGCTGATAATACTAAGTTTTTGTTTAATGTGTAACTCTCCCACACAGTGACATTTATTTGCATAGTAAAAAAATCATCACACTACTAATTTATCATTTATCAACATCCTTATACTTTCCTCGGTTTCAGGAAATCATTTATCTATAAACGTTGATCGTTTGGTCATTGGCGCAATGCTACACTACTAGATTCTGATATTGGCCGCAAGAAGCATTCGCCAAATTCAATCTACTCAGCGTTCTACACGTGGACAGTCAGCTTTCTTGTGTGGCGAGATTTTCTGTACAGTGTCGGCGTAACCTCATTTCCTTTTTGGGGAATACTTGTGCCTGGTTGTCTAGCCAGAGTTGATGTCCACTCAGCCTACGGCAACCCGCCGGGCAATACGCTGTCAGTATTGCATTTAACCTGCTTAATCCTCGAGGCAAGTACAATATAATGAACCAGGCTGCCTCGATTCATTCTAAAGTACTGCAGGTCAGAGCACGAACCTTGACCTCCGCAGGCTTGATACTAAATTTGCATGTCTCACTCGTATAAGGCACGCGCATGCTGTTGAAAAGGCGATATGTCATGTTCAGGTCCAAGTATCAGGCCTGTGAGCGCAAAAAGCGTGCAAAGCGATGCCAGTAAATCTAAAAGACGGATGGTTGCATGCCTTGTTTTCCTAAAATCCGTGCATCTGTTTTTTGCTGCATTGATGAAATCCACAAACTTTTTTTTTGCTTTCTGCAATATTGGAACACTTTAAACAGTAAATCACTAATGCATTGCATAAGGCACGTTTTCATCGCCAACAAACCCGCCGTAAACCCGGAAGCAGACATACTCCGCGTGCGTTTCTGCGAGCGCCGCCGACTGCCAATCCCCACTATCGAAGCGACGGTGGCGCCACCTCTAGGTCGATCTCGCTGCAATTCGGGATGGAGAGCAGGAATCACACACGAAATAGAGCCAGTAACATATTTAATCAGAGCTGGATGCCCCTCGCTCACCCCACGGCCTTGAGGTTGCATCTGTGACGCCACTGCGGTGATCCGGTGCTTGAGGTGGGAGATGATGGCAGCGCTGATGATGACAGTTTACACGGCGAGCGAGCCGTTTTCGTATCTTCAGGCAGTCGTCCCTCGGGAGACGAGGCTGGGTTGACCGGCTCTAAGAGCGTCTCTCGTTCCTCTCGGCCCCATCGTCCTTCTGCTGCTTTCCTTGTCACCTCAGGTCCTTTGTTCCCGTTCCCGGAACTCTCGCCATCCCCGCAACAGCTAGCCGTCATTAGCGCGTCTTCCCCGCATTCCAGCGTGTCGTTCAGCGACCCTTCTTCGAATCCGGTTTTCGGACAAAAGGCGACACCAGCAGGCAAAATTGTGGAGAGGTCGGTGGTTCCCGGATCCCCGCGCAACCCGTAACCCACGGGAGAAAACATGTATAACTCACGCACTGGGAATACACCAGAGAACACTTCCTGCCGTGTATTAGAGATGCCTTGCGCACCATGTCTATATTCGCGTTTTTGTAAAAGTTATGTGCAGTCGGGATTGGGGGCCCGGCCTGGGCCGCTCGAGACAAATTATATCATGGCCCGGACTTGGTCCGCAGGCTGGGCCGTGCTTTCGGGCCGGCCTGGTCACGTGCACTGTCTAGTTCCGTATCCTCGTGACGAGCGCCCCTTTCACCACCTAAACTCGGATCGCACGCGAGAGCGCGAGTAAGATGTGCAGCCGCGGTAGCTAAACGTCATTATAATCAATCTGTCTACACCCACCGCAGGGCAAAGGTCTCTCTTACGTCTCAGCAACTTAGCCCGGTCCTGTCCATAGGTCGGCGCACCCACTCATAAGTGCACTCATATCTCCTCACTCACACTCACGCCATTAGTTTGAGTGGACGCGTATGAGAGTGGTCGTGAGTGTGAGTGGCCATGAATGGGAGCTGCCATAAGTGTGAGAGCGAGTGAGTGGCCGCGAATGGGAGCGGCTTGAGTGTGAGTGCGAGTGAGTGGCCACAAATTGGAGCGGCGATGAGTGGGAGTGATCGGGAGAGGGAGTGGACGTGAGTGTGAGTGAGTGTGAGTGCGAGTAAGTGATTGCGAGCAGGAGTGGACGTGCGTGTGAGTGTGAATGAGTGGATGCGAGCGGGATGTGGACGTGAGTATGAGCGCGAGTGAGCGGATTCAAACGGGAGTGGACGTGAGTGTGAGTGCGAGCGAGCGAGTGGTCGCGAACGAGAGTGGACGTGAGTGTTAGTGAAAGTTGTGGGATTCGGGCTTGCTGCGGCTGCCCTTTGCGCGGCCGCCGCCCGCTTCCCAGTTGTTCTCCTCGTTCCCTTTCTCCCGCCTGAGGCGGCGGAGAGGGGCTCGGACGACTTGTCACTGTCGTTCGGGCCACAGCTCCGCCCTGGCGTTCCAGTGGCTGTTCTCATTGGCGCCTTTTGGCGGGAGCACGGCACCGCTTCGACGGCCGCGCTCGCGCGACCCTCCGAGCGGGGCCCAAAGGGAGACCCCTCCGAGACATCGCAAGGTGCGTACGCTACTGTTCTTGTCTGCCGCCTTTGTCTGCGCAGACCAGTGTGTACTCGAGTTCGTCTGCTCCGGGTCTTACCTGAGAGCGAAGCTCGAGCCTGTCGATCGTGATCCAACGATCCGCGACATGCGTACCTTGCGGTGGTTGCCCATTCTCTCTCTAAGGAACCCTCTGGTCACTGCGAGAGAGAGAGATCACAGCACGCCTTTGCGTGCTTGCGGCGTGCACTCCGTGTCACTTCATGCGCGCAGGGGAGCCTTGTTCCTCGCCACGGCCGGTCTCGAGGGAGAGCGCGTTTTCTCTCCTTCGAGGCCGGCCGTGTCCTCGCGCGCTCCCGGAACACGGTGACTGAGTATGTGTGTGTGTGTGTATGTGCGTTTGTATATATGCGTATGTGCGTGTGTGTGTATGTGTGTGCCGCTGGAGGATGGCGTTTCAATAAACGTCCCCTTTGTGAACTTGGAGGCTTGTGTCCTTGCAGCGAAGTGCTCTCCTCCCGGTGGAGGTTGAGTGCGCGCTGCGGTGTTTCAGTGTGCGCGTGGTGACGGCTGATCGGGGCTTCGGCTCGCGCGACGCTCGAACCCGCGGTGGTTGGTGGCCTATGTCCAAGTAGAAACCACAAAGTGAGTGGTTACAAGTGTGGGTAGATGTGAGTGAGAGTGAGTGGACATCAGTGGATAATAGCACAGACAAAAATGAAAAGGCAAATGCATTTGCGCTAACACTGCCGACATTCCAGACGTGGTCAGGGAATACGTAATAGTTTTAATGGGTAGTGTGCTCTGCGTTTCAAGCATGCGTCTGCTGAGGATGAATTGTAGCCATTTAGAGAAGCTAGATATTTTCGAAGTGCACGACAGCGCACGCTATGTGTGAAGAGCCACCTAGTGCGCAGTCAAATTAGCATTTTTTTTACTGCAAAAGTTAAAATAGAAAAATAGCATGTTCAGAAATCGACATTTCGGCTGTTTTCTTCAAACATGGGCGAGTTTTGTCTTTAGGAGCGTAAAATAAATACCACGGTGTACAAAAACGCCAATGTGACTATGTTCCCATGTCATGTTTTGATCGTCAAACTCCCCATAACTTAAGGAGGTCGTTAACGAAACCAAAGAAGGAGGGCCACCGGTCATATTGATGGCCTGAGCGTTTTGTAAGGATCAAGGTGGGGCAAAAGTGTGCGGCCACACCGCTGCCGGTTCGCGCTACAGAATCGATTATTGCTGTCCAACGTTGCGCGTACGTTGTACTGTCACGATTCTAGCAAAATTATATGCCTGCGCTGATATCCGAACCAATAGTGTGACCTGTTTATTCGCTGTGCAACCTTATGCCACTGAACGCTTTCGGGGTTAAGTTAACGCGGCAATTCAGGAGCACTCAGCCACTTGCAAATTTTAAATCTTGTGGGCCGGCTTAATCGTTAAGAAGGAACACGCGAAAGTTACTAAGGAGTATGATTATCGCAAAGTAGTCAGTGAAATGGCCTCAAAAATAAAAACGACTTCCTGGCTTGGCCAAGGCGACTGCCTAAAACCCAGCACTTGTTGAAGCATGAAAGAACGCATTGTAAACTATGTATCATAGCGCCATAGATGTGAACCTAAATTAAATATGTAACTTTGTGCCTACAAAATCAAACAAAATGTGAACCTGCTTACCTAAAGGTGGCGTTAAATAATTCCGCTTGACTTCTTGCATCACTTGTCTTGGCCTCAACGCCAGCATCCGAAGAATTTGCTTCTGATGCGCCGCGCTGCCGACGAAGTCGTAATCAACTTTCAGGCCAGCCGTCAGCAGAACTTCGATGTCCCGGGCCTGGGATGGCCTTTCCAACTGGACTGTGTGCGCCTATGGCAGGATCTCCTTGAAGATGGCTGAACTGAGTCTCCCCCTTCATGTGGCGATGTGAGGAAATGATGATGATGAAATCGGGGTTTCTTGATGTATTGATGGTTCGGACTCGGGGTTTCTTGATGTATTGATGGATCGTATATTTTAAATCTTTCTCGCCGCAGAAAATAAGTCGAGGAGACAGGCCACTTGTGCACGTCAGCAGAAGACTGCAGAAGCATATTCACAACGAGAGATAAAATATTTGGTGACTTGGTCATTCACTGTCCGGGAACACTGCAGCTGCCGCCTTTCGACCTTTACAAACACAAATATAACGGTAAGTAGAAAACCAGCTTATTCGCGAAATACTTGATGCAGCCATCAGCTGTAATCAATAAGCAATCTGAGTTGTAGCACGCCATCGTAGCCCTTTGGAAAGAAGAAATTTCGTCCATCTCTGGATCAATATATGCTATACATGTCACCATCAACGATCCCTTTTAAATTTTCAATTTCTTTTATCCCTCATCCTATCAGCGTTGGGCCTTGTCAGTTATTGTCTCGGATATATATGACTCCCTTTTAATTTTACGTTTAATGCCCCATCACTTTTGCAATGCAATCGTCATAGCCATTTTGGTTGTTGACATTTGTTTACTCGGCGTTGGTTGAGTTTTCAGATTAAGTTGATGTGTTGTTGTCTTTTCCTCTTTTGTTTGCTTTGTTGAGGATTTAGCCTTCGTGACAAGTCATTTCATGAGTGGCTGTTATGGAAAATTTCTACTGGTACCTTTGACTATAGGTCACAAAAATGTGCGTGTGCGCGTCACTTCCTTTTGCAACAATGTAAGGCATGCATTGACTGCTTCAGAAATAAAATGAATAGTTCGGATACCATAGTGAATATGTTTGCTCAGTTCAGAAATCATTCGTCTGGCCGAGCGCAGCATGTTCAAAAGAGTTAAACCAACTCATGTTCTTTCGGGAGTCCAGACTTGCGTCAGCCCATGATGTCAGTGGAGATGCGGAGGCGTTGACGACCGCACTGTAGCGATTTTCGTGGTGTAGGCAAAAGCATGGGCCGTCTGCATTGGATGCGCGGCGCTTGCTGCGTTTTCAAGCATAATTCCCGATATTCCTGATGTGTGGTGCGCTTGGTTGCGCCACAAGGCGCAAAAAAGAAAATGGTACCTGTTTTCACGTGTTTCTTGCGGTCGGACTAATGTGAGAGCGAATGACAGAGGCGTTGAGCGCGACAATTGTAGATCCTTCGCCGACGGATTGCCTTGGCAGCTAACGTGCGTTGCACTTCTTCACTGAAACTTGATCAGCTCGTTTGCAACTCTTAATTGTCATGAGTGCTTTTCGGCCACACGACGAATAGCGCAATAACAAACGCCTGCAGCTCATTCACGTTTTGGTGTATATATACTACCAGGCCATATGAAGTTTAGACGTGATATTCCGTGCACGTATGATCTTAATCGAACGCAGCTAGGAAACCGCGCTTTGCGTTCCATTCATCTGCGGTACTACAAGCGCATATTTTCGCACAGAAACTGACACAAAAGCTGCTGCGAAGGCAACTGCAGTTCCCTTGAGCGGTCACTCCAGCGCGACATTTTGCCGAAACAGGCTAAGAGTTGTGAAGTAGCTTTTCTCTGTTTTCACTCTCCCGAATTTCAACGAGTGACGCACTCTTCATCAACGATCCTAGAAATCGAGCGAACATCGTTAGGATCCGGGCAAAGTCAAGTAGCGCTATTTCTCAAAGTATTAAATTTTATTTTTGAAGGTCATTGAGATCATGATGAACGAATTTTAACCACGTACAACCAGCTCTGATTAAGCAAGATATTTAATTTGGTATATACGGTACATTAAGTTTAATGTCCCAAAGTAGAATTGCCTATAAGGGATGAAAAATAAGCAGAATAAGATGACGCGCATTTGAATAAAAATATTCCCGATATATAAAAAAATGCTCAGCAGATCGCGCAAATTGCGCTGCAAGTGATCGTGGACATCGTGGAGAACATTGCATTTGCGCTCATAGCAATATATATATATGAAGGAAAGAAGCCAACAGTCGGTGAGGCCAATCTACTTTGTGTTTAATTATCTTTCCCCTAAGCAGATTACATTACTCATTTCTGTGATTATCCAAGTAAAAAGTAAAAAAAAAAAAGACATAAAACATAATCCTCAATGCTTTCCTTGGCCTCGCCGACTGTTGGCTTCTTTCCTTCATGTATTATAATGAGCACCCTCATTTCCCCTTCATTTATCTGTCTATATATATATATATATATATATATATATATATATATATATATATATATATATATATATATATATATATATAAATACAGCATTCTTACGAGCCTTCATGTATATATTAACCTGTGAATGACCCTGACTACGTCTGTGCGATTAAACAGACGTCGAACGCCTTTTTATCGAGTAGGATAAAACAAGTTGGCAGCGCGCCTACTAGGCGAATGTTACAAAAGATTGGGTTCTTCTTATTAAGTGAAATTCTATTACTTAAGTTGCTGGTACAGTGAGCTAGCTAAAAATGATTTCTAGTTCAGTATAGTTGACAGTAATATTGTTCTTTAGAGAGGTGCTTGGAGCAGCAGAAAATGTACCCATCAAATTAATCGTCATATGAAAAACGCACTTCCAATCATTCATATCATCGTCCTTGCATTCGCTAACAATAGGCCCGAAAGTTGGACGGTGTTCACAAAATATTAGTTTTTTTTTTATACATTGTGATTTCTCGTTTTCAATCAGTCACTATACAGTCCAACGTTGCTACAGTCGCCCATCGTAGCCGCGCGCTATTGAGGCCACGGAGAAGGAAGCCAATGCGGCGCTCTTCGCCTGGTAATTCCAGCAGTAATCGGCTAATAAAGTGCTGAAATACTCTCCTGGCATATATTAAACTATTTCTATGCATAAGCAAAGCTTACGCTTCAGGATATTTGGACGCGCGAACTGGTTTCGAAATCGGCGTCGCTTGGCGCAGTGTAGGCACGCTGCGTTTTTGCCTACACCCCATGTCGCTGCAGATCGCAGCGCCACCTTTGTTTACAAATATGACGCTTGCCTATACATGCGGAAGTCTGAGTACAAATTTAGTTTATATGGACGACTGTGAGGTTTATCATGCTGTGCAAATGATAACTATACATGTTAACGGTGTACTCAGCAACTTATGTTTCGTTAAGTGGGGCATGCCGATGAATGGTAAATGTTAACATGTGTTAATCACCCATGCACGTCTGCGAAGGGGGACGTCTTGGAAGAGTTTAGCACTATAAATATCTTGGGATCGAGTTTTCAGTAAACATGACACGGAGTGGATATATTCGACATCTGATGCGCATCCTCAAATTCTTAGGCTCATTCGACATCACTTCCATAAAGTCCCCCCCCCAAAAAAAAAAAAAAAAACGCAAAAGAACAGCTTTTCATTACAAATCTGAATGCCATACGCTATTCGCCTGTATCCCAGAGACAAACTTGAACACATTCAAACTCGTATTACCAGGGCTATTGCTGAGCATGATACTCCCGCAGTAATGTTTTAATTATTAAAGCAAACCTTTGCTGGAAAGACCCAGCTACGCTGCCAACTAGCTGCGAAATTAGGGAAATTTTCAAATTTATTCTGCTTTTTGTGAAAAAACAAGAATTCGTAAATTTTACCCCCCTACTTCCTTTATAAGCGATCACGGGTTGAAAGTTCTCTGAAAGGGCTGCCGAGTCGGCAGCACGTGGTTGATATGATCGTATTTTGCTTGTGAATACAGCCGATGGCAGCGATATATCTGGTAAATATTTTGCCTTCCCTGTAGTAGTAATACAATAGTAGTAAGCGGTTTTATTCACATAAACAAAAACGGATGTAAAAATGTTTGCCAGCACCCGATATCTGCTATCTAACCATCAGAAGCACCTGAACTGGAGCGGCGGAAATAAAGGTAAGGAAGAGGGATAAGAAAAGAATTGAGCGACAGGAAGAAAGGATAGGGACTTTTGCCTTTCCTCCATTACAAAATCCCCGTTTTGGTCCTTTTATGGTACGTATATATAACTTTAATGAAATTCCGGCAAACGACGGTTCAATCTTTGTTAATTAACACACCAATAAAACCCAACGTCAGTCTACCTCCCTTAAAAGTAGGGAGTTATAAACGCAGAAGACAACAATTAGGCATGGCGAGAATTTAAAAAAAAAAATGAAAATACACTGCAACGACCGGGGCACACCGGAAAGCCTCAGCTCGGCCCGTTCCACATCTGTGGAGACCCTTTGGCTCTCCGGCGTGAGCCTAGATCGACAGCAATTTTTTAGGACCTTTCAAGCAGTTGTATTACGTCAATCCGAGATCTGTGCTGTACTGGTTGCAAGAATGATCAATTATTTGTATACTTTGTCCCTATCATGTTATACAATTTGATTTATTGCTGCTCTAGAGTGTAGACTGCTATCCATAGTGTTTCCATTAACTGACAAAATAAATGGTCGAGAAGTAAAAAGGCTGCAGGCCAAATATCAGGGCATTTATTGCAGTGCTTGAAAGGCAAATTTGAAATAATGTAATAAAAACTCCTCGTGTCCTTTCTTGTTGGCGCTCTCCTCTGCACACCCCCTCGCTATCCTCTTCCCTATCCCTTTGCTTTCCCACCGGTCGCAACTCGCTTGCTTCAGATTTTAGGCAGGAGTTGCCGTGGCCGGCAGCACTGTTTTCCTTCCCTTCGTTTGATTATTCAATAAATAACCACTACCACCACCTGTCGTCAGATCGAAAGACTTGCGACTGTTAGTGAAATCCGTGTTCAAAGTAACCACTTTAGGGGCGCCTTTATAATACATCCAAAGGAAAGAATAAAACAAAGAAAGGCCAACTTTGAACGATTAGAGAACCTTATATGAGGGCCATAACTCTGAGAATTCCAGCTCTGGCTTTCTCAAATAAAATGCCTGAATGAAACCCGAAATTTGAGAACTAGCAGTTTTGTAATTACGATTGTTATATGTCCTTTTAATTTCGTTCTGCATTGTTTTATGTGTTCCTATCCTCTTTCATTCGTTTGTATAAAAAGGAGACAATCTTCAGTGCATAATTTTCTTTTTATTTCAGTTTAGAATGTCGCATACCTTTTTTTGGTTGGCGCTTTGCAGTGCCCTCATGCCCTTGCCATGCGAACGCTCAGTTCAAAAAGAATGCACAGCAACACGAGCGATCTATGAAGTCTTTATTGAAGGGGTCAGGCATATGAAGTAATTTTTGAACGGCGTTGTAACAAAGCTTCATAACTTTCTTTCCGCCAGCTACAGTTCGGGTGCTTAAGATGTACCAATGGACATTTTTCAAGTAGCACTACTACGCATGCGCGACGCCTCCTCGACCGCCACTTTAGCCTGGATTTGAACGAGAACATCTTCGGCGGAAATCCGCCTGGTTGTGTTCTCGAAACAAAAGTTTCAGAAACACTATCACCAACCAAATATATTTATTAGAACCCGACGTTTCAGGACCAATTCGGTCCCTTCCTCAGGGGCGACTGGAATGCAAGGACCGCAGTAGCAAGCAGCGGCCTTCGCTTCCCCTTTCCCAACCCTTCGCGGAGTCCAATTGTGTACGCTGTTGTGCCTGGCCAAAGCCGCCCAGAAATTCAGCCGGACGCCAAACTTCTTCGGCGAACGCCTCCTTCACAAACTCTGGATGCTTCTCTGCAAAGCACCAATGCACTGGAGGCGAGCCGTACCAAAGGGACAGAAGCGACGTGTTTCAACATGCGCTGAACGTCCAGACAGCACGGCGCGCCGTGGCTCTGACGGTGAACCCCTTCTCGCCCCGCGGCATATTTGAAGCGAGAGCGCAGCAAGCTCTCCCATTGGCCCTGCGAAAGTGCTGCCGTCGGATTGGACCATTTTGAGCGTCAACGGTTCTCGGCAACGGAGTCTCAAGTGCTTCCATTCGAGACTCCGAGTGTGAGTTCGTCACGAGCGTCCATCGGAAGCAGTTCGCCCCCTGACAGTGCGGACGCGGCGGAATCTCCCCGGCCGTCGCTGCGCGAGAACAGTCGCGTATGGCTATGTTAGCTTTCGGCCCCAGAGCCGATCTTGTGTAAATACATGTAAATAGTGTATAAAGCCTTTTCTTCATCTCACCAACGCCGACTCGGATTCATCGCTACCGCCCAGGGAGCTGACAGCCCTCGTTCACGAAACGGGTGACGAGCGCTGCGTTACCAACTCCTTGGCACAACCCTGTTGACGGTGGGCTACTGTGTGATAACCCCACCGGCACAACATTGGTGGCAGTTGCAGGATCCACTGGCACAACCCTGTTGACGGTGGGCTACTGTGTGATAACCCCACCGGCACAACATTGGTGGCAGCGGTGGGATTGACCGGCGTCAGGCACCTCGGCGCGGTGAGTACCTGAAGTTTCCCTCAATCGCCAGACTTCTCTAACACACAGGGTAGCTTAGAGAAAAGCTGAGCGTAGCATTGTGTTAACCTTGCGTGTTTCAAGCCTACAGGAAGTGTTTTGAAAACCAGGGGATGCTGAGAAGGGAATCAGTGTGAGAAAGGCTTGCGCATATTGCTAGGAGCGAGATAGCGAACGTATAGTGCACTATTCTAAAAAGGCAAACAACAAGAGGCCGGTAAAAGATGGAGAGTTACAAGGTCAAAGAACTTCTCCATATTTGTGAGGAGTTGGGCATCGATTTGGGCTCAACAAAAAGAAAAAAGGAAATCCTTGAGATCATGCAGGCAGAGGACGTGACGGTTGAGGAAGCCGCAGAGGCCTGGGATGATATTCAAGAGAGAAAAGGGAAGGAGGAAGCCAAAAGGCTAGAACTGCTAGAACGCCAAGAGTGCGATGAGCGTAGGTTACAACGCGAAAAGCGGTTTTCCCGCTTAAAGAAGCTTATCCAGCTCGAGCTTTCGGCACACGGAAAAAGTGTTGAAAGGCATAAAGCTTCAATTTCCATTCAAGGTAACAGTTCGAAGTCGCGGGAGTGTCTGCAACCTTTCCTCATTGCCGAGGATATGGCAGAGTACTTGGCAGATTTCGAGCGTGTCTGCAAAAGTAGGGGCTTCGAGCGAGATACCTGGGCACAAAAATTGGTAGCTATTCTCTCCGCTGAGGCGTCGGAAGAAATCAAGCACGTGATAGACGTTGACTTGAAAAGCTACGATTACCTGAAAGAGTCTTTACTGAAAAGACATCGTCTGTCACCAATGGAACTTAGGGACAGGTATCAACGAGAGAAAAACTGTACTAAAACGTTCTTCGATTTGGCGTATCAGTTGAAAGCCGATATAACCGAATGGCTAGACAGTCAGGAAGTCTCGGAGCAAATTGTGCTTGCACCTGAGAATGAGACACAGCTTGGGGAAGCGGCCGAGCAAAGCCACCGCAGCAGCGAGCTGATCGAGTCTCGAACAGAAGTGTCTAGGGTTACCTTGGTCGAGCCACTGGCAGCTGAGACGGTTGGAGCCGACTCCATCGGCGAGAAATCCGCAGTGACACCGTCCTGCACGCCGCCTCACGTAGCTGTAAGCAATCCGATTCCACCAAACGAGAGTGGGGAACTGGCAGTAAATCAACCGCCTGACAACTCAGAAGCAGAAGTTGTAAACTGTGGCGGAAATGTAGTCAGGCTAGGAGACGACAAATTGGCAATTTCCGATGTCAGAGTCGACGTAGATCATGACACACAGAAAAACGAAGTTGCGCTCATGGAAATTGCGCAGCTCACAAGTGTTGAACAGCTAAGGCAGACCCATGACGCGGACGCTGTCGAGAGCCACACTTGTAAAGTCGACAGCGAGCGACTAGACTGGAGCCATGCATGTTCCTGTCTTGACGGGCTCAATTGTATTGGCGAAAACAACCCTGGTGTGAACATGGACCTCACGCGATCCGAAACGCCCCAGCTATCAGACGACCTTGATCGTGCGCCGGTTAGCGCCGAGCGATGCTGCACACCGGCGGATCAGTGTAACTTGAGTGGCGAGCCTGCAGAGGATATGCCTAGCTTGGGGGCTGGCGTGAGAGAGCCTTGTCCTTGTTCGGACGCGACTGGCAGTGAGTCATGCGCTGCTGGCCGCGATGTAGGCGCGGCACCGCACTCCGACGATGTTGGCGCCATACCCGCTCCGGTTACCGGCAGCTTGAAAGAGCTGGCACCAAAAGAAATAAAGCAAACATTCAAGTGCAGCCACCGAAAAGAGCGGAAAGGCAGGTGCATGAAAGAATGCTCTCATCGAAAGGTGAGAAAACGCAAACGATCGCGAAAGGAAAAGAAACGGCGATCTCAGCGGCACAAATGCACCCGTGCTGAGAAAATGTACGATTTGTGCGGCAAGCGTAAGGAACGAGACAGATCGTTCAGCAAAGCGAGAAACTTGTGCACGTCCGTTCTTTCACGCATAAAGTGGAAAGAAAGGTCTCGTAGAGAAATGGACAGCCGAGGCTGTAGCGGAGGGAGAGCCAAACCGCCCGAATGATGCTACGCATTCTGCCGCTTGCGGAAGAGAGCAGCACAATGCGAACTCGGATGCTTTGAGTCATGCATTCGATACATAGCTACCTTCGACGAGCATTTCGTCGCCAACGGTAATGCTATAAGGCAGATCGGGGGCAAAATTGAAAGACCTCCTTGCTTCCTCAGTTGTGCTTTACGGCCCAAGTGATTTCAAGGAGACACTTTTCCATTACTGATTAATAATTTTCCTTGCTACTTAATGTATCTTTAATGTGCAAAATTGTTGTTTGAACCTTGTGTACTGCATCCTATACACTTGTCTCTTGTTGTAGTGGGAGCAAAAATGGGACAACAATTTAGCTAACTGAATTTGAAATTTTGCCTCTGTCTGGTGTTTGACGGGTGACCGAGGGTACTTGCTTGTGTTGGGTGTTGCCTGTTGTCGGTCGGTTTCGCAAGCCGCAGAACAGTCTACCGTTACCAGTGGCGAGTGGCAAGGGCATCGGAGCGACCCGGGCGAAGTTGATCGGCGTGCCCCGGCAAGAAGGCTGTCGGCAGAGATCCTGACCTGGCGAGTGGAACCCAAGGCACGTGAGGCTACCTGGCGCCCGGACACTGTACGTGAGCTTGGAGGAACCTGGCGTACGAGTGCGCCCGGCATCCGAGCCACATGCGAGCAGCTCGTCTTCCCGGCGCATTGTCTGATGGCGGGGGTGCTGTTGTGCCTGGCCAAAGCCGCCCAGAAATTCAGCCGGACGCCAAACTTCTTCGGCGAACGCCTCCTTCACAAACTCTGGATGCTTCTCTGCAAAGCACCAATGCACTGGAGGCGAGCCGTACCAAAGGGACAGAAGCGACGTGTTTCAACATGCGCTGAACGTCCAGACAGCACGGCGCGCCGTGGCCCTGACGGTGAACCCCTTCTCGCCCCGCGGCATATTTGAAGCGAGAGCGCAGCAAGCTCTCCCATTGGCCCTGCGAAAGTGCTGCCGTCGGATTGGACCATTTTGAGCGTCAACGGTTCTCGGCAACGGAGTCTCAAGTGCTTCCATTCGAGACTCCGAGTGTGAGTTCGTCACGAGCGTCCATCGGAAGCAGTTCGCCCCCTGACAGTGCGGACGCGGCGGAATCTCCCCGGCCGTCGCTGCGCGAGAACAGTCGCGTATGGCTATGTTAGCTTTCGGCCCCAGAGCCGATCTTGTGTAAATACATGTAAATAGTGTATAAAGCCTTTTCTTCATCTCACCAACGCCGACTCGGATTCATCGCTACCGCCCAGGGAGCTGACAGCCCTCGTTCACGAAACGGGTGACGAGCGCTGCGTTACCAACTCCTTGGCACAACCCTGTTGACGGTGGGCTACTGTGTGATAACCCCACCGGCACAACATTGGTGGCATTTGCAGGATCCACTGGCACAACCCTGTTGACGGTGGGCTACTGTGTGATAACCCCACCGGCACAACAACGCGGAGGGTAGCGTCCCTGAATTCCTATTTACAGCTGCTGCTGTCATTCGGATGAACCAAGACTCGACGTGTCGTCTTTTGGAAAGATTGGTTTCCACGGCAAGGACGCTCACCTCCTCAAATATGATTTTGTGGTCGGCGCAGTGCTCGGCGAGGGGGTTGCTTTCATGCCACGAGAAAATGACTGGAGGTGTTCCCTGCCCATGGTTCCTTGACGTCCCTTGCTTCATCGACGCAACAAACTGTTGCACAATAATTGTGCACAGTGTTAGCATCTTCTAGGCCTTCGAAATGCACGCATTGAAAAGTCTCTGTCTCCCATAGCTCGCCTGAAGCGAGGAGAAGGTTCGTCACCGTCCTGTTGTCAAGGGTAGAGCGGATGAAGGATCGGAGGTGGGAGTGTGTCACGGTGGGTCCACAGATGATCACTCGCATCTCTGCCTTGTTAGGCGAGACCAACCCTGCACACTACTGCTTGGAAAATAAGCCCACCCCACCACTGTGAAATAATTTCTCAGCAAGGCAGGAAAATGAGTTTTTGTCCCAGTGCACTGTGTGTATGTGTGTGCGTGTGGGGGGGGGGGGGTGACAAACAATCACTAAAAGAATGAATAAGCCCGAAGCTAATGTTAACCATATGATCAGTGAGCAGCAGCAGGGCCTCGTCCTTCGCTTCCCCTTTTTAGTTAGCTGGCGTGCGGAAGGGAGCTAGCGCGTAGCGTTCCCGGTAACCTGTTTAAAGTCGCCTTTGTGAGCTGGGTGTGATACATTAGAGGTCACTGTTTCACAGCTCACTTCCTCGAAGGCAATCTTATGGTCAGCGCGCTCGCCGTGCTTGGCGACGGGTCGCGTTCGGTATTCTTTGACCGTTATTTATGTGATGCCGAATTATCAGATATGGGACTTTAATGCGATAGATATGAAAAGAAGAGCTGTGGCGAAAAACGAGCTTTTATCAAGATGGATGGAGGAATGTTCAAGAACGAAAGGAAGAAAAGTATAGATAGGCAGGGAAAAAATGAAGTGCATGAAGCAGCGAGAGCGCGTGTCGGGGAACCGAAAAGTTGAGCGAGGTGAAATAAACGGGTCGACCTGACCCGGCAAACTTCCCCTTTCATCCGCTCCAGGAGTGCGATATTGTCAAAAAGTGTTAATTACCTGGAAAACAGAGGGCTATACTATGCAGAACTCTAGAAGCCAGTCTTCTAGAGAACCGCAACTATACTCGATTTCTGTACTTCTGGGCAGCGCTACCAAAGCTGCGATGAATATGTTCAAACGCTGCAGGATAAAATCAGCGGAAAACTGAGAGACTGTACTTTAACTCTAGTGCGCTTGCGCCAAACGAAAATATTGATGCTGATCATGCACTGTGATTTTCGATCAGTGCTTTCGCATGCGACGCTTATGCAGTGAGTACGATTCGACCGATCGACACGCAGGGACATCATGCAGGGTTGCTCGATGCTTACATAGGGGATCCGGGATTTCTCGTGATAGTGAGTGGCCGGGAGTGAGAGTGAGCGAGTGGCCGTGAATGGGAGCAGGCATGAGTGTGAGTGAGTGGACGTGAATGGGAGCGGGCATGAGTGTGAGTGAGTGGACGTGTATGAGAGTCACCGTGAGTGTGAGCGTGAGTGAGTGGATGTGTATCAGTGACCGCGTGAGTGCGAGTGTGAGTGGCCGCGAACAGGAGTGGCCATGAGTGTGAGTGTGGGTGAATGGCGGTGAATGGCAGCGGGCATGAGTGTGAGTGCGAGTGAGTGAGGTTGAGAGTCACTGGTCGTGAGCGTGAGTGAGCCTCTCCTCATGGTGCTGCTGTCAGCTACCATAGTAAATAAGCCCAGGTCAGGTTATCTTGCATTCCTATTTTATGCCTTGCGCATGGTATTTTATGCCTTGCGCATGGTATTTTATGCCTTGCGCATGCCTTGGTTCCCTGGCCCACTCTGCGCGCCTCATATGTCTTAACGTCACGCCTATCATTTTCCTTTCCATAGCTCTTTGCGCTGTCCTCGATTCAAGTTGAACCCAAGTTGAAGGATAGCACCGGTAACATGCAACTGTTATATAATTTAACGAGTTCAACTGCCATTCATGATCTGTTAACGACCGCCGAATGCCCTCCACCATAATCTCACTCTTTTAATTATTTTATCTGATGGTCCGCACTTGATTGCAATAATTAAATAAGGCATGCCGTAGATGACACAAGGAACGACACGACGGGCATAAGAGTCACTCCAAACCGTTTTTTCACCAATTAACCAATCCATGTGGCATCTGGAGACACGGGGGAGAGGGTACTATATTACTTTCCGGCAAGAATATTTAAAAAGAGTCTTTAGAAGCAGAGTTACTTGCAATGCAAATCTGAAATGTGCGCATTCGCGCCTTTCTCTTTTGACTTTTCTTTTTTTTTTTTGGCGCAAAAGCTGGCGTTTCTCTCTGATTGCGACGTATGCATGATGTCTGCAGCACGGCGGTGTCAGGTTACGTAAGCATAGAATCCGGCTTACGCATTCTGACAAAAAGGAAAAAAGCGCCATCGTCTGCTGCTATATATTTGCGCCAAGTATGAAAAACGACGATGCTCCAGGAACCGAGAAGCTGCGTGCATTACGCGATGCGGCCGCCTCCAGCTGAGAGCGATCGAGTAAGCTTTGTTGCGGCGTTGCGACCTGAGCGTATCATTACATATATGCGGTCAGACATTCTGCAGCAGCTATGGACGGAGAAGCCGAGCGAGTTTGCGAGACGCGAGCAAGAACGACAGCGGGACATTGGAAGTGGCTTGGCGCAAAATGGGAGTGGACAGTGGCATTTCTCCTCACGTGCATCAATGACATCTCACATTCACTTAACAGCGACATGGGAATGCAGGAACTAAAACGCGTATCTCTTAACATCAATCAAAACAATAAAATGCAAAACAATAAAGGCCTGCGGGCATACCTGAGCAAAATTTTACATGAAACACATCATATGGGGCAAGCAAACATGTGCCATGTAAGTAAATGTCACATACATTACTTTATTAAAATAAAAGAGGCTGTCAGAAATTTTGCTTGCGTTTTCATCGTCAGAAGGCCCTTAATCTGATTAACATTGAAGTGAACACATAGTGCTAGCCAAAACAAAGCAGCTACCCTTCACATGTGACACAAGTTCAGACCAATGCGAGATGCAAAAAAAATTTGTCTTGTGCATGGACAGAAAGCTTGCGTGCGCTAATCTCCACATAAGGACCATAAGTCAGGCACCGCCCTGCAGTTGCTGTTATGAAACACTGATTTGCCTACCACAGAACCATGGCAGCTCTTTTCAGTGTGTGATCAAGTAGTACAACATAGCTCTCGATAATAAAGCAAGGTTTATTACAGGATATCAAGAAAGGCGACTTCAGTGAAAAATCTCTTCACTTCCTTTTCTACAATTCTCTTCTGCGCTTCCTTTGCTCAACCGCTTGAAGCCGATGGCTTATGCTGTTTCAACGAGGCAGCCTCCTCGTCCTCATCGTCCTCCATGACTGCGCCTCCTCCGCCTGAATATTTCGTCCCAGTCTTCTATGGACAGCCTCAACTCCGCCGGTCTGCGGCACACGCTCAACTCCGCAGTGTTGTCGAACATGTCTGGAACGGTCGAATAACCCCTCGAGCATTCAGGACGTGATGGCTCGTCGACATTATCCAGGTCCAAGGGCCGTTGGTCGTCCGGCCTCGCTTTCCATTGCGAGATCATATCGACCCTCGCTAATGCCGATCGGTGAGCAAAAGAGAGATTCAGGTTCGACTCCATAGTCGCTCGCTCATCTTTCAGGACAGGATCAGCAGCATATATCCTTGCTCTTGTCCAGATCGCTCCGCCGCTCTAGCCGTCGCTTTCGAAGATCGAATGTGGATGTAGTCGTCTAGATAAATGTGGAGGTGTGTCCTTCTGGCTTCCATCTGTGGTTGAGAAACAGCGACGTTCAAGCAGTGATCGGCCACTGAATGTGGTTCGAGGCTGCACGTGTGCCGCGCGCAGCTCGATGCTGGAACGCGCTACGAGGAAACGTGTGCTCTTCTGGACTCGAAGGTTTCAATTCTATTGCGAAGCGTAGAGAGAGAGAGAGAGAGAGAGAGAGAAAACTTTTAATGAGCATAATCATCAGTAAAAATTCGCAGGAGCTGGGTGGTCGGTGCCCCTAGTCCAGGGCTCCGCTGGCAGCAGCTGACTTGCGGACTAGCTGGATAATCCAGGCTTGTTGGTCCAGGTTGTCGCTGGTCAGGGCCGCCTCCCACTGCTCGTGTGTCGGGCATGGCACTATTAACGTTGGGTCAGGTTTGTCCTGGCATTCCCAAGAGATGTGATAGAGTGTGGGGCTTGCACCGCACCAAGGACAGTAACTCGTGTATTTTGTTGGGCTTATCTTATTTAAAATTTGAAGATTAGGGAATGTGTTTGTATTTTTCTCCAGTCTATAGCGTCCGAGGAAGTAAGTTGTTTGTGTGGTGGTGAGAAAATTCTTCTTTCTAACCGTAGGTGTTCCAGCCTGTCACCGTAGGGTCCTAGGAGAGGGGTGAGGTAGGGATGGGGATCCGCCCGGTTTGTGAGAGCTCGGGCCAGATCATTCGCTACCTCATTTCCTTCTAGGCCTTCGTGTCCAGGTGTCCATGTAATTGTGTGCGTCTGGGAGATGGAACGTAATATTGCACTCGCTCTTTTGTGAGGTTTTCCGGCCAGGTAGTCCCTGCAGGCTGGTTGGGAGTCCGTCATTACGTGTGATGACTTCTTTTGGTTGTCTTGTGTTTTTATGGTGACGGCTATTGCCAGTGATTCCGCTTCCGCAGGATCCTTGGCATAGATCGAAGCCTGAATAATTGGCCTCTTCTTGTGGTCAACTGCAGCTATTGTGAACTTGCCAGGTTCGCCATAAGCCCCTATGTCCATTCCAATGATTTGACTCTGGCTTTCCTTCGACCCTTCTGTAATTCATGGTGCATGTGCTTGGGTATCGGGTTCACATAGATGTTGTTTCTTGTGGATGTCGGAATTTGTGATTTGATCTCAGAAGTTCTTAGTGCCTGCCATAGCCCTAGTTTTGACAGGATTTCCCTACCCGCCTGCGTTGTTGTTAGGCATTGTTTCTGACTCTCTAGAACCGCCTCCTTGAGCTCCTCGAAGTTGTTGTGCACTCCGAGTGCCCAAAGACGTTCCGTTGATGTTGTTGGCGGGAGGTTTAGGGCCGTTTTATAGGCTCCTCTTATGATAGCGTCAATGGCCCTTTTATCAGTCAATCTAATTTCGTGATATGGGAGCCCGTAGGTAATCCTGCTAATGACTAGGGCTTGTACAAGGCGGAGGGTGTCCTCCTCCCTCATCCCTTTCCGGTGCCAGGTCACCCTTCTAATCATTCTGGAAATTTGGTTGACTGTGGTTTTGAGTGTTTTGATTGTATAATCCACTCTCAAATTGCTTTGCAACCACAGCCCCAAAACTCTGATCTTGTCCTTCTCTTGAATTGTCTGGTCTCCTAGAGAGAGCTGAATTTCTCCTGGGGACTTGTAATTTCTTCTGTGTAGCCTGATAAGTTCGGATTTTTCTGGGGAGCATTGAAGACCGCTCTGCCCGGCAAATTCCTTGACTAGGTCTATAGCGGCTTGCAGAGCTTCTTTTTGCGCCAAGGATCTCTGAGTAGCCCAGATGGTGATGTCGTCCGCGTATAAAGTGAAGCCAATATCAGTACGGGTCAACAGTTTTTTTGCTAAATTTATCATTGCTATGTTAAATAGCATTGGAGAGATTATAGAACCCTGCGGTGTACCTTTGTTCGGCATGGGTATTTTTGGTGATCGGATCTCTCCAATACCTATGGTGGCTGAGCGATCTGAGAGGAAAGCCTTCACGTATTTGAAGATTTTCTCCCCGCAGTTGATATTGTTTAATTCGTGCAATATGGTTTGGTGGCCAATGTTGTCGAATGCTCCTTTGAGATCTAGTGCCAGAATGAAATTTTCGCCTTTTCGGGGTATGGTGTTGATGACTTCTTCCCTAATCCGGAGGAAAGCATCTTGCGTGCAGAGTCCCTTGCGGAAGCCCAGCATGCAGGAAGGAAAGATGTTGTTTTCGTCGATGTAATTTTGGAGCCTGAGGTGGAATATTTTTTCATAGAGTTTTCCCAGGCAAGAAATGAGGGAGATAGGACGGAGACTCTCCACAGCCGGTGGCTTTCCAGCCTTTGGTATGATGATGATATCCGCGTGTCTCCAAGCTGATGGGACCTGTCCCTTCTCCCACAGTTCTTCGTTGATGTACTTCGTTAGGTCTTGCAGATGTTCGGTGCTTAAGTTCCTAATCATAGCGTAGGTGACTTTGTCTCCTCCAGGGGCAGTGTTTCTTGTAAATGTACGGGCGGCTGAGTAGACCTCCGCCAGTGTTATGGGGGAGTCAAGGGAGGGGTTTGGTTGACCCGCATATGAAGTTTGGCAAACCGGAGTAGGGTCTCCTATTTATTTCTTGTGCATGGCGGTGATCAACTCTGCATCTGTGCCCGGGTATTTATGGGCTATGGTGTGGAGGGTTCTTCTTGTGGCCGTTTTGGTTTTTGAGGTGTCTATCATGCTTCTTAATATTGACCATGCTTTAGCCGTGCTTAGGGTACCTTTCAGCGAATTGCAGAAATCTGCCCAGTTTTGCTTGGTGAGCTTTATAGCATACTCTTGTGCTTCAGCCGTAACCTGTGCTATCTTCATTTTAAGTTTTCTATTTAATTTTTGCATTTTCCACCGTTTTAATAGACTTTTTCGGGCTTCCCATAAATGTAGGAGATGTCTGTCTACTTCTGGGGTTTTTGTCGTTGTGTTGATGGTCTTGATCTTTTTTGCATGAGCATCCTTCAGGTTTTGAACCCAATCTTCAATTGTTGTGATGCCGTCGTGTGGCGGTCTAATTTGTCTGAACTTATCCCAGTCTGTTATTTTAGTAGAGCCAATGTTCCTTTTCATACGGGTTGTCATTAGGGATAAGCTAAGGATTTTGTGATTGCTGCTGAGTGTTTCTTCTAGATTGGTCCAGGTGCAATGTCTTATGTTTTTGGTGAAAGCTAGGTCTGGGCAGGTGTCTCTGCTTACACTGTTTCCTATTCTAGTGGGGGACATGGTGTCCGTCATAAGACAGAGATCCAGCTGCTCAGCCGCTTCCAACAACTTGGTTCCCTTCGGGGTGTCCTTGTGGTAGCCCCACGCCGTATGTACAGCGTTTAGGTCCCCCATAATAATAAGGGGGTTCGTTCCCGCTATGCGTGTGCATTCCAGTAAAAGTGGCTTGAAATCTTCCTGCCTGTTGCTTGGAGGACTGTAAAGGTTTAGGACAAACACACTCTGCTTTCTTCTTTTTTGAGAGATGACCTCGATGAGAACTTGATTAATTTCACTGAAGGGAAGGTCGTGCGGTATGACTGTTAGTGTGGGGGCCACTAGTGTAGCTATTTTAGGTGCTGTGTCATGGGTGTATGTGAGGTATCCTTTGAGGTATGTAGTGCATCCTGTTTCTTGGAGACAGATGACGTCCGGAGGTATCGGTTGATTTTGAATAAACATCTGCAGGGAGCTGCGTTTCCTCTTGAAGGAGCGACAGTTCCACTGCCAGAGCTCTAGATGGTTTGGTTGCCGGTTAGGGGAGGCAGCCATCAGCGTTACTCGCCACTGACTCGCAGTCGCTGAGATCTGTCGTGCCAGCGGACCTTCGGTGGGCTTTTAGTCGAGGGTCATCGGGGATTCCCGTGCGTTTTCGCACCCCCTGAGTTATTATTTGGATTTTCGAATTGAATTCTTCTTGAACTGCCGCAAATTGAGTTTGCGTGGCAATTTGTTGGTCTTGGAGTTGTTTGCTTAGTTGTGTCATGGTCTGCTGCATTTGATTAATCATTTGTTGCATTTGAGTAAGAATGCTTGGTGCGTTTTCTTGAGTGTGAAGTCCGAGAGTTTGCGTAAGCGGTTTCTGCCGTTGCGTTTGGAGTACACTCACCTGTTGAGGTTGAGATGTGGAGGTGTTTACAGCATTTTGTACCGGTTGTGGCTGTATTGATACTATTGATGAGGGTTGGGGGGCAGTTTGCTTCTGATCCATTTGTAGGAGTTGTTGTTCCACCTTATTAAGGCGTTTCTGTTGTTCTGATAGTTTTATTTTCAGTTTCCATTTTGCTCTTCGAGCCTAGTGCAATCCTGGCATGGACCATACCCGTTTAGAGCAGTGGGAGAGGCAACCTGAGCCCAGCTCACCCTTTTGCTGTCGTGCTCTAGCTTGTCTGGCGTCGCCCCTATCGCTTCTGGTGGTCCCTGCTGGTTGGGCCTAATCTGTTGTCTTCTGTTGGGAATAGTAGGCTGTCAAGTCCCGTCCCTTGGATCTCGATCGGGACTGGGGTCTCTGTTTCTCTGCCAGCTGCTGTTCCTCCTCCTCCGATGAAAACCAGCGGCGCTCCATCGGCTTGATCTGCTGATCTCTCCGGCTGACGTGCTGCTTGGGGGGCTTCTGTTGCTGATTGTTATTGCTTTGTTTAGCTTTGTTGTTGTAACGTCCGATATGTGCCCTGAGGCGCTGCTTGCAGGCCTTGTCTCCCGTTTGGTGGTTTCCCTGGCAGGCCACGCACATGGCTTCACAGGTGTGGTTTTCCTCTGGTTCATGAAGGCCGCAGTTCCGACATACGTTGGCGTTGGATGTTGGGCAGACATCCGCTCTGTGGCCTGCCTTGAGACAGTCAGCAGATCTGTTGGGTTGGCCGATATGGGTAACATGCCGTCTCTCCCCCGTAATAGATGACGTAGCGGGGGAGAATGGGGCCTATGAATGTTAGCACTGCCGTGCGAGACTTTCCCAATATTCGTGCTTTAACGATCTCGACCCCTTGTGTGCGTAGTCGGATGTTTGATAGAAGCTCCTCTGATGGTGTGTTTGGATCCACTCCATGAATAACTCCTCTGAAGACGTCCTCAGGCGCCGCCAGGTAGACATTGACTTCGTAAGCCTTGTTTTCCAAGGTGAGACTCTTGATGTGCCGTATGGCATCCGCAGTCTCGTCGTAAGGAGTGCTGACTATGATGATGTTCGATCCTGTGCGGGGTCTCACAATAAATTTAAAGAAGTCGCACAATGCCGGGTTGTTGCAGGCAACCACGATGGCTCTTGAGAACTGGGTAAGAACGAATTTTCTGACTTCCATGCCTTTCTTGGGTCTTATTATCACCTTATAGTCAGTTTTAGGAAGGGGTGGTAATTTCCTCCTCTTCTGAGACGTTGTTTGATCCATAGCCGGCTGTACTGGCGATGCTATAGTTTTCTTCGGTTTCACGACGGTCTGCAGCAAGTGCGTCGGGGGAGCATAAATCTTTCCTGCGATCACGACTTGTTCGCCTCTTGCTAACTTTTGACGATTCTTCTTGCATATGTTTACGTGCCAGTTGGAGTAAAGGTCATCCGACGTCCAGGCAAGACCCTCTTCCATGTCCTTAGAAGTTTGGATTTGGACGTCTAATTCCATTCCCTGGTGTTTAGCAGAGTGAGCTGGGTTAGCGGTTGTTGAACACAGACCACTAGATCCCGCTTCGCCTTGGTCTAAGGTATCCATGCGCTCTGGGTCGGCATTACTAGGCCTCGCATCGCCTAGCATGGCCGCCGCCGAGGAGCTTTAAGAGCCCATTTCGATGTCCAATAAAACACTCACGGGTTTGAGAAAGGCCTCGGTGAATTCCGGATGACTTCAGGAAGGTCCTCGAAACAAACTTTCCAGGATTTGTTGGATTTTCCACACAATTTCCTTTATTGTTAGCCGAGCCCAATCGAAGTGCGTCCGCTCCCGTCGGCATCTTCTTCGTCAACCTTGCGAAGCGTAATTTTCTAACAGTCGCTATTTGCTATGAACCACACCAACAGGAATCACCGTTGGCTAAAGTGTAATCAGCAGCAGTTTTCTTCTTTTGCCTTGTTTCTGTCTTCTATATTTTACTTTTCTGGGGTCTTACGCAAAACAAATGTTTGTTAAAATCCTTGTCAAGCTTTATAGGTATTGCTGCTATAATAATTACATGCTGCCGAGAAAGAAAGGCACATCGGCATTGGGAAATGTTGGAGCGAACTGACAGCGCATCCCTCAAACGTCAACGGTAAAGTGCACCAAAGCCCGGCTCGCCTCAAACCTTTTTAAATTGCAATTTTGTATCAAAAGTGCACCTTAAAGCACAGCCTAAAAGGTAAGAAACATGGAAGAAACAATGAATTGTTTATATGGTGGTAACTGTTACTTGAAAGAGAAAGAAAATTCGCGTGCTTTTAAAAGCGTCTCAAAATGGAGCGTAAAAGGCAACACACTCTCACGAATAAATTGCCAATGACTTGCTTGGTGCAAACAAGCAAAAAAAAAAAAAAGACATTACAAGGGTTCAACGCTGCTGAGCCAAATTTGAGCGAAATCATTAGCTGCGGGTGACCGAGCGTTCTTCATCTTCTCTTTTTCTTCCTCAGCCCACATATAAAGCACCGCTTTAACCAACCCATATGAACGTGCCTTAGTGGCCTATAGGGGTAACGTGAATGCTAGGGCCCTAGCAGGCTGATTCTGATATAACCATCTCATGTGAAACGAGAGACCCAAGTTGGCAGCTCCTGCCAGCCTGTGCGTCACGTGAGGTGTGTCGTTACAGGGATAATTCACAAGGGGGAGAAAACCACCCCTCTAGACAGGGATGTTGTGAAAACGAGCCGCCTTTGGGCACCTGAACCGGTTTCCCGGGCCCCTCGGTGGTGGGGGGCTTTTTATCGGCTGGCACAAAACCTCCCCCATGGAGGTCTGCGGCCTTCCCTTGGCTCGGCTGGCAAATCCTAGGGTTGCGCTCTGCGGGAAGCGCATTTTTGTAACTGGTTGTGGTGTGGCCGGGTGCTCCTTTGCTGTGACAGAGGTTATTGTGACATACCAAGAAACATTCTTTTCCATTTTCACTGGCTGAAGAGTACCCACTATGTCGGTCGCGATGCTGAGTGCAATAAAGCAATCTCGAGTATGTTTGTGTGGAAGATCATAGCGAAGTGGACGGTCATACGCCACTCTATCTGTTTGCGGGACGAATAATTATTATAGAGTGTTCGTAGTAAATAAAATAAAACGGCTGGCATCTAATGTCCCCGAAAGTAGTCTTACGACAACTGACAATTCTAATCTACAGTGTTTCCCTTCAACCATTTATCACGTACAGCCTTCGCGTCTGTAGTGCGATAACCAAACATAATAGTCAGATATCTGTCGCACAAAAACTTAGCGCAAATTATTGCTGACATGCCGTCGCATGTGCACACTGATGCATACATACTTTATAACTTACAATCGAGAGGTCAGCGACTTTATACACTCTTCTACTTTTACACTTGTATAAGACCGCTCTTCTGGTAACATTGACTGTATGCTTAAAATGCTCCATTTAATTTGGTACACGCCTGCTTATCCAGTGCAAGACCGCAACTTTTGGTCCTTTCCGCTTTGCCGCACCACTAATCATACCCAATCATTGTGCTGCAACTTCCCGGAGCAACTGAACAGTTTTGCGAAACATGGCATGACCACAGAAAAACATGCAAAATAATTAGCTGTAATGCCTCACCTTTCGGTGTAATGTTTTTCTTGCCGTTCTCGCGTCTTTTGTTTCGCACTCAACTTTTTTTTTTTTGCGACAAGTTTCACGTAACATTTTTTTTCCTGCCAAGTTCAGCGCCTATGATTCGTAAAATGCTACTGACATATGCGGTATCTAATTATTTTGTTCTAATACATTGCTTTTTGTGTACAAACTAAAAATCTCATACTACCTCCCCAAATGTTCAAGCCCGGTCGCCGTATGAAGAATAGGTACAGGGAGTTTTTCAAGCTGCGGTTGGCAGCCTTTTATTCTTTGTTGTGCATTGTAGTATTGAGCAATGTAAATAAAATACTTTGTTTTCAATTAATTTTTCAAGTAATTGCACTTCTCATCTAGGGACCTAGTAGTAATGGAAAAAAGACTGAGGGTATGCGTCCTCATCTATTCCTGTCGTCGCTCTGATGCCTACATTGTCTCTTCTCTTATGTTGACATTGAACTGATGTGACATTTCATATAAATATGCTCGCTACTTCATCGTGAACCTGTCTACGGTTTCCTCATGCCTTCTCCGCCCCATCCACACTACTAGAGTTCAAAATTTCAGCAATGCACATTGAACCCGACTACGTTGACTGCGGCGAAGGAGCGAGGCAGGCAGCGCCGACACCGCTCTCCTCTTGTACTTCGTCGCCCGTGTGAATGCGGGAGCAAGGGAGGGGGTTCCGCCGGCCGGCGTTGCCCCCCCTCTCCCCGAAAGGCTTCCCCGTGTGAATACCGCTTACAGCGTCACGTGGATAAGACGTAACTGCGGCCGGGTCACGCGAAGGCTTGAAAGTGCGAGTAGTATTGTTTTCGCAATAAAATATATTTAGAGGGTTGTGGGGGCCGCGCACAGGGAGTGCCGGGAAACGGCGCACCCTTCAAATACGTGGCGGCGCGCTGCACTGCCTCGTGCGTGAAGCAGGGCTTTTCCGCGATGCGCCTTTTCCGCGGCTACCGATGATAAAGCCCGATGCGCCGCCCCTTTACCCTTTCCTTTTCCCCGCTCGATCCGGGATAACCAGTCCCGGCGCGGGGCTATAAAGGGAGGCGCACGCCGTCGCCACTCTATCTTCCTCGCCAGATCTTCTTCAGTGCGCGTGCTCTTGTTGCTGGTTCCCGACAGCGGCACCCCTCATCTCCGGGCATGAGAAAAATAAACCCCCGGTGCGATGTCAGTGCACGTTAAAGAACCCCAGGAGGTCGAAATTTCTGGAGTCCTCCACTACGGCGTCTCTCATAGCCCGAGTCGCTTTGCGATGTTATACCCCACAAACGAAACTAAAAATAAACCCCTATATTTACACGACCCGCCTCGAGGCAATTCGTGTGCCCCTCGGGCATAGGAATCGCCCACAGAGTACAAATAGAAGTTGGATCCATACAGCCGCCATGCGGGTTCAAACCAAAGCACTAGCAGACTGCAATACAGAAACAACAATGGATGGTGCTGCTAATGGCGTGCTCATATATATATTGAATCGCCCACAGAGTACAAATAGAAGTTGGATCCATACAGCCGCCATGCGGGTTCAAACCAAAGCACTAGCAGACTGCAATACAGAAACAACAATGGATGGTGCTGCTAATGGCGTTCTCATATATATATTGAATCGCCCACAGAGTACAAATAGAAGTTGGATTCATACAGCCGCCATGCGGGTTCAAACCAAAGCACTAGCAGACTGCAATACAGAAACAACAATGGATGGTGCTGCTAATGGCGTTCTCATATATATATTGAATCGCCCACAGAGTACAAATAGAAGTTGGATCCATACAGCCGCCATGCGGGTTCAAACCAAAGCACTAGCAGACTGCAATACAGAAACAACAATGGATGGTGCTGCTAATGGCGTTCTCATATATATATTGAATCGCCCACAGAGTACAAATAGAAGTTGGATCCATACAGCCGCCATGCGGGTTCAAACCAAAGCACTAGCAGACTGCAATACAGAAACAACAATGGATGGTGCTGCTAATGGCGTTCTCATATATATATTGAATCGCCCACAGAGTACAAATAGAAGTTGGATCCATACAGCCGCCATGCGGGTTCAAACCAAAGCACTAGCAGACTGCAATACAGAAACAACAATGGATGGTGCTGCTAATGGCGTTCTCATATATATATTGAATCGCCCACAGAGTACAAATAGAAGTTGGATCCATACAGCCGCCATGCGGGTTCAAACCAAAGCACTAGCAGACTGCAATACAGAAACAACAATGGATGGTGCTGCTAATGGCGTTCTCATATATATATTGAATCGCCCACAGAGTACAAATAGAAGTTGGATCCATACAGCCGCCATGCGGGTTCAAACCAAAGCACTAGCAGACTGCAATACAGAAACAACAATGGATGGTGCTGCTAATGGCGTTCTCATATATATATTGAATCGCCCACAGAGTACAAATAGAAGTTGGATCCATACAGCCGCCATGCGGGTTCAAACCAAAGCACTAGCAGACTGCAATACAGAAACAACAATGGATGGTGCTGCTAATGGCGTTCTCATATATATATTGAATCGCCCACAGAGTACAAATAGAAGTTGGATCCATACAGCCGCCATGCGGGTTCAAACCAAAGCACTAGCAGACTGCAATACAGAAACAACAATGGATGGTGCTGCTAATGGCGTTCTCATATATATATTGAATCGCCCACAGAGTACAAATAGAAGTTGGATCCATACAGCCTCCATGCGGGTTCAAACCAAAGCACTAGCAGACTGCAATACAGAAACAACAATGGATGGTGCTGCTAATGGCGTTCTCATATATATATTGAATCGCCCACAGAGTACAAATAGAAGTTGGATCCATACAGCCGCCATGCGGGTTCAAACCAAAGCACTAGCAGACTGCAATACAGAAACAACAATGGATGGTGCTGCTAATGGCGTTCTCATATATATATTGAATCGCCCACAGAGTACAAATAGAAGTTGGATCCATACAGCCTCCATGCGGGTTCAAACCAAAGCACTAGCAGACTGCAATACAGAAACAACAATGGATGGTGCTGCTAATGGCGTTCTCATATATATATTGAATCGCCCACAGAGTACAAATAGAAGTTGGATCCATACAGCCGCCATGCGGGTTCAAACCAAAGCACTAGCAGACTGCAATACAGAAACAACAATGGATGGTGCTGCTAATGGCGTTCTCATATATATATTGAATCGCCCACAGAGTACAAATAGAAGTTGGATCCATACAGCCGCCATGCGGGTTCAAACCAAAGCACTAGCAGACTGCAATACAGAAACAACAATGGATGGTGCTGCTAATGGCGTTCTCATATATATATTGAATCGCCCACAGAATACAAATAGAAGTTGGATCCATACAGCCGCCATGCGGGTTCAAACCAAAGCACTAGCAGACTGCAATACAGAAACAACAATGGATGGTGCTGCTAATGGCGTTCTCATATATATATTGAATCGCCCACAGAGTATAAATAGAAGTTGGATCCATACAGCCGCAATGCGGGTTCAAACCAAAGCACTAGCAGACTGCAATACAGAAACAACAATGGATGGTGCTGCTAATGGCGTGCTCATATATTTTTTTTTTCCGCTAGATGGCCCCGCTGACACATTCCGGGTTTAGAGGAGTGGGAGGAATGTTTGGTGGCTTGGTTTGTGGGGTTTAATATCCCAAAGCGACATCGGCCACGAGTGACCCTGCAGGGGAGAGCTACGGGCAATTTCGACCACTTGGGGCACTGACATCGCACAACACGCGCGAGCATTGCTTTTCGCCTCCATCAAAACGCGGCTGCTGCAACCGAGATCGAACCTGCGTTTTCGGGATAAACAGTCGAGCGCAATATAGGTAGTTGCAATTACTAACTTTTAGGGTAGTAAGTGCTCGTCCCATATGTTACTAACTAGTTAGCGAATGCAGGTAGTATCTGCAAGGTTACACTGCTTCAAAGATAATTTCTCATTTAGATTTTGTTGATAAGCCCCACATGAACGTAGTGCCAATGACTGCGTGATTGGCCTTTTTGCCCGTGGTTTACACTGCGAAGTTACGCAGTCGATGAACATTACAATTTTTTGTATTGCATGAATTCACTTGAACAAAAATCAGACAGCAGCTTGTGCTGTGCAGAAAGTTAGATTTAGCAATTTTCGGCTTACTGAATGCTGATATATAGGAGGGGTTCATGGGAGACGAAAAGTAGAAGTAATTTATTAATGAAATGCCATCGAGAAATATATCCAACTGCCTTACAATACTTTCGATTGCTTTGCATTTGAAGCATAACGGTGACTCAGGGAATGTTCTTGTAGCTCCCGATGCCAAATTCGCTGGCCTACATTATGCTCTGAACAAGACAGTCCTCTAGGGGTATTTTTTCTGAAAAAACATTAGGATTCGTTATTACGGACGACTCGCTTACAGTTTTCTGCGGAAACCAAAGTGTTCATATTAACGAGGCACGATTGTACTTATTTTACAAATGCTGACAACCTTATCTTATGCAAGGTCTTGGGCAGGAGTGGGCGGCTATGACCATACAGAATGTGTACATATGGCAAGAAAATGCGCATCAAGATAACAGATGGCCAGCAAAGACAAAATTCGCATGGTCTTTTTTACAATGCTGCATTGTGATTGAAAACAAAAAAAAAAAATGTGTCAAGGGTGTAAATGATGGATATAGGGCACAACAGGTTCAGAGTAGATTACAATACATTGATTTTAACTCAGGATTGCGTCTGTGAAGGCATCAAGAGTGGAGCATTCAACAGTTTGGGCATCCAGTATTTTCCAGTTACGCGACGTCCTGGGAAAAAGTGTTCTTGAACATGTTGGTTTTACATGTGAAATCCTTCACCTTTTTGCTAAGGAATGATCGAGTAGCACGCGCATTTGGGGGTTGAATGTATCGGTCTTTGTCTCTTCGTGTTTTGTCTATGTGCAGTAGATAACAAAGATAACATGTGCAGACTATAGCAGTTATAATTATAGCGGATGTCCGCTGAACATGTTCTATTTTCGCTATGTTTGTTGCTGTGAAGGGGTCCCATACGGTGGCTGCGTATTCCAAAATCGGTCTAACGTAAGTTTTGTATACTAGTAGTTTTATTTCAGGCGGTGACTTTCCAATGGTTCTTAGATATCCCAGTCACAGCATTGCTTTATTTTTAATATAGTCTATGTGCTGGTTCCAACTAAGTTCAGGTGTGATTATTGTGGTAGACGTAGCCGGTTAACAAGCAAAACCGTTTATTTATACATCAGGTAATGGCGCCCGTTTTCACTGTGCTTGGCGCGGTAGCCCATGCCGGGGTCACCCGGCGGTCCGCCTGGTTAGCTTGTCGCTTGGGGCGCTGTCGTCAGTGGCGCCCACAACACCCCCCTTTCTTGAAAGGTTTGATCTCACAGGTCCAGACGTTCTGGTCGCTTACAAACACGTCCACTTCTTGTGGTGCTCGTGTCCTGCAACGGTTGCAGGTGTCTTGCTGTACGTCTTGCTTGTCATCTGTCGGTTTGTACAACGTAGGACCTTGGTTCTGATGTTGGCTGTGTTACCACGCCGTGTGATGCAGTTCCAGCGAGGATGCGCACCGCTGTGCCTGGTGGTAAGCGCTCTCGGCTCCGTACCTTGTGCCAAGTGTCGTATGATCGTTTTGCACGAGCTCTGTAGGCTTCATTACTTTGTCTGAATTCGCTGTCGTCCCACTTCGGGGCTAGCAGCTTCGAAGTGGTTGGTACTGTGGTGTTCAGACGACGACCCATTAAGAGTTCTCCTGATGAAAACCCTTCCACGCTGGGTGTGGCCCTGTAGGCAAGCAGCGCTTCGTGTATGTTGAAAGACTTCCTCAAAAGCTGCTTTGCTGTCTGCACAGCCCTCTCAGCCATACCGTTGCTCTGCGGGTAGTAAGGGCTTGAGGTTGTGTGTGAGGCAGTGATGCACTAGTTCTTTGAACTCTGTGGAAGTGAACTGCGGCCCGTTGTCTGTGCGTATTGTCCGTGGAACACCGTACTGTGCAAACATTGGCTCCAAAACTAGGGCTATGTTTTTTGTAGCTGTCCTCGGCAGCTGTTCTAGCTCGAAAAATCGGGAGTAGTAGTCTACTACTACAACATACTCTTTCCCCTCCAGCGTGAAGAGATCCATGCCGACTGTGTCCCGAGGGTGTGCTGGCAATGGGGTTAGAAGCAGGGGTTCTGTTTCTGGCTTACTGTGCTCTCTGCAAGTTGGACACTTTTCCACGTAGTCATCAATGTGCTTGCCTATGCCTGGCCACCATATGCATTCTCTTGCCCTCGCTCGGCACCTCGTTGTACCCAAGTGGCCTGCATGGAAATTTTCCAGAACCTCTACTCTGATGTCTGGCGGGATGATTATTCTGTCGCCTTTGAATAGCAGACCATCAACGAGCGAAATCTCACTAGCCACCTCAACATACCTTTTCAGGTCAGGTGACAGCCCATGCACAGTTGGCCATGATGTAGTGCAGAAGGTAGCCACACTGGAAAGTGTTTCGTCTGACTGGATGCTTGCCCCGATTCTGTCCAGCATTTGGTTTGAAGCAGGGAGCTGTTCAAGTGCTAATTCTTCAAACTCGCGCACTGCACTCTCGAGAGTTCTTTCTTTGTCTGCTAGTTTCCCAGATAGCTTCCGGGACAGAAGGTCAGCTGTGTACAGCTTTTTGCCGGGAGTGTGGGACATGGTGTAGTCGTACTCCAAAAGGCGCATCCTGAAACGTTGTAGGCGAGGACTCAGCTCGACAAGTCGTTTAGTCGTCAGCAGTGGTATTAACGGCTTGTGGTCCGTTTCCACGTGAAAGGTTGATCCCAGCAGGTATTTGCGGAAATGTTCGCAAGCCCATGTGATTGCCAGTGCCTCCTTTTCGATTTGGGCATATCTTTGTTCTGTATCCGTAAGGGAGCGTGATGCATATGCCACAGGTAGGAGCTTTTCGTGCGACTGCTCTAGAAGTACAGCCCCAAGACCGTATGAGGAAGCATCCACAGACACTGTGTGAGGCGACTGAGCATCGTAGTGAGTGAGAATCGGCGTCCTGCTCAAAGCTTGCTTGAGTTTGTCAAAACTCTGCTGCTGAGCAGGGCCCCAGTGCCAGTCGGCGTCTTGGTGAAGCAAGTCTCTGAGAGGATTCGTAAAGTCTGCTAGCTCTGGAAGAAATTTCGCTAGGTGGTTTGCAGAGCCCAACAAAGACCCGACTTCTGACACATCACATGGTGGGTCGAGCTGGACTATGGCCCTGACTTTTTCCGGGTCGACGCTAACTCCTGTTGAGTTTACGACGTGTCCTAAGAATGTTACTTCTGTTTGTCGAAAGGAGCACTTGCCGATGTTGAGGGTAACACCTGCATCTTCCAGCTTCCTCAGCACCAGCAGTAGGTTGGTGTCGTGTTCCTCAGTTGTCTTCCCCGAGACAATGATGTTTATTGTTTATTGCACTTTGTAGCAAAAATACAATTTTTGCCGTGGGACCGAGGCTAAAGGTGACGTACAAGTCACCTGACTGGGCCTTCGGCACCACAAATGACATGTGCAACACAACGCAGCAGGCACAGAGCAGCACAAAATAGTCAGTCATATGTGAGAATGTAATACAAAGACAAACCAGGGGCAAAATACATAAAATTCAATCTGTAACATACATCAAGGTAACAGTGTCAACAGTAATTGGTATTACACAACGGAAATAAGAAACAAATAATCACGTATGTTCCAAAAAGTACATCTTAATTTTTTTTTTGAATGTTAACAAGGAGGATGATTCTTCAAGTAGATAAAATATGTCAGGATAGCAGTTAAAGAGGTTAGGGATTTGCCAGTGAATTAACTGCATACCATACCCGGTCCTTATGCGAGGTTTTATAAAGTTCACATTTCTAAGCACGTAATGTGGATTAGTGTTGATAAACGTAGTTAAAAACGCACTACTGTCAGTTTTGTATTGTCGGTATATAAATTCGGATAGTCGTTGTTTATAGAGGGCTGTAATACTTAATATATTACTTAGTTTAAAGTATGCAGACCCAGAATCATATCTAGACAGGTTGTGAATAAACCGAAGGCCTTTCTTTTGCAAAATATAAATCTTTTCCATGTTGGTTTTTGTACCCACTCCCCATACCAACAGGCAGTACTGAACACGAGACTGAACTGTCATCTTGTAGACAACTCACACCATCTAGTCCTTCGAGCACACGGAGCATTTCACGTTGGTAGAACTCTGGCGCTGTGGAGATTCCGAAGGGAAGCCTCAGGAACTGGAACCTGCCAACTGGTGTGATGAAGGTTGTGTATTCGCGAGAGTCGTTGAATAGTGGTACCTGCCAGTACCCTGCTCGTGCATCTAGGCGGCTGAAAACTGTTGCACCTGCTAATTTTGCAAGACACTCGTCCACCGTAGGCATGAGCACACGTTCGCGTATTATTTGTTGGTTGAGTTGACCATAGTCCACGCAGATGTGCAGCTCATTGTTTTTGTGCGACAACCATTGGAAAACACCACTCGGTTGCTCGCTCGATCTTCTGGATGACTCCCAAGTCCCCAAGTCTTCCATCCTTTCTAGTTCTTTCTTCACAAGTGGAAGCAGTGGAAGAGGCACGCGCCTAGGATAAATGACTGTGTATGGCTCAGCATCCTTTTTGACTTTGATGCGGTACTCAGTCTTCATGACTCCAAGCCCAGACGTTAGCTTTGGGTATGACGCCAAGAAGTTGGGGACATCAGTTGATTGTGCGAGGGTTTCGTCTAGATCAAGAGGGCGCTGTAGAATCCCAAGTGATTCTATAGCTGGTCGACTGAGCAGCGGTTCTTTTAATCCTTTGATGATGAAGACTGCTTCTTGGACTTCAGTGTTGCGCCAGGTGACTGTTGCATCGATGTAGCCAACAGTGGCTATCGCTGTCTGGCCTGGGCCTATCAACAGCTGTTGCGTTGACTTGATGGGTCCCATGACGGTTCTGTCGTACTGGTCGTGTGCGAATGCAGTCACATCCGCGCCGGTATCGACCTTGAAGGTAAAAGGCAAGTTGTTCACGGTAGCAGCAATCCTCCACGGCGTGTTCACTCCCACTTTGATTTCGCCTAGATATAGCTCTCCGAGATCTTTTGGTCGTTGTCGGATACTCGAGGTCTCGTCCTTCGGCTTAGACATGCAGACGCGGGCGTAGTGGCCTTTTTTCCCACACTGGTTGCACGCCTTGTCTATCGCAGGACACTGTGTCTTCGTGTGGTCACGCACACCACCACACCACTTGCAGCGTTCGTCTCCCGTCTTATGTGTAAGTTGAGGGCGCGGCTTGAAAAGCACCTTCGCTTCGTTCCGGCGAGTTTTGACGTTTGTCTGGCCGCGAACTTCTCCCATGTCGAGAGCTGGCTGTTCGATGGAGCGAATTTCCTTGTGTTGAAGTTTCACGCTGTCTGAATTGTGGGCAGCTGTGATTGCTTTTTCGAGAGTGAGCTCTGCGTAAAGCTGCAGGCTCTCGCTGAGTTTTACATCTCGCAAGCCGACCACGAGCCTGTCCCGAATCAGTTCGTCTTTGAGAGTTCCGTAATCGCATCTTTCGAAAATCTTGAACAGTTCAGTCGCAAATGCGTCGACGTTTTCATGCTGCTCTTGTGTCCGAGAGTTAAATCGCGCTCTCTCATAAATGACATTCTTTCGAGGCAGGAAATGCTTTTCAAAAGCACTCACCACGGCGGAGTATGCCATCTGTTCGTCTGTCAGTTTCAAAGCAGCGAGCACGTCCTCCGCTTCTTCGCCCATGGCGTAGAGTAATGTGTTGATTTGCGTCGCCTCGTCCTGTCCTGTCAGACCGGAGATGAGTCGGTAGCGTTCCCACCTGCGGTGCCATCGTGTCCAATCTTCGGGCTTGCGGAAATCGAGCTTTGTCGGCAGTTCCACGGCGAGCGGGTTGCACGTCATTCTCAGAGTTCAGCTCGCGCGCTCTTCGTTCACGCCGTGAGTGTCTGGCATGACGCTACGGCCGCTTACGTTGGGCTCGCTGTCCTTCTGGGTGTCACGCTACGTTGTTTATCCCGCCGCTGCCACCATGTGGTGGACGTAAGCCGGTATAACAAGCAAAAACGTTTATTTATACATCAGGTAATGGCACCCATTTTCGCTCTGCTTGGTGCGGTAGTAGGGTCCCTAGAAATATTGCTAGTCTGTCGTCCGCCGGCTGCGGCGGGGGCTGCCGCTGAATGATCGCTGCGGTGGCGCTGCGGTGAAGCGGAGTGCCACTGCTGGTGGAGCAGACGACGTGCGCGCCCGTGCGCTTCGAAATGCATTCGCTGCATATGCTCATTGTCAGGTGCCTTGTACATGCGATGCCGCTCTTTAGTCTTTGATTTCAGTTTAGTCGTAATATTGAATTCGCAGCCGAGTTGTTGGCAAAACCAAGGATACGATTTTTTTTTTCGTGAACGAAGTTTTGCGCGCATGCCCGAGCCGATGTAGAAACGAAGCTGCTTTTTATACCCTATTATCCTGCTGAAGCTAACGCCGTGCTGTATTGTAATGAAGACTTCTGAGGATTTTGTGCAAACGATTGCGCTTGCATGGAGGACTGTACTAGACGCACATTCTAGGCTCCAAGGACCATGTGTGCAAGCAATACAGCGCTGTCGTCGGCGTTTTCATTCACGCTATAGTTTCATCTTAACTTCTTCGGACGTTTAGCTAAGTTATAAAACGTATGTAGAACTAGAAACTTTCGGATGCATGCACAATTAAAGCACGCAAGATGGGAACCCGAGCCCTGCAACTCACACCGCGCTTCAGGCAAACTGCTGATAGGCATTCTTTGGTGCTTAGGAAGCCTGGTAGCCACTGATCAAAGTGTGCCATCACTTTTGTTGACTTGTGTTTTGCAACCTCTGAAACATATTTTAACAGTCAGCTGTTAGTTGAGAGGAAGGGCACTAACATTTCTTTCAAACTCTGTCCTTGAAAGGTGTTCCTTTTCATTTTTCATTTCACCTAGAGCTTTTACCAGCTTTGCCACCTTAATTGTCCTTCGTACGAAAACCGCTCGAGACTTAGAAGTCTGTTTCTTAATTTTTTTCTTCTTCTTGACAGGGCGTTCTGAGTTAACTTTCGCAAGTATTTACAGGCTATATGCAAGCTGCACCAAAAATATTGGTACAGTTCGTCGTAAATTAAGTAACGCCCATTGTAGGAGGGAAAGGTCTTGGTAATAGGCTTCAATCCGCTGCCAGGACACAAGCTGAGTTTCGCAATGTCCTGCAGAAAATTAATTACCTCTTCTGTCGACTTTACAGCTATCTCCTTGACTTTGTTTCCTCGAATGCACACAGCAGCATTCATGGCAGCTTCACCTGTATCACTGCGATGGAACAGAACTCGCCGATTTGCGTAGATTGCCTCCGGAGATTCGTCCTCGCTGGAGTGGCACTATGCGAATGTTAATTGCTCAACATCAGAAATATCGACATTTGTCCCCAGTGGCGGTGGCATGCAGCTTTCTGCATTCCTGGGGCAGGCTCTCGTCACACGATCCACCACCGCTGTATTCTTCAACTGGCTCCACTGATGCTTCAGGATCAGTGCGCTTTTTTTCTTTCTCTGCAGGTCTCCCTGCTGACTGTTTTGCTCGTACAAGTGATCCTTTCTCTTGAGAGGCAGGGGTTTCAACAAGTATTTTGGAGTGTCAGGAAACAGCATTGAGATGGTATCCTTCGTGAGTTGCGTAACATCCCGGGGAATCTCAATTACCTTTACCTGTCTTAAAACTTCGCTCAATAAAGCAGGGTTTGAGGTGTCGTTCACAAACGTCGCCACTATAGCTTGTTCGTGTTACAGTAATGTGAGGGCAACCCCGATCCGGATCCTCCAATATTTATATATACCGATATTTATATCAACGTCCAGGATTTCCTGTCTGCAACTCACAAATAATGAGGAAGATATTCACCCCTTGTGGGTTTGCCCACCACTGAAGTCGACAATATCGGCAGGGCCTTATTATCGTTCTCTCTTGAACTTTATTAGAACACAGCCAACCTATTTTCTTCCATTTATTACGCCTTTTAATTTTCGTTTTACATATTCCTTTATGCCCTAGCTGAGGCAATAAACAATGTTATTGGCTTTGCCGTCGCGCTTGATGTTGCGCTCCCACTCTTGCCTCTTCCCTGCGTCTTTCGGTGTCCTGAAGAGAGAGCATTTCACCTTGCACGAGTGCTATCCGCTCTTGCACCCGGGCAAGAAACACGTGCTATCACGCTTACCCCGTTTTCTGGACATGACGTGATCACACATCCATAAAAAAGGCACACTTGCACGCATGCTAGCTAATTTGCGCGAATTCCAGCTCGCGAGCGAAAAGAAGTGCACGTGGTGCACGAGCCTTGCCACGGCACCAACGGATCAGCGCAGCGCAGACTCGCAGTACGCACAACCGCCACAGCACCACGTACACAATGCGACCACGCCACCACGCTCCGAATGCATGCAGCGCCCCCTGCGCTCTCATCCGGGAAGCGGCCAACCGGTTCAATAGGGAACCCCGCTCGAGCGATAGCCCATGCCGGTCTCTCCCGGCGGTCCGCCTGGTTAACTTGCCGCTTGGGGCGCTGTCGTCAGTTGCGCCCTCAACAATTATGATTCCCAGGCACTTAAAACATGACACTTGCTAGATAATGATTTCCGATTTGGTATTTAAATGTTAGTGGCTCTTTTTTTCGAGTTAGTCATTGCAACAAATATTTTAGTGTTAATGTTCATTCACCATGTGCAACACCGGGTTTGTAATTTAGCAAAATTTACTACCTATAGACAAGCGTCATGTTTGTAAACAAAGGCGGCGCTGCGATCGGCAGCGACAAGGGGTGTAGGCAAAAGTGCAGCGTGCCTACACTGCGCCAATGGACGCTGCCTTCAAAATCAGTTAGCGCATGCGAATATTCCCATGTTGCAACAGCAAGGCTATGTATATGTGAACATGCTTTGAGGAAATAAATAGTATGCATATGAAATTTAAAAAAACTTGCCTTATGTTCTAAGGTATGTGTCCGCTTCGCTTCTGCATAGAAATAGTTTGGTTTATGCCTGGAGAGTATTTCAGCACGTTACCAGCCGATTACTGCTGGAATTATCTGGCGAAGGGCGCTGCACTGGCTTTCTTATCCGTGGCCTCAACAGCGCGCGGCTACAGTGCGTAGGCGACTGCAGTGAGTGATTAAGTTAAATTAAAACGAGAAAGCGCAATGTACAAGAAAGACTAATAGTCAACATTGCTCAACTCCCAGGCTTACTCCTAGTGCATGCAAGGAGAACGACGATGTGAATGACGAAGTGTGTTTTCAAATGCCAATTCTTTTGACTGCGTGCCTTTCTAGCTGCTTCAAGCACTTTCACTTAAAGGCCCACTGTCCACCCTCCGGTCGAAAATATTTTCTTCCCCGGTGACTGTGGGACTTCGCCCCTGGAACGCAAGGCCGCAAAATGTTTTTGAAAAGAGTAACTAATAACGCAGTTACAGCCACCGCAATCACCCGATTCTATCCTGCCTCTCTCCTTCCGTTCCCTCGCAAAGGTTTTTCACTCTCCTGCCCGAGGTTGTCTAACCTCCGCAATACAAATTCCCCTTCCTCCTCCGCGTTTGGCGGGGGGTGGGACGTGGCTCTCCGCGAGCGCGGAAAAAAAAAAAAAAACGGTCGAGGGAGCGCGCGCCGCTGGATTCAGTCTGGCCGTGGCGAGGGAAAAGCGCGCTGCGAGCGGTAGACACCCATCCTTCTCCCGTCAGTCAGCGAGACGGACCAATGGACGTCGTTCCCGGTACGTACGTCATTATCGGGGCCCGTCGGGCCAGCGCAGGAAGCGGTGAAGCTGGCTTCTCAAAGGAGAGCATGAGGGAGCTTTGAATTGTATTTTCGATGCTTTGCGGCGTGCGTGTCGCTGTAGAATTTTGCACAGACTATCTCCGGTACCTGATCGAAACACTGGGCTCTTTTTCTTAAAAGGGCCTTCCCTGGACAGTGGCCCTTTAAGGAGCAAGAAATTACATTTCTAGCTCACTTTACCGCCAACTTGTCATAGAATTTTGTATTTAATAAGAACTCAATCTTTTAGTAATTGTAACATGTTCCCATAGTGCGCTGCCAACTTGTTTTCGCTTGCTCGATAAAAAAGACGTTTGAAGTCTGTGTCATCTTACATACGTAGCCAAGGTCATTCACAGGTTAATATATAGATTAAGGCCAGTGAGAATGCTCTCATTTTTTTCCCGTTTGCTCTCTAGGAGAGACGCATGAGTACAGATGCAAATTAACATTCTCCACGATCGCTTGCAGCGAAATTTGCGCAATCTGCTGTTTTTGAATATACTTGGAAATTTTTTATTCAAATGCGCGTCATTTATTATGCTTATTTTATACCCCTCATTGCCGATTCCACTTTGGGACATTAAACTCCTTGTACCATACTTAAATATCCTGCTCGACCAGAGCTAGGTTGTACGTATATATTTAGTTCGTATGTTCGTCAGGATCTTAATGACCTTCAAAAAGAAAATTTAAGACTGATAAATAACGCTGCGGGACTGCCCGGATCATAACGGTGTTACTAAAGAACCGGCGATGAAAAATCACTCAAAACTCGCGAAAGTAAAAACTAAGAAAAGCTATTTTACAATTAGGTCCACGGGCCTATTATATCGGCAATATCGCGCTGGAGTAACAGCTCAAGGTAAGTACAGTTACCTTCGCAGCAGCTTATTCTTTTTGTGTGTGAATATATGCACGGGCAATACTGCAGAATGGAACTAGTGCAGCTTCCCTGCGGGATTATACGCACACGGAATATCGCGTCTAAACTTCTTGTGACTTGATAGTATATCGAAACGGGCACGAGCTGCAGGTGTTTATTGTTATTGCTCTTTTCGTCGTGCCGCCGAAAAGTAATCACGACAATTAAGGATTGCAAACGAACTCATCTAGTTGCAGTGCAGAAGTGCAACGCACGTTAGCCGCGAAGGTAATCCGTCATCGAAGTCTACTTGTCGCTTTCAACACCGCTGCCCTTCGCTCTCGTCTTTATCCGACTGCAAGAAACATGTTAAAACAAGTGTCATTTAGTTTTTTTGTGCCTCGTGACGCAGTCAACCACACCACAGCTTGCAGAAATATCGGGAGTTATGCCCGAAAACTCAGCAAGCGGCGTGCATCCAATGCAGACGGTTCGGGCTTTTGCCTACACCGCGAAAGTCACTGCTGTCGCCAGCACCGCCGCATCTCCACTGACGTCACGGGCTGACGCTTGTCTATAGGAGGCAGTAAGAGGAGCAACTAACTTTACTAATATTCACTACCACTGCAAGTAGTGAGAGCAATTACCCTTAGCAAAATTTTCTACTTATAGGAGGTAGTAAGAGCAATTACTTTTACTAACATTCACTACCACCACAGGTAGTTAGAGGAACTGCCTTTAGCAAATAAACATTAGAAGTAGTGTTAGCAGCTACCCATGTGAAAATATACCACCTCTGGAAGTAGTAACAGACACTTTTAACAACACGCACCACCTCCGGAAGGCTGTAACAGTAATTGCTCTGCTTTGTTGCTTGGCATAACCGCTAACATGAATGCTGGATTACACAATATGGAACCACTCTGAAGCAGTGGGATTACATGGCTTAAAAATAAATATAATAAAAAATGAACACAAGTGTGACTAAGAACATCCCAATCAACCACCGGACGTACATCAGACGTTCGGTGTACGTCCGGTTCTGGACATACGGATATTCGTAGGAGATCCGCGGACGTCCGACGGACCTCCCTCGGGTGTACAATAATTATTTGAATCTCCTGCGAAGATCCGCGCCGGATATCTGTTGGCGTATCTATAGAGGATATTCGGAAGTGATGCCTCCTCTACTTAGAAGCAATCTATGATTACTGCAGGCAATAAATCTGGCAGACTCCATGCACTTATATGAGTCCATGAAATGCTTTAAATTATGCATGCGCCTTGAAGTATGTGGGATGCATGCCTATACAAAGCAACCAATGGCCTCAAAGTACAAAGCATCACATTGATGCTAATTTTATTAATGAAATTAATGCTGCTTCCAGTCTTCAAGAGGTTTCCAATCTGGTCCTACTGGCACAGCATCGGGCCAAGCAGTATTCTTATGGCAGGACTTGCAGCCAAAATTAGGATGATTTTCTGAAAAATATGCCAAAGTAAAGCACTGTTATCAAAAGGCTAAGCAAATTTAACACTCTATTACAAACAATATTAGATATGAAGGATCACTGAACATGTACACTCTATTTCCCTCCGCAATAGCATAAGCTGCAGATGTATCTCCAAACACATTTCCTCCTTATCGTTTGCTACTTGAGTTTTCCCTCGAACCTTGTTTTTTTGCATGTCAGTTGGTCAGTTGTGGTTCACTGTGCAGTTACAATTCTATTACTTTGTGCCTCAACCCCCCCTCCCCTTTGCAGAGTTTTGAGAATTGTTCCCTTAGCTATATTCCTTATAAGGGCCTTTTGCAAAGCCTGTCCTTTTGTACGAAGGTGTATCTGCACCAAACCTGCTTAAGTGGTGACTAATCATCCACCTGGTAATGTAGTTTTTCCTAGTACTGCCCCATTTGTTTCTTTTGCAGGCCACAGGACCCCTGGTTCCAGGCTGAGAAATACCTACCGAGTTTTTGTTTTCAAGTTTTTTTTTCCCTCCATGACCTACTTCTCGCCCATCCTCCACCTCCACACTTCTTGAGCTTTCTTCTCTCCCCCTTCCCCCTCCCCAGCTTTTCTTCTTAAGAAGACAAATCGTATTTAAACCCCTGCCAGTGATGATCCCTTTGCCCAGACGAAGACAAGTCCACTTGTGGAAGCATTGGCTCAACCTGAGAACTGAGGCATCCCCCCTCTACCCTTGTTCAGTGCTCCTTCATACTGTGTAAACCATCTTCCTCTCCCTCATTCTACCTGAAACAATATGAAACCTCATTCTACCTGAAACGCAACTCAGTATCTCTGCAAATTTGCCTCTACTCATCAATGCATCTCCAAGGCTGCCAGGCTTGGACAAGTATTTGCAGTGCATATAGTCATCACCACCAGCCTGAATGCAAAGTGCAGAAGGCAAAATTGAGCACTATGATTTGCAGCCAGGGTCAACAAGGCTGAACACTTTCAAGATGGCAGTTTTATTCTGCAGCAGGTATTAAGCAAAATGTTTCCTTCACAAACTGATACTCCTTTTCAGAAGTTGTTAGCAGCCCTGTGAAAAGCAAGGGTGACCTGTGCCATTTAGGATCCTACGCACTATAATAGGAAATAGTGCTCATACATTCCTCATCTCCCCTGCCCCCCACAATTGGTGGGGCGCAGAGGTGAGAGGTGCCAGGATTGGGCCAGGTCGCCCTGCCCTTGGCAGTGCTGCAAACGGCTTCGAGATGGAGTATAGGAATTAGTGGAACCTAAAGGAACAATCCCCTTCATGGATCACTGCCTTGTCGTGGCGGAGGGGCTTGCGAAACTCGATGAAGTCGTGAGCTCTGCTGTGTAGGGCCACCTAAGATAGACAGGTCACGGCAGAGAGTTCTGACAAAATGTGATTCACTGGAGAAGGTAATGGCAACCCACTCCAGTATTTCCTGCCACGAAAACCCTATGGCCAGTCACAATACTATTAATGATATGGCGCCGGAAGATGAGCCCCCCAGGTTGGAAGGCATCCCACATGTTACTGGGGATGAACAAAGAGCGATTCCTAGTAGCTCCAGGACGAATGAAGCGGCTGGGCTAAAGCCAAAAGGACGCTCAGTTGTGGATGTGTCGGGAAGCGACCGGAAAGTCCGATGTTGCAAGGAGATATATCACATAGCAATATGGAATGTAAGATCTATGACGCAAGGTAAACTGGATGTCGTCAAGCGAGAAATGGACAGATTGAACATTGATATCTTGGGTATCAGCGAGCTCAAGTGGACCGGAATGGGAGAATTTAACTCCGGCGACCATTATGTCTTTTATTGTGGGCACGAATCCAAGAGAAGGAATGGGGTCGCTCTCATAGTAAACAGAAGAATGGGCAAAGCAGTGTTAGGGTACAACCACAAAAACAACCGAATGATTTCACTTCGGATCCAAGGTCACTCTTTCAACATAACAGTTATCCAAGTCTATGCACCGACCACTACTGCTGAAGAAGCTGACGTTGAGAGATTTTATGCGGACCTACAATGCTTTTTAGACCGCACCCCATCATCAGACGTCGTTTTTCTCATAGGAGTCTGGAATGCTAAGGTCGGGAGTGAAGAAATATCCGGAATTATAGGCAAGTTCGGCCTTGGCGAGCCAAATGAAGCTGGGCAGAGGCTAATAGAGTTTTGTCAAGAAAACAACCTGACTATAGCGAATACTCATTTTCAACAGCACAAGAGGCGCCTGTACACATGGACTTCACCGGACGGTCTGTACAGGAATCAGATCGATTATATTCTTTGCCGACAGAGATGGAGAAGCGCTATACAAGCAGTAAAAACAAGGCCTGGGGCCGATTGTGGCACCGATCATCAGCTTCTTGTTGCCAAAATTAAGCTTCGATTGAGGAAAACGCACAAAACTAGAAGGCCTTTCAGGTATGATCTGGATCAAATTCCATTAGAATATGCTGAGGAAGTGAGGAATCGATTTCAAGAATTAGATCTAGAAGACAGAGAGCCCGAAGAGATGTGGACTGATGCTCGTGATATAATACAAGAAGTTGCTACTAAGGTAGTTCCAAAGCAAAAGAAATGCAAGAAAGCAAACTGGTTATCTGAAGAGGTTTTGCAAATAGCTGAGTAAAAGAGGATAGCAAAAGTTATGGGGGAAAGAGAAAGATACAAGGTTCTCAATGCGGATTTTCAGAAAATAGCAAGGAGAGATAAGAATGCCTTCCTGAACATAGAGTGCCGAGCAGTTGAGGACAACAGCCAATTAAGGAACACAAGAGCTCTGTATAAGACAATCAAAGATATCAAAGGAAGCTTCTGTGCTAAGCTGGGCGTGATAAAGGACAAACGAGGCAAGGACCCCACAGAAGCCTCAGAGATAAAGAAGAAGTGGCAGGAATACACAGAAGAACTGTACAAGAAGGACCCAAATGTGCAAACCCAACATAAGACGGTTGTGATTACTGATCTCGAGCCGGGCATCCTGAAGAGTGAAGTTGAATGGGCCTTAGCCAGCCTTGCTAAGAACAAAGCTAGCGGAATTGATGGCATTCCAGCTGAGTTGCTTCAAAACCTCAACCATGACGCTGTTAACATTCTCCATACATTATGTCAGATTATTTGGACAACGCTGCAGTGGCCACAGGATTGGAGGAGGTCAGTTTACATCCCCATTCGCAGTGCCAAAGATTGTTCCAACTACCGCACGATCGCGCTTATTTCGCATGCTAGCAAGGTGATGTTGAAAATCCTCCAAGGTAAGCTGCAGCAGTATGTGGATCGGGAGCTTGCAGACGTGCAAGCTGGGTTTCGCAAGGGCAGAGGAACTAGAGACCAAATTGCTAACCTTCGCTGGATCATGGAAAAAGCAAGAGAGTTCCAGAAACCCATCTACTTCTGCTTTATTGATTATGCGAAAGCGTTTGACTGCATAGATCACAGCAGATTGTGGCAAGCTCTCCAAGAGATGGGAGTTCCAATGCACCTCATCTGTCTCCTCAGGAACCTCTATGAAGGACAAGAGGCCACAGTCAGAACTGGGCATGGTCTTACTGATTGGTTTCCGATTGAGAAAGGAGTGAGGCAAGGCTGCATACTGTCGCCCTGCCTATTTAACCTATGTGCAGAGTGCATCATGAGGAAGGCTGGTCTGGACGAGTCTTCAGCTGGAGTGAAGATTGCTGGGAAACGTATCAACAACCTTAGATATGCGGATGATACCACTTTAATGGCAGAAAGTGAAGTGGAACTCAAGAAACTCCTGATGCGCGCACAAGAAGAGAGTGAGAAGTTTGGGCTTAAACTGAACATTAAAAAGACAAAGATCATGGTGTCTTGCCCTATCAAGTCCTGGAGCATTAATGGACAAGAAGTGGAAGCTGTGACAGATTTTCTCTTCTTGGGCTCCAAGATTACCTCGGAAGGAGACTGCAGCCATGAAATTAGGAGACGCCTGCTTCTGGGAAAGAGCAATGGTTAGCCTTGACCGCCTAGTAAAGAGCAGAGACAGTCTGCCAACCAAGATCCGTATTACTTGTGCTATGGGCTTTCCAGTTGTGACGTATGGATGCAAGAGTTGGACTGTGAAAAAGGCTGACCGCCGAAGAATTGACGCGTTTGAATTGTGGTGTTGGCGAAGACTCTTGAGAGTTCCTTGGACTGCCAGAAGATAAAATCGGTCGATATTGTCGACCATAAACCCTGACTGCTCATTGGAGGGTCAAATTCTAAAGTTAAAGCTCAGCTACTTTGGTCATCTGATGAGAAGAGAGGAGTCGCTGGAGAAAGATTTGATGTTGGGAAAGGTTGAGGGTCGCCGGAGAAGGGGTAGGCAGCGAACGCGATGGTTAGATGGCATCATCGAGGCACTGTGATGTTAGGAAAATAGTGAGAGACCGGAAAGCGTGGCGTGACATGGTTCATAGGGTCACGAGGAGTCGGACACGACTGAACGACTGAACTGACGTTTTTTTTTTTTCTCGGACCGGTGAAAATCGTATGAACGGGGTTCTACTGCATAGCCCCCCCCTTTTTTTTCCCAGTTAATGAACATTTTTCGACAATACCGTACTCCTGGAGCGGATGAAAGGTGAAGTTTGCCGGGTCGGGTCGACCCTCATATTTCACCTTGCTAAACTTTTCGGCTCTCCGACACGCGCTCTCGCTGCTTCATGTACTTCCTTTTTTCCTCCATATCTATACTTCTCGTCATGGCTTCTTTCATTCTTGCCCATTCTTCCATCCAACTTGATAAAAGCGTTTTTCGCCACAGTACCTCTCATATGTATTGCATTAAAGTCCTATAGACAAGCGTCATGCTTGTAAACAAAGGTGGTGCTGTGATCGGCAGCGACATGGGGTGTAGGCAAAAATGCAGCGTGCCTACATAGCACCAAGCGAAACTGCCTTCGAAACCAGTTCGCGCGTACGAATATTCTGAAGCGCAAGTTCCGCTTGTGCATAGAAATGGTTTGGTTTATGCCTGGAGAGTAATTCAGCACTTTTTCATGCGGTTACTGCTGGAATTACCCGGCGAAGAGCTGCACTGGCTTGCTTAGCCGTGGCTACGGTGGGCGGCTGTTTTGATTAAGTTAAATGAAAACGAGAAAGCACAATGAATAAGAAAAACAAATAGTCAAAACTGTTGAACTCCCGGGCCCATTGCTAACGCAGGAAAGCAGGACAACAATATGAATGACTGGAAGTGTGTTTTTCATATGACGACTCTTTTGATGGACTTTCCGTTGCTCCAAGCACCTTCACTCTAACGAACAATTATTGCCGGCAACTATAGGAAACTAGAAATCATATTTCTAGCCCACTGTACCTGCAACTTAAGTGAGAGAATTTCATCGTATAGTTCTTTGTAACATTTGCCGATAGTGCACTGCTATTTGTTTTATCCTGGTCGATAAAAAAAAAAGCTTCACGTCTGTTTCATCGCGTAGACGCGGCAAGATCATTCGCAGGTTAATATATGTACATGAAGGCTTTTAAAAATGCTTTTATTTTGTTCTTTTTGCTCTATAGGAGAAGTGCATGAGTGCAAATGCAATGTTCTCCACGATCGCGCGAAATTTAAGCAATCTGCCGATGTTTTTTTTAATATACTTGGAACATTTTTATTTAAATTCACGTCATCTTATACTGCTTATTTTGCACCCCTCATAGCCTAATCCACTTTGGGACGTTAAAATCCATATACCATAATTAAATATCCTGCTCGATCAGTTGTACGTACGTGGATATTTATTCGTTCCTCAGGTTTCTAACGACATTAAAAAAAAAAATGTAATCTGAGAAATAATGCTGCGCGACTTTGGCAGGATCATAACAATGTTTACTCGATTTCTAGGAAAGGTGATGAAGAGTTACTCGTTCAATCTCGCGAAAGTAAAAACGGAGAAAAGCTCGCTACTTCACAAGACTGGGCCTGTTTCGGCAATATCGCACTGGAGTGACCGCTCAAGGTAACTGCAGTAACCTTCACAGAAAAGCTCGCTACTTCACAAGACTGGGCCTGTTTCGGCAATATCGCACTGGAGTGACCGCTCAAGGTAACTGCAGTAACCTTCACAGAATCTGTTGTGTTCTTTTCTGTACGAACACATGCACGGGCACAGGTGAATGGAACTCACAGCGCGGCTTCTCATGACTTGATATATAGCATATACAACAAAACGTGCACGAGCTGCAGGCGTTTGTTATTGCGCTATTCGTCGTGAGGCCAAAAAAGAGTTACGACAATTGAGAGCTGCAAAAGTGCAATGCACGTTAGCCGCGAAGGCAATCCGTTGCCAAAGGGTCGACTTGTCGCACTCAAAGCCGCTGCTCCTTCACTCTCATATTTATCCGACTGCAAAAAAGATGTGAAAACAGGTGCTAGTTTCTTTTTTGTGCCTTGTGGCACAACCAACTGCACCACAGTTTGCAGGAATATCGGGAATCATATGCCCGAAAACAAAGCAAGCGCTACGCATCCAATGCAGACGACCCGAGCTTTTGCCTACACCACAAGAGTCACTGCTGTCGCCAGCACCGCCGCATCTCCACTGACGTCACGGGCTGACGCTTGTCTATATCTGATAATTCGGCAACACATAAATAACGGTCAAAGATCACCAAACGCAACCTGTCGCCAAGCACGGCGAGCGCACTGACCATAAGATTGCCTTCGAGGAAGTGAGCTGTGAAACAGTGACCTCAAGTGTATCACACCAAGCTCACAAAGGCGACTTTAAGCAGGTTACCGGGAATGCTAGCCCGCTAGCTCCCTTCCGCACGCCAGCTAACTTAAGAGGGGAAGCGAAGGACGCGGCCCTGCTGCTGCTCACTGATCATATGGTTAACATTAGCTTCGGGCTTATTCATTCTTTTAGTGATTGTTTGTCACCCCTCCCCACACACACACACACACACACACATACACACAGTGCACTGGGACAAAAACTCATTTTCCTGCCTTGCTGAGAAATTATTTCACAGTGGTGGGGTGGGCTTATTTTCCAAGCAGTAGTGTGCAGGGTTGGTCTCGCCTAACAAGGCAGAGATGCGAGTGATCATCTGTGGACCCACTGTGATACACTCCCGCCTCCGATCCTTCATCCGCTCTACCCTTGACAACAGGACGGTGACGAACCTTCTTCTCGCTTCAGGCGAGCTATGGGAGACAGGGACTTTGCAATGCGTACATTTCGAAGGCCTAGAAGATGCTAGCGCTGTACACAATTATTGTGCAACAGTTTGTTGCGTCGATGAAGCAAGGGACGTCTTTCGCGGAAAACCATGGGCAGGGAACACCTCCCGTCATTTTCGCGTGGCATGAAAGCAACCCCCTCGCCGAGCACTGCGAGAACGCGTCGACCACAAAATCGTCTTTGAGGAGGTGAGCGTCCTTGCCGTCGAAACCAATCTTTTCAAAAGACGACACGTCGAGTCTTGGTTCATTCGAATGACATCAGCAGCAGTAAATAAGAATTCAGGGACGCTACCCTCCGTATACACAATTGGACTCCGCGAAGGGTTGGGAAAGGGGAAGCGAAGGCCGCTGCTTGCTACTACGGGCCTTGCATTTCAGTCGCCCATGAGGAAAGGAGCGAGTCGGTCCTGAAATGTCGGATTCTAATAAATATTTTTGGTTGGTGATAGTGTTTCTGAAACGTTTGTTTCAAGAACCCAACCAGGCGGATTTCCGCCGAAGATGTTCTCGTTCAAATCCAGGCGAAAGTGACGGCCGAGGAGGCGTCGCGCATGCGCAGTAGTGCTACTTCAAAAATGTCTATTGGTACATCTTAAGCACCCGAGCTGCAGCCGGCAGAAAGAAAGAAATGCCGTTCAGAAAATTACTTCATATGCCTGACGCCTTCATTTAAGGCATAAAAGATCACTCGTGTTGCTGTGCATTCCTTTTGAACTGAGCATTCGCATGGCAAGGGCGTGAGGGCACTGCAAAGGCAAACCAAAAAAGGTATGCGACATTCTAAACTGAAATAAAAAGAAAATTGTGCACTGAAGATTGCCTCCTTTTTATACAAACGAATGAAAGAGAATAGGAACACATAAAACAATGCAGAACGAAATTAAAAGGACATATAACAACCGTAATTACAAAACTGCTAGTTCTAAAATTTCCGGAGCCAGAGCTGGAATTCTCAGAGTTATGGCCCTCATATAAGGTTCTCTAATCGTTCAAAGTTGGCCTTTCTTTGTTTTATTCTTTCCTTTGGATGTATTATAAAGGCACCCCTCATAGCGGTTCCTTTGAACGCGGTTTTCACTAACAGTCTCAAGTCTTTAGATATGACGACTGGTGGTGGTAGTGGTTATTTATTGAATAATCAAACGAAGGGAAGGAAAAGAGTGCTACCGGCTATGGTAACTCCTGCCTAAAATTTGGTGTAAGCTAGCTGCGACCGGGAAAGCAAAGGGATATAGGGAGAGGATAGCGAGGGGATGTGCAGAGGGGAGCGACAGCAAGAAAGGACACGGGGAGCTTTGTACATTATTTCCAGTTTGCCTTTCAAGGACTGCAACATCGTAATAAATGCCCTGATATTTGGCCTGCAGCCTTTATACTTCTCGTAGAAGGGACTGTTTATTTTGTCAGTTAAAGGAAACACTATGGATAGCAGTCTAGACCAGCAATAAATCGAATTGTATAGCATGACAGGGACAAAGTATACAAGTAATTGATCATTCTTGCAACCAGTACAGCACAGACCCCAGACTGACGTAGTAAAACTGCTTGAAAGGTCCTATAAAAATGGCTGTCGATCTTGGCTCACGCCAGACAGCAGGGAGGTCTCAACAGATGTGGAACAGGCCGATCTCAGGCTTTCCGATGTGCCCCGGTCGTTGCAGCGCATTAGTCGTATGTTGTCATTTTTTTTTTTAATTCTCGCCATGCCTAATTGTTGTCCGCATTTATAACTCCCTGCTTTTAAGGGAGATAGACTGACGCTGCATTTTATTGGTGTGTTAACAAAGCAAGCTCTCGTTTGCTGGCATTTCATTAAAGTTATATATACCATAACATAATCAGACCAAAACTGGGATTTTGTAAGGTAGGAAAGGCAAAAGTCCTTGTCCTTTCTTCCTGTCACTCAACTCTTTTCCCTCTTCCTTACTATCCCTTTATTTCCGCCGCTCCAGTATAGGTGCTTCTGGTGATTAGATAGCAGATATCGGTGCTGGTGAACATCTTTTTGCTTCCGTTTTTGTTTATGCGAATAAAACCACTTACTACTACTGTATTACTATTACAGGGAAGGCAAAATATTTACCAGATATATCGCTACCATCGGCTGTATTCACAAGCAAAATGCGATCATATCAACCATGTGCTGCCGACTTGGCAGCCCTTTCTAAGAACTTTCAACTCGTGATTGCATATAGCTTATAAATGAAGCATGGTGGTAAAATGTGCGAATTCTTGTTTTGTTTGTTTTTCACAAAAAGCAGAATAAATTTCGAAATTTCCGTAATTTCACGGCTAGTTGGCGGCGTAGCTGGCTCTTTCCAGCCAAGGTTTGCTTTATCATTGCAAAATTGCTGCGGGAGTATCATGCTCAGAAATAAACCTGGTAACACGAGTTTGGATGTGTTGAAGTTTTTCTCTGGGATGTTACAAGCGAATAGCATATGGCGTTCAGATTTGTAATGAAAAGCTGTTCTTTTGCTTTTTTTTTTTCTGGGGGGGGGGGGGGGGGGGGGGGAGCGACTTTATGCAAGTGACGTCGAATGAGGCTAAGAATTTGAGGATACATATTAGATGTTGAATATATCTACCCCGTGTCATGTTTACTGAAAACTTGAACCCAAGATATTTATGGTGCTAAACCCTTCCAAGACGTCGGCAGACATGTTAACATGTTAACAGTGTACGCAGTAACATAGGTTGCTGAGTACACTGTTAACATGTATAGTGATCATTTTGCACAGCATGATAAATGACAGTCATGCAATATAACCTAAATTTTTACTCAAAGACTACCACATCATTTATATAGATAAAAAAAAAAAAAAGGAAAATCCCAGACCAAAACAGACCCCTATGTAGTCTGGACGCCTGAAAGAACATGAGTTGGTTTAACTCTTTTGAACAAAGCATGCTGCGCTCAGAGAAGAATGATTTCTGAACTGAGCAAATATATTCACTATGGTATTCGAACTATTCATTTTATTTCTGAAGCAGTCAATGCATAGCTTACATTGTTGCAAAAGGAAGTGATGTACACACGCACATTTTTGTGACCTATAGTCAAAGGTACCAGTAGAAATTTTCCATAACAGCCACTCATGAAATGACTTGTCACGAAGGCTAAATCCTCAACAAAGCAAACAAAAGTGGAAAAGACAACAACACATCAACTTAATCTGAAAACCCAACCAACGCCGAGCAAACAAATGTCAACAACCAAAATGGCTATGGCGATTTCATTGCAAACGTGATGGGGCACTAAAAGTAAAATTAAAAAGGAGTCATATATCTGAGGCAATAATTGACAAGGCACAATGCTGATAGGATGAGGGAACAAAAGAAATTGAAAATTTCAAAGGGATCGTTGATGGTGGCATGTATAGCATTGGGCTTAAGTCAGGTGGAATATACAGCGTGTTCAAAATTAAGACTACTGATTATTTAAAAAAAAAAAAGCAAAATGCTGTACGCTCATACCGTTTTTGTGCATTGGTAATGTGGCCAGGCGGACACAAATTGGGGCATTAATTGTCCCAGTAAACTCAGTAATTAGCTAAAATTCAATAACTTTTTATTGCCTGAATTTAGCGTGCATATGTATATTAAGAACTTGGAGGCAAATGCTTTTTAGAGCTATTCCATTTTGTAGAATTTTAGTAATGTGCCTGTATCCTGAGATGCGCATGTCTAAAATTTTGTCCCACTTAGTCTAATTACGCATGCGAGACGGCGGCTCTTGGCGTGAAGCACCTCCCACCTCTGACGCAGTTGTTGCGCATTGCACTGCCTTGCAAGAGTGTGTAGCGAGCGGCGACGCGGATCACATTTTGTTCTTGGCCAGTGTTTCTTTCTGGGCGCGCGAAAGCGATCAATCACTGTGCTAGCGGACTAGAGTGAGCGATAGCTTTGCAACTTAGCAACTAGGCTTGGTGCCGCCGTATAAACACGGTTGAGATAAAATGGGCCATGATATACTGTTTTTTTTTTTTAATTTATTTATTCATACTGTTAACCCTCTATATGAGGGTCATTACAGGGAAGGAAACACATGCAAAACAAGTACAATTCTTTTCGGTAAAGTACACTCTATACAACAGAATTATAGATTTGCACTGTAATGCTCCAAGAATGTGTTAACACCTATCTCAAATTTTTCTACTTCTGTTTTGTCCACAACTGCGCTTGGAAGTTGGTTCCAGATTTCTACTGCATCGGGAAAAAAGGAGTGGCGGTATACATCAGTATGTGCAATAATAGGTTCCAATAATTTACTGTGATTTTTTCGTGGGCAACGCTTCAGAGGATGTGTAACCTAGTTTTGTTTATTAACTTTTACTTCATCATTCATTATCAGAAAAAAAAGTTTCAATTTCTGCTTTGTTCTTTTCATTTCTAGTGATTCTAACTGACACTGTTTTAGCATTTCTGTGACTGAGTCAGTGCGCCGGTATTTAGAACATATAAAACGTGCCGAAATCCTTCGCAATCTTTCCAGTTTTCACTTTAAACCCTTTTGATGTGGACTCCACACTACACTTGCATACTCCATGATTGGCCGCACGAATGTCTTGTACGCAATCAATTTAATTTCTCTAATCGCATTCGGCAACTTCCTCCGCAAGAAACAAAGCTTCTGATAGGCTTTTAAATAGATATTTTCAATATGGGTGCGCCAATACAGATTATGTGTTAGTGTTACTCCCAAGTATCTAAAACACTTTACCTCATCTAAAGAATTTTCAGATATTATATTGAAACAGCATAGCATTCTGCTTCCTTGTTACATGCATGTAAGTAGATTTTTGGTAATTATTTCCATGCCCCACTTCAGGCACCACGAGAACGACTGAAGACACTTTATATTCATCTGACCTTCCGTGGTAGCCACAGGAGAGTAAATTAAACAGTCATCAGCAAAAAGTTTCATTTTGGCAGGCGATTCAATGATAGCAAAAATATCATTCATATACAGTGGACGCGCGCTAAACGAAACCCGCATAAACGAAAACACCTCTTAAATGAAACAATTTCAAAAAAAGTAATTGGTTTCATACACAATCTGTGCAGAGTCGCGCTTGACAATCGAAACCCCATTTTGCTTGCAACTCGGATAAACGAAACCGAAACTGTGCATGAGTCGTCTTTGTTGATGTCGATATCCAGAATCCAATCCAATCCAGTACCTTGCACGCTTTGCTTTTGCAAAGCCGGTCGTGGTTTTTTGTTGTGTGGGCGCCATTTTGCTCTGTTCCGTGACTGTGTTTCGTGACTTCTTTCCGGTGTGTAGTATGGAAGAAGCTGCTAGAAAGCGTCCCCATAATGCGTTGTCTTTAAAAGCCAAAATGAAAATTCTTGATGATGTGAAGTGTGCCAAGGAGTCGAAAACAGCTATCGCGAAAAGGTATGGCATCCCAAAGTGCACGCTTTCAAGGATTGTGAAGGATTGTGACAAGATTGAAAAAGCATACAACAGCGGCGCTTTCACCCCCGATAGGAAAAGGATGCGTCTGGCCGAGCATGAGGACCTCGAGAAGGCACTTTTCCTGTGGTTTAAGCCTACTCGAAGTTCCAATCTTCCAGTGACAGGGCCTATTTTGGAGGAGAAGGCAAGAGACATTGCACTGCAGATGGAAATTGAAGACTTCAAATTCAGCAATGGCTGGTTAAGCCATTTCAAGAAGCGCCACGGCCTTGTTTTCCGCACAATAGCAGGTGAAAGTGCCATGGTAGATAACGATGTTTGCTCTGACTGGCAGCAGCAAAAGCTTCAAGACCTACTTGCAATTTACGAGCCGAGCGACGTCTTCAACGTGGAAGAAATGGCGCTTTTTTATAAGCTTCTGCCTAACAAGACTCTCAGCTTTAAAGGTGAGAGGTGCACAGGGGGTAAGCACAGTAAGGACCGTGTCACTGTTCTTGTGGGAGCGAACATGGACGGGTCCGAGAAGTTGAAGCTTCTCGTTATCGGGAAAGCAAAGAAACCGCGAGTTTTTAAGGGAGTCAAAAACCTGCCGGTTTTATATGAAGCCTGGATGACGCAGACCATTTTTGAAACCTGGCTGCGGTAGAGGGACGCAGAGTTTACTAAAAAAGGCAGAAAGGTCGTGTTTTTTGTTGACAATTGCCCCGCGCATGGTGAAGTGCGAGACATGACTTCAATTCACCTGGAATTCCTTCCCGTGAACACGACAACCGTACTCCAGCCTATGGACCAGGGCGTGATTCGCAATGTTAAAGTGTTCTTCCGTCGCCACGTCCTGAAAAGGATGATGCTGTGTATGGACAGCGGCAAAGAGTACACCGTAGACCTCCTCTCTGCCATCCACATTTTGGCTCACTCGTGGGATGAAGTTACGGCAACAACAATTCAACGTTGCTTTCATCATGCGGGCTTTTCCAAAGCAGTAGCCGCTGACCAAGAAGAACCCGATGAAGTTGCTGAAGCACAAGCTGTTTTTAGTGTACTGGCTCCCAAGTGTGGCACTGTGACCATGGATGATTATGAAGCTATTGATGATGATGCTGTCACCTGCCGTGAGGACACCTTGACTGACATATTGAAGGAAGTCGACGAAGCCAACGATAATGACAGTGAAGAGGAGACCGAACATCATAACGATCAAAGCTCTCCAGTGTCGACTAATGAGGCTAGCCAAGCAGTTCAAGTACTTCAGCAGTACTTTGAGCGAGAGGGCTGCTTGGAGCACACGTGCAGCCTAGCTAAGATGAATGCCTATTTAGTGAAGCAGCGGCATGCCAACCTGAAACAAACTACGTTGCACAGTTTCTTTGGGGGTCACAACCCTTAAACGAAACTGCCAATAAATGAAACAGATTTCCTTGACCCCGTCGAGTTTTGATTAAAGGGAGTCCACTGTATAAAAAAAACAAAAGCGGACCTAAAACAGAACCCTGTGGCACCCCCAACAAAACTTCACGCTTATCTGATAGTGTGCTTTCTATCTTGACAACTTGACAGCGATTACCTAGATACGCCTGAATCCATAGTACTATATTTTCACTGATTCTTAATCTGTGCAGTTTAAAATGAAGCTTATGATGTGGAACTTTATCGAAAGCCTTTGCGAAGTCCACACAGACCACATCTGCCTGCTGACGTTCGTCTATAACCTTGCAAAAATCGTTCACTGTTTCAATCAACTGTGTCACCGTCGAAAGGCCAGTCCGAAAACCATGCTGGAACGGACACAAAAGGTCGTTCATTTCCAAAAAATGAAGGATGTGTTTAGCTATTATGTGTTCAAAAACCTTGCAACATACGGAAGTGAGTGAAACAGGTCTATAGTTCTTTACAAGAAGTCGATTACCGCCTTTAAAAACCGGAACTACTATTGCGCTGCGCCAGTCATTAGGTAAAGAATAATCCCGCAATGACTTTTCAAATAAAATTTGCAAGTAATAAGACAACCACTCAGCATAACGTTTAAGGAATTCCGCCCGTATTTCATCAGGGCCGCACGATTTCTTTGGGTCCAGAGACAGAAGCTGCTGACAAATGCCCTCCCTATTGATGCGAATGTCGTGCATCAAGTATGGCAACGTGCAAATTGTAGTATTGTCACTCTCAATGTCATTTGTATCTCTACTAAAGACCGATTGGAAAAAATCATTAAACATATTTGCAATTTCATTTTTATCAGTCACCTCATCATTCCCATCCATTACCTGTTCGATTGCTTCTTCCTCGCTGAAAAATATTGCCAGAACTTTTGCGGTGAGCTTTTCAGGATGTTAGCCAGTGTTGTATTGAAGTAAGTTTTCTTCGAATCTAGTAATGCTGTTTTGAGCTTCTGTTTGGTGTTTGAAAGTTATGCTGCTCTATTTTTCTTCTTTCGTAGCTTTCGGAATAAATTTGTCAATGCAGTATCTTAGTATGCCCTTGAAGCGTTGCCACAATTCCTCTACACTTTCATGGTGTGATGCCTTTGCAAACCAATTTAATTTTGCTTCTAAGACGTCTAAGATAGACGTGTCGTCTGCACGGTTGTAATCTTTGACACATATTAAAACATGCGATTTTTTACGGACTGGAGTGTTCAACAGCACGCTTAAACAGATCATCTTGTGGTTAGATAAGCCCAGCTCGAGAGATATAGTGTGGTCTGCCACTTTACTGGTTAAGAAAACCAAGTCCAACAATGACTGTGATCTTGATGTAACCCTTGTAAATCTTTTACTATTTGCTTAATATTATGCGTAAACATAATTTCCATCATTTTATTTGCACTGCTTATTTCTACATTTCCTGTTCACAAAGTTTCCCAATTAATGTGTGGCAAATTGAAGTCACCAGCCATTATTAGTCTGGTGTTCTCATTTACATGAGAGTTAAGGAACAAAAGCAATTCATCCAAAAATTCAGGAGATGTAGAAGGCAGCCTGTACACAACACCTACTAAATGCACAACGTTCCCACAAGCCTTGCACCATACCATTTCAGAAAGGCTGCAGTTAAGAGCGACTGCAGATACTGTGCATTTCGTGACAACAGCCACACCCCCTCCTTAAGAATTTCTATCCCATCTAAACACGTGGTAGCCAGATGGAAAAATGCTACCGTTACCAATTCCCTCATGTAACCAGGTCTCGGTTATTAGTAATAGGTCAGGGTTCTCAGAAATTAGCAAATGTTCCAAATCAGTTGTTTTGTTTGCTACACTGCGGGCGTTTAACAGAATAATTCTGAGCTATATTTGCGACAAATCGTTATGATCATCGGAATTGTCACTTGATTTGGTCGATAATAGCGAACTGTGACCAGAAGATTTTTTGTTAACTTTAGGTCGACCTATCTTATCTGGCTGGGTTAATCTTCAGTGTATCATATAGCAGTTGTACCTTTGTTCCATTATCTCTTTCCGTTTTACTGCTTTGCCATAACTTTTTTTCGTACTGCTACTGTTTCCTTCGCATAGTCTTGACTTAAACTTATCAGGCCACCTTTCACTTCCTGCAGTTCTTAAATATCAGCTCTCTTTCTCTAGAGTCGAAAAAGTGCATAATGACAGGTCTATGGTTACCAGCTTTTTTCTTGCCTATATGATGAATTCTGTCTACAGTATTCGCCTGAACGCCCAATTTTTCATAAAATACCTTCTGAATCACTGCTTCCCTCAGATCGAAATCAGATTCGTCCTTTGCTTCTTTGACACCAAAAACCAAAATATTATTACTTCTACTTTTCTTCTCGTATTCAGTCAACCTGTCTGCCTGTTGACGAACAAGGGTCTCTAGACTGTATTTGTTCATTTCTTCAACAATACCAAGAAATCCAATCATCCTACCGTATTTTGCATTCAGTTCGATTTCTGTTCTCAGTTTATCTATTTTAGCATGCGATTTGGCCTGGTTTTCTAGAATTAACTGCAACATTTCAGCAGTCTTAGGCCCCGGGTTTTTCTCAACATCACCGGAGACCAACAAAGACAATAACATAGACCAAGAGTCACTCAAAACAGTCAAATATCTTCTAGGGCACAGCAGAACTAGCAGATAATGGTTGTCACTCCTAAAATCTCCAACATTAGTCAGACAACGAACCTGTAACAGCAGAATTGATGGCTTAGGCATGTTGCCAACTGTCCAGGTGCCGTGCCCTCTGAATGCTCCCATGTCGAGCAGTTGTTTTTGTAGGCGATCCACTGGTGACGTCACTGTCACCGACGGAAGACGCCCCTTGAACAGGTTATCGTCGATATCGCCGTCATGGTGTGCCTCAAAGAAAAATGGTGTTTCACCCGTACCACAGGTTGAAATGCTTGCGGCAAAAATCCTTGGCAGGACCTGTAACAGCAGAAATGATGGCTTAGGCATGTTGCCAATTGTCCAGGTGCCGTGCCCTTATTCCCGATAGCAACGCTAGTGCCAGCCTCATGGACAAGCAGATGTGAAACCCCTTTTCACGGTTAGAACTGATTGCGCATTCATGATTAACGTTGCCGATCGCTGCACACCCTTGCAAGGCAGAGTGTCATATGCAACAGCTGCGTCGCACGAGGGAGATGCTTCACACCGAGAGCCGCCGTCTCACACGCGTAATTAAACGAACTGGGACGAAATTTTAGACGTGCGCATCTCGGGACACAGGCGCGTTTACTAAAATTCTACAAACTGGAATAGCCCTAAAAAGCATTTGCCTTCAAGTTCTCAATATAAATATAAACGCTACCTTCAGCCAATAAAAAGTTAATTAAATTTTAGTTAATTACTGAGTTTACGGGGACAATTAATACCCCAATTTGTGTCCGCCTGGCTGCATTACCAATGTACAAAAATGGCTTTAGCATACGGCATTTTGCTTTTTGTTAAAAACCAATAAAGCCTAATTTTGAACACCCTGTATATTGATCCAGAGATGGACAAAATTTCTACTTTCCAAAGAGATACGATGGCGTGCTACAATTCAGATTGTTTGTTGATTACAGGTTATGGCTGCATCAAGTATTTCGCGAATAAGTTGGTTTTCTATTTGCCATTATACTTGTGTTTGTAAAGGTCGGAGGGCGGCAGCTGCAGTGTATACTTTCAGGACAGTGAATGGTTAAGTCACCAAATATATTTTCTCTCGTTGTGAATATGCTTCTACAGGCTTTTGCTGGCACAAGTGGCCTGTCTCCCCGACGTATTCGTTGCGGCAAAGAAAAAGATTTAAAATATATGACTCCCAATGGCGCATATAAAACAACGGACGATCGATACGCCTTACTGTACATTCATGCATTTGTTACGCTAGTTTGCCCATGCGTCGATAAAATCTAAATAGACGGTGATGAGCACAAGATATTATAACCCTCGATCTCTGTACAGTCATTATCAAAATGTGGAACGTGATGAACGTCAGAACTAAAGGCTAGCTTTTTGCTTGATCTCTTGCATTCGGCGAAGTTCGATTTCATTTAACAATTTCTTGGCTTCTTAATGACTGGGAAATACTATCTGGTCCAGCAACATATGCAGCAGATACATGATAATTTAAGTAATATCAAGGCGTGAGGAACTATAGCGAAGCAACAGGCAACAGACTACCTTACAACCGGTGATCATTTGTTTTTCCGTGAGGTGTTATAATCTAGTGTTTGGAGAAACAATGTTCTGTTTTTGATACATTTTCACTCTGATAATTGCATCTTTTTCGGTTGTATGAACGTCAGTATAGCCAAAAAATATATATTTTGTTCGACAAATTTAAGCGGCTGGAAACAGAAAACGGCAAGTTAACAGAGAGGCATTATGCCTTTCTGCCCTCTAAGTTGGGTTCCTTCTTCCGCAAAAAAACTGCTTGGTGGATTTTTTTATAGCTGTGAAGTTCGCTGAACTTTTGGATGTGGTATTTGGTCTCTCGCACAGAGTGGTTGGTGCATGGTAGCAATCAGTGTGCACTTGTCTCCAGTCACGGGGTTACCAAATTGGTGGAACCACGGACACACGACAGAGGCTCGGCTGTACTGCAGAGCGCTTGTTCTCCCCTCGTCTTGCATTCCTACCAGAGACACCTTTCCAGCATGCAACTTCAGGCAGTGTTCAGTGTTAAATGTCATTTCTGTGGCCGGTGGACATTTTTTTTTAGGGCTATTGTGCAGAAGCAGGTGTACAGTGGCTGACCAGCGTGCGATGAGGTGCCAATGGTCGTTTGGGCTACAGGTGCGAGCATTTGACCCCTCAGTGATAACTTTTTTTTTTTACCAAGAGCCTTCAGCGATTGCTCCTGCGGCATACGTTGATCCCTTATGCACACGTGCGGAAAAGAAAACGTAGGGGAAAGCAGAGGTTCGGAATGCAGTGACGTCAATGCTGTTCGTATGTTTGCTTGGGACCTCTCCTTTCCCCAGTCTGATTAGCTGACAGAAACTCTATCCTCCTTTCCCTAATCGTCGATTGGTGAGAAGTGTTGTCTTTTTGATTGCCGTCACCGCCAAGGGCGGACACAGAGGGCTTAAAAGTAAGCGCTCTGGGTGAAATCAGGGCTGATTTTGTCTGATCAACGGGTCAGTCATGTAAATAGTTTTCTCCTTGCTTGTTTCTACTTGTTTTATTTGCGTGTAAATAAGTAGTTAACCTTTTTTTCCTGCCGCTGAGTAATGCGAATATTTTCGAGTCCGAACCATCAATCCATCAAGAAACCCCGATTTCATCATCATCAAGTGTTCCTCACATCGCCACATGAAGGTGAAACTCAATTCAGCCATCTTCAAGGAAGATCCTGCCACAGGCGCACACAGTCCAGTTGGCAAGGCCCATTTCAGGAAAACTTTTGGCTTTTATATTAATTGCCGGGTGTCTTGGTACCCATGTTACTCTGAGGAGCCCGGTAAGACCTGGGAAAATCTCCGAGTGGCCTTCTTCCTGGCGGCCCATGCCCTTGGATCGGTTTTTTTCCCCGTTCTGGTCTCTGGCTGCTGGCTAGTTAGGCCTACCGGCTGCCTGTTTGGCCATGGCCGGCGAGGCTGCTCCAGGCAGCCCACCGTCACTGTGCGACGCGCCCTCATGTCGGGCGGCTCCTAACTCCGCCGCGGACCAGACTTCGTACCACCCCGATGTCCTTGCACCTCCTGGAGCGCTTCGTGAGTCCCACCCTGTCTCCACCTCCGCCAGTCCCCATTTGGAACCAGACATCTCTCAGCTTTCGGGGCTCTTGGGCCTTCCGCCACGGACAACTGCGGACTCGGAGTCGCCGCAATCCAACCGCTTGGAGCTTGGCACAGACACTGACGCCATGAGGATCTATGAGCAGATCGTTGTGGCAATTCTGGACAAAGATAACAAGATTGATCCCGCAACCAGGGCAGTCCTTTTGCCTCTGGTCTGTGCCCTGTACCATCAGACTGCGCACTTCTTTGCGTGTGCGGTCGCTGAGCTGAATCATTCAGAAACGCTCCGGACCTCTTTGGCTGTGCGAGAGCATGAATTGGGTTGTCCTTTCACACCACCAGAGCGGGTTACCCTTGATGGGCCCCGCAAGTGGCACAGAGGTTTCCTACTCTTTCCTCACGTCTGTGCTGCACACTCACTTAGCGCATGGCATCAGCGCGAGTGGCAGGACCTAAACTAGTTGGGTTACACCTGCTGCGCAGTACTGCTATCCGCCGGCCCCCCAACTACAACTAGGCTCGGCAAGGGCAATGACCAATCTTCGTACCATGTACACTGGTTACCCCACTACAGGATAGCAGACGGGTGAGCTCGCTCAATCAACGACCGGTAAGCCGAGGGTGGTCAGTCGTTCAATGAAGCAGCTCCCGGGCGGAGCCAGTAACCACGCCCGGGACCTACCAGAACTTCAATTCCGAACATCACGGATGGGGGTCCCACCAATCAACCAAACATAGCCCAAAAGAATAAGCACTTTCTAAGGTGAGAGGAAAAGGGACAAAAGACAAACTAAGTAACACACTCTCTCAAATAATTCCTAAGGAGATCTAGAAATCCGAATTATTATCCTCTCAATAATTTACTATATACTCATCATATAACCTAACTACATAGTATAAATTATACTCATAGTCAACGTTATTTACCCTCCCTCACTCCTTTCACGTCTCCTTCACATCTATCCTTCCATAACCTTTCAAAAAAAAAAAAAAAAAGGAAAGAGGAAACAGGGGGGGGAATGGGGGAGGGGCGGCCTTGGGATGGGGGAGGCCGGGGGGGGAAGGGGGAGAAGGACGGGGAACGAAGGAAAGAGAAGGAAGGGAAAAAAAAAAAACAACACCAATTCTCACTAATTCATTTAACACCAAACAAACCTCGCCTCCAGGACGTCTCCTTCCAACAACCAGCCCTTCTCATTATACCCAAGGATCATTGCATATAATCAGCCACTATACACATGGAACAAAACCTTAGGGGACACCTGGGGAGGGGATGTATCCAGGTGACACTTGTTAGGCAGAACTCAAACGCGGGGGGGGGGGGGGGGGGGGGGGAATCTAATCCTCACTAAATCATTTCAGAACCCATTTGAGCGGCAATAGGTGACATCCAAGGAGGACCCATCCCCAACTCAAGCGCCACCAAACTACAAGCAAGACATCTCCAAAACAAGTCTGTCACCGGAAACCTCAAGCAAGCCCTATTCATCCAACTAAATCAAAATGTTATCATCAAGAAGCATGTAAATATCTAAATCACAGTGTTAACTGCAATAATCATGTAAATAGTAATCCAAGAAATCAAGCAATCAAATAAATCCGCTATTTGCTGGCCCGTTCCCGTGGCGGCGGTTGGGCTGGACAGTAGATAATTTTTTTTTCTTTTTTTTTCCTCTTTTTTTTTCCTTTTTCCTTTTTTTTTTTCCATTTCTTCAATGCAAAATTATTTATTGGATTAATCCCTATTCATTTTATTCTAATTGGATTAAGCCCGTTATACTAAGTGGCACGGGCCGAGGCTCTTTATTTTTCTTTCCTTTTCTGCCTCAACGTAACATATGTCCTCCAAATGTGGCTTGCTGGCGGGACTACCCAGGACACCACAACTGCGGCGGACCTCTGTGATCGTGAGGCGGCAACCCCAGGTCCCTCGGATGTATGCTGCCACCTTGAGCGGCATTTCAGAATCTCATCAACAGGGAGGTGCTGCCATTACAGCTTCTGCTGCGACCCTCTGATTCGTTCATCCCTCCTCAGTCTGGAGACTCCTGCCCGGATGCCACACCAGATGTTCCTAACTT